>NW_025767710.1:0-361328 GCF_003918875.1 Haliotis rubra | reverse complement strand
AAAATATATCATAACTGCTATCACATCTGTAATGCAGATTATTCTAATATTCATTCTTTTGAAGGTATATATACATTTACAAGATGCTTTTAGCTGACTGTTTGATTTTGAGATGACATGAGGGTATAGGTTTGTCTTATTCGAGAGTTCAAATAGAAATATTTCTATATGTATTTCTTCTGATATTTGCATACAATGGACAAACCACAGGGGGCTGTCACGCCTAGAAACTGGCGTTAAGAAGACTGAGGAGGGGGTGGTTCCGTCGTTACATCCCTTTCCTTTTATATGAATAGTACTAGGGTAGGGTACCTATATACCTATGTGTCTTTCTAACGCTTTGTTTCTAAAGCCTCTAACCTATGTAGGACTAACAAGAAAGAAATGACCTTCATCTTCTACCACCCTGATAAGTACAACGTTTACACAATCGGTTTTTCCTTGGTTAATTGTGGCTACCCTTTTCTCTATTCTGGGAAACGGGATAGTGCTGTTCGGCATTTCTTAACACTAATGTCTAAATATTAGAAACAGTCCTTTCTTCAAGTTTGTGATGAGAGGATGAAATGAGACGTGCCAGTGCGAGTCAATGTGGAGGATGCTGCTGATTTCAAAGGCAAGTGTGACGCAGATTGAAAACACACCTTTACTGACTTAGTTTTGACGTAGATATTGGGATAACATAAATCATTTTCAGTGGGTCAGCCACGTCATCATGCCATTTAATGGGACAAATTACATTTTCTTGGGAGGAAGAAACGGCAGATGTTTCCACTGCTTTGGGTGGTATTGGTGAACCCAGAGACTCATTTTATTACATCCGCTCAACAAAATAAACGCATATCTGCTTCAAACCAACATATGTATTTCCTGCGATGGATGATGGACATGAAGTGGCCCTTCTTATAATGATGTCATGTAACATCCTTGCCTTATTGGTGTCAGATAAAGGGTCTTCCTGATTACCGGTATCATCTTCGAGGGCTTTCTTTCCCCCCACACCTAAAACCCTCCCCATTCCCTCTAACAACGGAATGGGAATTAAACGTAGTCTTTTCAGTTGGAGATACATGATGTCATCGCATGTTGCGAGGTGTGTACATTTTCATCAACAGAGACAATGACTGCTGCCAGGATAGTTTCCACTGATAGCGTGGAACGTTTCGTACGAAAAAGCACAAAATATTGTTTGAGGTAGAGTGAAGATGTTCATACATATAAGGTAGGATCAGAAAGATTCAGCCATCAAACCAAAATCTCTGCCAAGCAGGCGACATGCAAGGGATGGAATAATACCTTATTGACAGAACAATTTCAGAAAAGTATGATATAGCTAGGGAATCCCGTCATGCTTGACATTCGGACTGGGCGTCTGACATGGACCTGTTGCCAGGGATAGCATGGGCTCTGACAATTTGTGTATTGAACCTTTGTGGAAGATGCATGGTTCGAATCCCTATGGGTTTGTTGGGGTTATAACGGATGATGGCATTTGCAAGGAGGCCCACAATGATTGTAGTTGTTTTGATGATAAATGCGTTGTACGGTGTTCCTGTGGACATTAGAGCTGACCTGCGCTGCGAAACTGCGAGGAAGTACAACCATGCCTATGGTACACCATCTGTCATTTTCAATGGTGTTGCTTTCTGAACTGCAGAAGATTGACTTCAGGGGATTATGAAGGATGGAATGTTACCTGATCTCTTATTATTTGCTTATACATTTCGAAATTTGTCATTTCCCTTGTTCAAATCCAAAAAGTCATACAGAGGCTTGTAAGTGACAGGATTCAACGTCACCGTTATAACTTTTGCAGTTGAGAGAATAAAGATAATGTTCCTGAATATTCAAATATCTCATGAGGAGAGGGATGTTGAGGCAGTCGTCCCCCAACAAGCTTCACATCTTAAACACATCAAAGTATAACAGACTTTAAACAAATATCAGGTCTAAGGGTTCATGTTTTGAGAGCAATGGAAACCTCATGTGATGAATAATATATTTCATAAGGAAATGCTGTATCTATTGTTATTGGCTTTAAGTTTGGTTCATTTGACTTTTCTGACATTTTGCAATAATAAAAGCAATAACATGTTTTATAACATGTCGAAATGTAAAATAATTGCATTTGTCGAGAAAGGTGTAACATTGAGATGACAGGATCGCTTTCTCAATTGATGTGCTTTTGCATGTACTGTACCCACGGTATCCAACCAATGTGTCCAGATCAGAGCTATACCTATGTTGGGCCAAATGGCCAGTCGTCCCTATCCCATGGTCTCAAATACCACATGTTCTCCTGTCTACATGTCTTACCTCAATTATATCGTTTTGTTTTATATTTGGAATGTGGACGTGTATTCTGGAACCGTTGTAGTGTTTTACCTAGGCCTGTGGTTACGGATCGACGATCAATAAAACATCAGCGAATCCTGAAATCGTTTTCTATGTTGACAACACTCCATAATATCCTGCCTACGCTTGCAAAGGGTCGCTTAAAAGAAGTGACATATTTTAAGGTTATATTTTTGAATCACGAACATACCTAGTTATCGGCGACATCATTTTGTCAGAGGACGTCTCTCTCATGGTTCAGCAAAGTAAAATGGTAGCGCAACCACGCAATATTCTGTTTTATTACTCTTTACTTCCGGTATTCCCAATAAAACTAAATAACCTAATATGTATCATTATACCATTGGGAAAATATTTCCCTCAATACCGATGCTGATGCACAGTAAAATGAGATTCTTGCCTTACATATTCTCTTTGTTAGACTATTCAGCAAATAATTATTCATTTTCAGTATTATTGGGAATTTCGATCTGATCTATGTCATGTGTAACAGTCGGAAGACTTTTAATTCTTTTGGTCCCTCTAACCTGGTGTATATTGCTCATTATGTCTTTTCATGTTACCGGAAGCTTCCGGGTTAAGATTGACAATCAGCTTTCCAGACTTACTAATGGCTTTCCGTTGACAGGGGAAATGAATGATATGTTGTGGGTGACAGATGGTTATATATCAATGCATTCAGAGGCAGGTACTATGTGTGTATCTTTCATTGCTGGTGTTGTTAACTGCAGTATATAATATGTGATAAGTATTAAATTCTGATGATTCTCCAGGATTACTTGCACCTTGGGTCACCTTTAGTACATAGATCAGTAATTATATAATGAATGAATATTTTCATCTTATTTTGTGAGGTCGTTGAAAAACCCACAATCACCCAGGCGGTAGACGTTTACCGTTATACTGGCACATTTGAGATTCGAACCCAGGAAAACAGAGGACCGAGATAACAAGAGATAAATTCGATACCAAGGGGTAGAATTACCAATTACATAAATAACAATATATATAATGTCAATAATTCCATGACACAATTAATGTAGACTTTACCCAACTGAGGTACATGTACGTGAATGTTCTGTTTTATAAAATAAAAAAGACAAAATTCCATTGCATTAAATCTTATAAAAGTCTGATCGACATTGATAATATCGATCATGCGTCAAGGCCGGAATGGGTGTGGCTGTTGTGGTTGCCAGTTGACCTGGTCTGGTTATTACATACACAGGTCGATATCTGAAATGTACATCATTTGCCAAGTACATGCCATCCAGTCACGATAGCGTTATCTGCATCTACCGGGGAAATGTCAGACGCCACATGTGAAATCGATTACACCGATCAGCAGGACACGTAAAACAGGGGAAACGTTAGCTCACCAGGTTAAGTAGTTTATTCAGGGGGATTACTTGTGAAAAGTTAGGTTAAGTCAAGTGGTATTAGCAGACCGGCTCTTGGGTCAGGGAATTTCAAGAGATGTGGACTTGCGCATGTAACGCAATTTGTTTTGTGTAGTGTATGTTGTATAACTAACTCGAGGAAAGGACACAGTAAGAGGCTGTGTTAGTGAGTGGCATGATAGTAATGTTGGTGTAATATTGCAGTGATATATAATATGATTTTGCAGTGTAAGAAGATTTGATGATGGCTAAGTTAATGGGTGTGTAGGCAACAAAAGGTAGTTGATATGATGAGATAAGATAAGATAGGATAAGATAAGATGAGATATAACTACAGTAACTGTATTATCCCATTTTGCATCAAAACGGTCTCAAAATTAATATACACACAATTCACAAAAATATACACAATAATTACATGCACAAAATGAATGCTGGTTACACACATATTCACAATAAAACTGTCATGATTCAATACAATTAACTACCTAGGTAAAGATCCTGAATAATTCTAGTAGTTATCACATGATGATGAATTCAAACATTTGTTGTATTCTCGAATACTGGATGGTATGAAAAACTGTCAAGCTCTGTTTTGAGGGAAGGTAATCGAAAGCGGCGTCAGAAATATGGGAACAGTTCAAATTTTAGTTGCCTTTTTGACAATCTGGCGTTCACAGATAAAGGGAATATACTCGAAAGATACTCCAGCAATTTTGCTGGCAGTATTAACAATTTTGAAAAGTTTGTTTTTGTTGCGAGCACAACATAGAAAATAGTAGGTAAACAGACTTTGAATGAAGGTTTGAATGATGGTGGCAATGCTAGATAATCTGACGTGGCAATGGCAGTGTGTGTAAGGATGTGGCAATGGCAGTTGATGTGACGTGTGTAAATGTTAGTCATGTAACGTGACAGTGTTAGATGGAGTGTAAATGTTAGTCATGTTACGTGACAGTGTTAGATGGTGTGTAAATGTTAGTCATGTAACGTGACAGTATTAGATGGAGTGTAAATGTTAGTCATATAACGTGACAGTGTTAGATGGTGTGTAAATGTAAGTCATGTAACGTGACAATGTTAGATGGTGTGTACGTGTTAGTCATGTAACGTGACAGTGTTAGATGGTGTGTAAATGTTAGTCATATAACGTGACAGTGATAAATTATGTGGTCATGTTAGTTTTGTAATATGACAGCGTTAGTGGTTTTGATCATGGCAACGTAAAATAGAAATGAGATAAATGTTTATGATGGCAATGTTAGTGTAATGGAGTGAGAGTGACAGAAAAAGGACTACATGTGGCAGATTGTGGCAATGTTAGTGTAATGGAGTGAGAGTGACGGAAGGACTACATGTGGCAGATTGTGGCCATGTTAGTGTAATGGAGTGAGAGTGACAGAAAGGACTACATGTGGTAGATTGTGGCAATGTTAGTGTAATGGAGTGAGAGTGACGGAAGGACTACATGTGGTAGATTGTGGCAATGTTAGTGTAATGGAGTGAGAGTGACGAAAGGACTACATGTGGTAGATTGTGGCCATGTTAGTGTAATGGAGTGAGAGTGACGGAAGGACTACATGTGGTAGATTGTGGGTATGTTAGTGTAATGGAGTGAGAGTGACGAAAGGACTACATGTGGTAGATTGTGGCAATGTTAGTGTAATGGAGTGCGAGTGACGGAAGGACTACATGTGGTAGATAGAGGCAATGTTAGTGTAATGGAGAGAGTGACGGAAGGACTACATGTGGCAGTGTAATGTTAGTGTAATGGAGAGTGACGGAAGGACTACATGTGGTAGATTGTGGCCATGTTAGTGTAATGGAGTGAGAGTGACAGAAGGACTACATGTGGCAGATTGAGGCAATGTTAGTGTAATGGAGTGAGAGTGACGGAAGGACTACATGTGGTAGATTGAGGCCATGTTAGTGTAATGGAGTGAGAGTGACAGAAGGACTACATGTGGTAGATTGTGGCCATGTTAGTGTAATGGAGTTAGAGTGACGGAAGGACTACATGTGGTAGATTGTGGCCATGTTAGTGTAATGGAGTGAGAGTGACGGAAGGACTACATGTGGCAGATTGTGGCCATGTTAGTGTAATGGAGTGAGAGTGACGGAAGGACTACATGTGGTAGGTGTGGCAATGTTAGTGTAATGGAGTGAGAGTGACGGAAGGACTACATGTGGTAGATAGAGGCAATGTTAGTGTAATGGAGTGAGAGTGACGGAAGGACTACATGTGGTAGATTGTGGCAATGTTAGTGTAATGGAGTGAGAGTGACAGAAGGACTACATGTGGCAGATTGAGGCAATGTTAGTGTAATGGAGTGAGAGTGACGGAAGGACTACATGTGGTAGATTGAGGTAATGTTAGTGTAATGGAGTGAGAGTGACAGAAGGACTACATGTGGCAGATTGTAGCCATGTTAGTGTAATGGGTGAGAGTGACGGAAAAGGACTTGATGTGGTAGATTGTAGCCATGTTTAGTGTAATGGAGTGAGAGTGAGAGAAGGACTACATGTGGCAGATTGTGGCCATGTTAGTGTAATGGAGTGCGAGTGACGGAAGAACTACATGTGGTAGATAGATGCAATGTTAGTGTAATGAAGTGAGTGACAGAAAGGACTACATGTGGTAGGTGTGGCCATGTTAGTGTAATGGAGTGAGTGACAGAAAGGACTACATGTGGTAGGTGTGGCCATGTTTAGTGTAATGGAGTGAGTGACAGAAAAGGACTACATGTGGTAGATTGTGGCCATGTTAGTGTAATGGAGTGAGAAGTGACAGGAAGGACTACATGTGGTAGATTGTGGCCATGTTAGTGTAATGGAGTGAGAGTGACAGAAAAGGACTACATGTGGTAGATTGTGGGAATGTTAGTGTAATGTTGTGAGAGTGACGGAAGGACTACAGGTGGCAGATTGAGGCAATGTTAGTGTAATGGAGTGCGAGTGACGGAAGAACTACATGTGGTAGATAGATGCAATGTTAGTGTAATGGAGTGAGTGACAGAAAAGGACTACATGTGGTAGATTGTGGCAATGTTGTTAGTGTAATGGGAGAGTGACGGAAGGACTACATGTGGCAGATTGTGGCCATGTTAGTGTAATGGAGTGAGAGTGACAGAAAGGACTACATGTGGTAGATTGTGGTCATGTTAGTGTAATGGAGTGAGAGTGACAGAAAGGACTACATGTGGCAGATTGTGGCAATGTTAGTGTAATGGGTGAGAAGTGACAGAAGGACTACATGTGGTAGATTGTGGCAATGTTAGTGTAATGGAGGTGAGTGACGGAAGGACTACATGTGGCAGATTGAGGCAATGTTAGTGTAATGGGTGAGAGAGTGACAGAGAAGGACTACATGTGGCAGATTGTGGCCATGTTTGTGTAATGGAGGTAAGAGTGACGGAAGGACTACATGTGGTAGATTGTGGCCATGTTAGTGTAATGGAGTGAAGAGTGACGGAAGGACTACATGTGGTAGGTTGTGGCCATGTTAGTGTAATGGAGTGAGAGTGACAGAAGGACTACATGTGGCAGATTGTGGCCATGTTAGTGTAATGGAGTGAGAGTGACGGAAGGACTACATGTGGTAGATTGTGGCAATGTTAGTGTAATGGAGTGAGAGTGACGGGAAAGGACTACATGTGGTAGATTGTGGCCATGTTAGTGTAATGGAGTGAGAGTGACGGAAGGACTACATGTGGTAGATTGAGGCAATGTTAGTGTAATGGAGTGAGAGTGACGGAAGGACTACATGTGGCAGATTGAGGCCATGTTAGTGTAATGGAGTGAGAGTGACAGAAAAAGGACTACATGTGGTAGGTGTGTAGCCATGTTTGTGTAATGGGTAGTGAGAGAGTGACGGAAGGACTACATGTGGTAGATTGTGGCCATGTTAGTGTAATGGAGTGAGAGTGACAGGAAGGACTACATGTGGTAGGTGTGGCCATGTTAGTGTAATGGAGTGAGAGTGACAGGAAGGACTACATGTGGTAGATTGTGGCAATGTTAGTGTAATGGAGTGAGTGACGGAAGGACTACATGTGGTAGATTGAGGCAATGTTAGTGTAATGGAGTGAGAGTGACGGAAGGACTACATGTGGTAGGTGTGGCAATGTTAGTGTAATGGAGTGAGAGTGACGGAAGGACTACATGTGGTAGATTGAGGCAATGTTAGTGTAATGGAGTGAGAGTGACAGAAGGACTACATGTGGTAGATTGTGGCAATGTTAGTGTAATGGAGTGAGAGTGACAGAAGGACTACATGTGGTAGATTGAGGCAATGTTAGTGTAATGGAGTGAGAGTGACAGAAAGGACTACATGTGGCAGATTGTGGCCATGTTAGTGTAATGGAGTGAGAGTGACGGAAGGACTACATGTGGTAGGTGTGGCAATGTTAGTGTAATGGAGTGAGAGTGACAGAGAAGGACTACATGTGGTGGATTGTGGCCATGTTAGTGTAATGGAGTGCAGTGACGGAAGGACTACATGTGGTAGATTGTGGCAATGTTAGTGTAAGTAAGTGAGTGACAGAAAAGGACTACATGTGGTAGGTGTGGCCATGTTAGTGTAATGGAGTGAGAGTGACGGAAGGACTACATGTGGTAGATTGTGGCAATGTTAGTGTAATGAGTGAGAGTGACAGAAAGGACTACATGTGGCAGATTGTGGCAATGTTAGTGTAATGGAGTAATGGAGTGAGTGACAGAAAAGGACTACATGTGGTAGATTGTGGGAATGTTAGTGTAATGTTGTGAGAGTGACGGAAGGACTACATGTGGCAGATTGAGGCAATGTTAGTGTAATGGAGTGAGAGTGACGAAGAAGGACTACATGTGGCAGATTGTGGCCATGTTAGTGTAATGGAGTGAGTGACAGAAAAGGACTACATGTGGTAGATTGTGGCCATGTTAGTGTAATGGAGTGAGAGTGACGAAAGGACTACATGTGGTAGATTGTGGCAATGTTAGTGTAATGGAGTGAGAGTGACGAAAGGACTACATGTGGTAGATTGTGGCAATGTTAGTGTAATGGAGTGAGAGTGACGGAAGGACTACATGTGGTAGATTGTGGCAATGTTAGTGTAATGGAGTGAGAGTGACAGAAGGACTACATGTGGCAGATTGTGGCAATGTTAGTGTAATGGAGTGAGAGTGACGGAAGGACTACATGTGGCAGATTGTGGCAATGTTAGTGTAATGGAGTGAGAGTGACGGAAGGACTACATGTGGTAGATTGTGGCCATGTTAGTGTAATGGAGTGAGAGTGACAGAAGGACTACATGTGGTAGATTGAGGCAATGTTAGTGTAATGGAGTGAGAGTGACGGAAGGACTACATGTGGTAGGGTGTGGCCATGTTAGTGTAATGGAGTGAGAGTGACAGGAAGGACTACATGTGGTAGATTGTGGCAATGTTAGTGTAATGGGTGAGAGTGACAGGAAGGACTACATGTGGTAGATTGTGGCCATGTTAGTGTAATGGAGTGAGAGTGACGGAAGGACTACATGTGGCAGATTGAGGCCATGTTAGTGTAATGGAGTGAGAGTGACAGAAGGACTACATGTGGTAGATTGTGGCCATGTTAGTGTAATGGAGTGAGAGTGACGGAAGGACTACATGTGGTAGAGTGTGGCCATGTTAGTGTAATGGAGTGAGAGTGACAGAAGGACTACATGTGGCAGATTGAGGCCACATGTTAGTGTAATGGAGAGTGTGAGTGACAGGAAGGACTACATGTGGTAGATTGTGGCCATGTTAGTGTAATGGAGTGAGAGTGACAGAAGGACTACATGTGGTAGATTGTGGCAATGTTAGTGTAATGGAGTGAGAGTGACGGAAGGACTACATGTGGTAGATTGTGGCAATGTTAGTGTAATGGAGTGAGAGTGACGGAAGGACTACATGTGGTAGATAGAGGCAATGTTAGTGTAATGGGTAGTGAGTGACAGGAAGGACTACATGTGGTAGATTGTAGGCAATGTTAGTGTAATGGAGTGAGAGTGACAGGAAGGACTACATGTGGTAGATTGTGGCAATGTTAGTGTAATGGAGTAAGAGTGACGGAAGGACTACATGTAGTAGATTGTGGCCATGTTAGTGTAATGGAGTGAGAGTGACAGAAGGACTACATGTGTGGCAGATGGGTGTGGCAATGTTAGTGTAATGGAGTGAGTGAAGTGACGGAAGGACTACATGTGGTAGATTGTAGCAATGTTAGTGTAATGGAGTGAAAGGCAAGGACTACATGTGGTAGATTGTGTGCAATGTTAGTGTAATGGAGTAAGAGTGACGGAAGGACTACATGTGGCAGATTGTGGCCATGTTAGTGTAATGGAGTGAGTGACAGTGACAAAGGACTACATGTGGTGTTGGTGTAATGGGTGAGTGACATGTTAGTGTAATGGAGTGAGAGTGACGAAAGGACTACATGTGGCAGATTGTGGCAATGTTAGTGTAATGGAGTGAGGAGTGACAGAAAGGACTACATGTGGTAGATTGTAGGCCAATGTTAGTGTAATGGAGTGAGAGTGACGGAAGGACTACATGTGGCAGATTGAGGCAATGTTAGTGTAATGGAGTGAGAGTGACAGAAAAGGACTACATGTGGCAGATTGTGGCCATGTTAGTGTAATGGAGTGAGAGTGACGGAAGGACTACATGTGGTAGATTAGATACATGGCAATGTTAGTGTAATGGAGTGAGAGTGACAGAAAAGGACTACATGTGGTAGATTGTGGCAATGTTGGTGTAATGGAGTGAGTGACAGAAGGACTACATGTGGCAGATTGTGGCCATGTTAGTGTAATGGAGTGAGAGTGACGGAAGGACTACATGTGGTAGATTGAGGCAATGTTAGTGTAATGGAGTGAGAGTGACGGAAGGACTACATGTGGCAGATTGTGGCCATGTTAGTGTAATGGAGTGAGAGTGACAGAAGGACTACATGTGGTAGATTGTGGCCATGTTAGTGTAATGGAGTGAGAGTGACGGAAGGACTACATGTGGCAGATTGTGGCAATGTTAGTGTAATGGAGTGAGTGACGGAAGGACTACATGTGGTGGGTGTGGCCATGTTAGTGTAATGGAGTGAGAGTGACAGAAGGACTACATGTGGCAGATTGTAGGCAATGTTAGTGTAATGGAGTAGGAGAGTGACGGAAGGACTACATGTGGTAGATTGTGGCAATGTTAGTGTAATGGAGTGAGAAGTGACGGAAGGACTACATGTGGTAGATTGTGGCAATGTTAGTGTAATGGAGTGAGAGTGACAGGAAGGACTACATGTGGTAGATTGTGGCAATGTTAGTGTAATGGGTGAGAGTGACAGAAGGACTACATGTGGTAGATTGTGGCCATGTTTGTGTAATGGAGTGAGAGTGACGGAAGGACTACATGTGGTAGATTGTGGCCATGTTAGTGTAATGGAGTGAGAGTGACGGAAGGACTACATGTGGTAGATTGTGGCCATGTTAGTGTAATGGAGTGTGAGAGGGACAGAAGGACTACATGTGGTAGGTGTGGCCATGTTAGTGTAATGGAGTGTGAGAGTGACGGAAGGACTACATGTGGTAGATTGTGGCAATGTTAGTGTAATGGAGTGAGAGTGACGGAAGGACTACATGTGGTAGATTGTGGCAATGTTAGTGTAATGGAGTGAGAGTGACGGAAGGACTACATGTGGTAGATAGAGGCAATGTTAGTGTAATGGAGTGAGAGTGACGGAAGGACTACATGTGGTACATTGTGGCAATGTTAGTTTAATGGAGTGAGAGTGACAGAAGGACTACATGTGGCAGATTGAGGCAATGTTAGTGTAATGGAGTGAGAGTGACGGAAGGACTACATGTGGTAGATTGAGGTAATGTTAGTGTAATGGAGTGAGAGTGACAGAAGGACTACATGTGGCAGATTGTGGCCATGTTAGTGTAATGGAGTGAGAGTGACGGAAGGACTACATGTGGTAGATTGTGGCCATGTTAGTGTAATGGAGTGAGAGTGAGAGAAGGACTACATGTGGCAGATTGTGGCCATGTTAGTGTAATGGAGTGCGAGTGACGGAAGAACTACATGTGGTAGATAGATGCAATGTTAGTGTAATGAAGTGAGAGTGACGAAAGGACTACATGTGGTAGATTGTGGCCACGTTAGTGTAATGGAGTGTAATGGAGTGAGAGTGACGGAAGGACTACATGTGGCAGATTGTGGCCATGTTAGTGTAATGGAGTGAGAGTGACGAAAGAACTACATGTGGTAGATTGTGGCCATGTTAGTGTAATGGAGTGAGAGTGACAGAAAGGACTACATGTGGCAGATTGAGGCAATGTTAGTGTAATGGAGTGCGAGTGACGGAAGAACTACATGTGGTAGATAGATGCAATGTTAGTGTAATGAAGTGAGAGTGACGAAAGGACTACATGTGGTAGATTGTGGCCATGTTAGTGTAATGGAGTGAGAGTGACGAAAGGACTACATGTGGCAGATTGTGGCAATGTTAGTGTAATGGAGTGAGAGTGACGAAAGGACTACATGTGGTAGATTGTGGGCATGTTAGTGTAATGGAGTGAGAGTGACAGAAGGACTACATGTGGCAGATTGAGGCAATGTTAGTGTAATGGAGTGAGAGTGACGGAAGGACTACATGTGGCAGATTGTGGCCATGTTAGTTGGGAATGAGGCAGTTCGTATTCCCCATTTATAAAATAAACGAAAAGTCAAAATAATTATGTCTGAACATTTAATACACCAAAACCGAAACAAAACAGTAAACCCAATGAAAATCCCGCACTGTACATTCACCGAAAGTGTGAGAATTTACTAAGCTTCTATGCTTCCCGATAATGGAAGCAATCTACTAAATTTGTAACTCCTGGCTGGAGCTCGATATGGACGACCCTGTCCCTCAGCAATATGTCTGACTAACTGCCGATGTTAAACTGATTAACGCTGTCGTCAGCTATCCCCACGAAATGCACGAGATTTTAAAACCCACGTGCATATACGCATAGCGACGGGTGTATTCGGGCGCGCTGACCCAAGCTAAAAACGAAAACATATATTTCCTTCTGTCCATACCCCTCTCCTTGACAGACTCCTGTCAACACAATACAAACAATTCAATCAATACTAATACAATGCTAACACCTCTAGCATCTGCAATAAACTGAAATTGAATACTTTCCATACTTACAAGCTGAAATCAATATAATCCATTAATCCTCGAATATCCCACAATGTTCATAACAAGTTATATAATGTCACAAACAGTTCATATAACAGTTCACAGTCAAAGTTCAAGACTCACAGTTCACAGTTCAGTGTCAATCTTGATGTCACATAATCCAAAGTCACATAATCCACAGAATCTAATGTCTCCACAGAATCCCAATGTCACACAATCCACAGAATCCAATGTCTTCACAGAATCCCGTATCACATAATCCGACGTTACAGAATCTACAGATTCCGAGTCACAGAATCCAAGTTGCTGTATCCGAAGTCGCTGTATCCGATGTATCCAACGTCACAAATCTGTATCACAATTCTCAGTTGACCACTCCAGTGGACAGATCTTGTTTGCTGGCCTGGTAATCACTGATTGTCCGATCCGTACATCCACCACGCGAACATGTCCATCTCGTCCTGGATATGTCTTCACAATCCTGCCAAGGGGCCACTGTCCTCGTGGAGTGTCCCGGAGAAATCACAAGAACAACATCGTTGGCACACAGGTCTCTGCTTGGAGTTCTCCATTTCCGTCTTGGGTTCAGACTTGGGAGCCATTCCTTCATCCAGCGCTTCCAAAAGTGTCTCATCAATTCTTGAATACGTCTCCAGCGCTTTCGTGGATGGTAATCTGTAGTGTCTACGGATTCTGGAGCAAATATCCCTCCGATCTGGCCGTGCAGGAAGTGATTCGGTGTCAGAGGAATCACATCTTGGGGATGAGTTGACTGATAGGTGAGAGGACGCGAGTTGATCAGGGCTTCAGCTCCAGTAAATGCAGTTTCCAGTTCCTCGTCTGTGACATCACCATTCCCCAGGATAGCGAAGATGGCACGTTTAGCCGATTTTATCATCGTCTCGAATACCCCTCCAAAGTGTGGCGAGTATGGAGGGTTGAAGTGCCATTTCACTCCTCGATTAGCCAGGGAACGTTGAACAGCGTCTTGATCCAGATTGCGAAAAAGTTCCTTGAGTTCTTTAACGGCACCAACAAAGTTGGTTCCGTTGTCCGATATGACCTCTTGTGGTAGGCCTCTTCGATTTACCATTCTGTAGAAAGCATTTAGGAATGCACTTGTGTCCAAGCTATATGCCATCTCCAGGTGAACGGCTCGAGACGTTAAACATGTGAATAAACATAAATAACGTTTTTGACGTGCCTTTCCTCTGCCTTGCACTGTGATAAATGGCCCAGCATAATCCACTCCAGTCTGGCTGAATGCACGGAGTGACTTTTGGAGTCTCATTTTCGGTAATGGTGCCATCAGTGGACAAGCAGGTCTTGCTTTGTCCCTATGACATCTAGCACATTCCTTCTCCCATTCTCGTATAGCTTCTCGTCCTGAAATAATCCAGTATGTGCCCGACACAGCAGCCAACGTCTGGTTTGTTCCCAGTACATGTTTACCATCCTCGTGATACTGTTTTATTATGAGCTTTGTCACCCAACTTTTGCGAGGCAGAATTATGGGAAATCTTGCTCCAAGAGGCAAACATTCAGCATCACCTAGGCGCCCACTCATTCTCATGACTCCATTTTCATCTAGTTGTGGCTGAAGTGTAAGGATTTTAGAACTGGAAGGCAACATCTTTCCTGATAGCAAAGCAGCATATTCTACTGAAAATGAATCCTCCTGTGCACGGGCAATGACTCTGTGTTCAGAGTCTGCTATTTCTTCTGCTGTAAGTTCACCTTTCATTCTGTATTCACCTGAAGTGGAACAGTTATGTAAGAATCTGTATACCAAGGCATTGATACGTGTGAGTTTTCTCCAGCTGGAGAATTTTGAAGGTGCAAGTCTGCTCATCTCAAGATCAGGTTTCTGTATTGCAACTAGAGCAACCTGCTTCTTGCTAGTTTTTCTTTCTTTGTCATCCTTTAAGATGTCAAGCGACAATGTTTTGTTTGATGGCCATTCACATTCCGCTCTTAGCAGAAAAGTAGGTCCAGACCACCACAACTGGTTGTTTATCAAACTAGAAACCAGCACACCTCTTGTCAGAAGATCTGCAGGATTTTCTGCAGAAGGTATGTGTCGCCACTGAGTTGGGTTTGTGATACTGTGTATTTCACCAACTCTGTTGGCAACAAAAGGTTTGAAAGTACGACTGTTGTTTTTAATCCAGCACAAGACATTCATGCTGTCTGACCAGAAAGTAACTGTTTCAATCTCAATCTGAAGGATCTTGACTACTTCACAGGTAAGTCTGAGACCAAGTACAGCTGCCATCAGTTCAAGGCGTGGTATGCTACAAGCTTTCAACGGAGCTACACGACATTTTGCAGCAACTATCCTGCTAGACTTCTTCCCGTCCAGGTAAGTATAAACGGAGTATACAACAGTTCCGTATGCATCCTGTGATGCATCAACAAAGGTGTGAATAGATACTGAACAAACCTCAGCGTCAAGACGCAAACATCTTGGCACCTGAACAGCTTTTATTTCTTGCAATTGTACTAACCATTTTGCTATTTTCTGTTGCAGGTGTTGGGGCAGTTCATCATCCCAGTCATGTCCCGTTAACCACATTTCTTGTAATAGTATCTTTGCAGTGATGATGAATGGTCCTATGAATCCTAGCGGATCAAACAGTCTTGCAATTTGCCTAAGAAAACCTCTTTTGGTGGATTCTTGTTGAATATATGTTCCCGCTTTGAATGTGAAAATATCTTTTTCAGCAATCCACATTAGCCCGAGGGCTTTTACCGAAGGCAAATGACCCTTAGAAAGATCTATTTCAGAAGCTCTATCTTCTTCAGGAATGTTATCTAGGACTTTAAGTGAATTGGACAACCATTTTCGAGCATGCATTGAAGCACAGGACCATAACTGAGTTAACTGGTTGTACAGTTCTATGCCTTCATCGGCATTCTCTACTGAGTCCATGCTGTCATCCATATAGGTGGATTTCATGACAGTTTCTGCAGCCAGAGGAAGGTCTACAGTATGTGTCTTAGCATGTTCCTGGGTTACAAACTGAGCCAGGAAAGGAGAAGAGGTGTTTCCAAATACAACACGACTGAACTCATACACCTCAGGAGGTGAATCTGTATTCATAGATCTCCAGAGAAATCTGTGGTATGGTCTATCTTCTGGTGATATTTTGATCTGCAAGAACATCTCTGCGATATCACAAATGAGGGCTACCGGTTTTCTTCTGAACCGTATCAGCACATCAAAGAGGTCACTATGAAGCTTCGGACCTGGACTTATTACGTCATTCAATGATGTGTCTTGGTACTTTGCCGAAGCATCAAAAACTATACGGACTTTTGTTGTGGCTTTATCTGGGCGCAAGATTGGGAAATGAGGAAGATACCACACATCTTCTCTTGATTCCTCATGATCTACTTTACGGATGTATCCTTTCTCAACATACTGCGAGATGATTTTGTCATAAGCTAGTGCTGTGTTCTTGTCTTTGGATAATTTCTTTTCAGTGCTAAGCAACCTACGGAGTGCCATATCATAGTCATTTGGCAATGATGGACCATCCTTCCATGGGATACCAATCTGATATTGGTTATTCTCATAAACTAAGGTATCGTGTGCTTTGTGAAGAGCTTGCTCATCATCTGGTTTAAGGGGTTTGAGAGGAGTCTTCAACTCTTCAATTTCCCAAAACGATTTCACCAGTGAGCATAATTCACTGTCGTTGCTGTACGCATGATATGTATATGCACAGTGTGTTTGGGAGGTAGCCTGACTGTTTAGATTGCCTATGCATGTCCATCCAAGGGGCGTTCTCCTTGCAATAGGATCACCTGTGTCCCCACAAACATCTTCATATGACTGATGCAGATGCAAATTGTCAATACCTATCAGGAGATCAATTATTGGACGTCTCCCAACTTTAGGAAAGCTTATGTTTTCTAAGTGATTCCATTTGTGTCTGTACTTCTGCCAGTCAATTACCTGAAGGTCACCTGTAACCCTAGTCGTAGTCAGTGCAGACATTTCCTCATTCACTCTACCATCTTCACTTTCAATCTCAAATGTAACAGGCCTCGTCTCAAATGTTTCTTTCTTACCATTCAAGACACTCACAGATATCTGCTCTATTGACCCCTGCATCCCTAATTCTGAAGCCACATCAGCATTGATATATGACCTAGTACTTGCATCATCCAACAATGCGTTAACACGAATCCTTCTATTTCCGTTCTTCAGCACTACTGGGACTGTCCTAAGGGCTATGCGAGGTTGGTCATTTTCCCATGGCATAGTCGCATGTGCTCTTTCAAAAATACCCTGATCATGACCTTTTGCTTCAGAACTTACCTGAGTATTTTCCTATTCACAACTGAACCATTTTCCAAGTCCAGATTGCGTTGTGCAATGTCTATTTTGAGTGTGTCATCATGTAAAAGCCTATTATGGGTTTTCAGACACCCATTGATCCCACACCTATATGTGTATCTACATTGTGCACCACGATGATTGCCACCAAGACAGCGGAAACATAATTTCAATTTCTTAGCAGTGTTCCATCTCTCGGAAACGCTCATGTTTTTGAACACATTACATTTCCATAACACATGCTGTTCACCACAAACTTTGCATACAACATCCCTGTGTGACCTTCTAATTTGTCCTATCTCACTGACAAACGAGGCACGATTCTTTTCTTTTACTCTTATCAGAAACACCATGTATTGTCTCTGCAGCTATTGTTTGGTATTCAGCTTCCTGGAAGTACCCATTCTCTTAACGTCTCGACTGACTCTTGTCTATCTCTATCATGAAGCCACCTTTGGTACTGAGCTACCATAGATTCAGTCATTTTCTTTTGTAGTGTGGCATACAATAACCCATTACCTAGCTCTTCTACTCTATCTGCTTCTCTCAGACTAACGACTGCAATGTCCAAGACATCGGCAAATCTTTGAACATCTCTAGCAGAGCCTGGACGAATAGGCTTCAAATTAGTCACTTCTTCTAACTGTAACGCTACTTGACGCCTCCTACCACCATACTTCCTATCTAGACGTTCTAACGCAGTATCATAGGCCAAAGCACTATGTCCCAAACCTTGAATTGCTTTCAACGCGTCACCAGCCAGATATTGCCTCAGCTGCAATAACTTATATTCAGCAGTCGCTGGTGCTTGGTCTATGCATGTCAGAAACGCAGCTTTCCAACTTTCGTAAGATTTTACATCACCAGAAAATACTGGGATTGAAACACGTTTAAGTTGTTTCCATAAATCAGTTCCTATTGCATGACTGTGCGACTCTGCTTCATAACAAGGTGTGCTTTTCTGTGGTGTGCTTTGAACACAATGTTTATTAGTTGCTTTGTTGTGAACACTTGGTTCACCTTCTGCAGATTGTTGCTGAGATTTAAACAATCTAGAAAGTCCCTTACTTGACGTAGACGTTGCATCTGCATTACTATCTAAGTGAGCCTGCGCCTGTTCAACTACAGCATTAGTTTCATCTTCAAGATGACTAATTTCTTTTCAGTTTTAGTAACATTTTCACCCTGCTGATTCTTTGCATACGCTAAGGCCAGTTTTGTCATAACATTGATTGCTTTCACCTGACTTTCATTTACTTTATCTACACCATCTCTTATGTCTGTACGAGATGGTTGATTAAATGATTCTAGTAGACTGTACAACTTATTTTTAGCTTTGGTGAAGGCTGACTTTGCATTGGTTTTGTTGTTTCAGTTTCAAAATGCCCTCAAGTTGTGACTGAGACCCGTTTGGTTCTTGGGGTTTTAACTGACCATTTTTTACAGAGCCTTTTTCCTGTATGTCAGACATAACTGATTAATTGACTTACCGCTTGATTAATTGACTTACCGCTTGAAACCACGCTCTGCTACCATATGGGAATGAGGCAGTTCGTATTCCCCATTTATAAAATAAACGAAAAGTCAAAATAATTATGTCTGAACATTTAATACACCAAAACCGAAACAAAACAGTAAACCCAATGAAAATCCCCGCACTGTACATTCACCGAAAGTGTGAATGTTAACTAAGCTTCTATGCTTCCCGATAATGGAAGCAATCTACTAAGTAATTTGTAACTCCTGGCTGGAGCTCGATATGGACGACCCTGTCCCTCAGCAATATGTCTGACTAACTGCCGATGTTAAACTGATTAACGCTGTCGTCAGCTATCCCCACGAAATGCACGAGATTTTAAAACCCACGTGCATATACGCATAGCGACGGGTGTATTCGGGCGCGCTGACCCAAAGCTAAAACGAAAACATATATTTCCTTCTGTCCATACATTATAGTCCTCTGCCTTATCAAACGGCCCTGTGGCGCAACGGTAGCGTCTGACTTCAGATGAGAAGGTTGCGTGTTCAAATCACGTCCGGGTCAATTCAAAGTTTTGCTATTTTGGACATAAAATGAAATATATCTTGAAAAGAGTGGATTGTATGGTGGAGTTGTCAGCGTATTTCTGTGTGTAAGCAATGAGACATTACTACAATTTCAAAAGTCGATGTAAGACTAGGAACAATTCAGAGAGAAACAGAAAATGTGTTAAAAATGAGGGCGATGAAGGCATGGAGTATATATTTGTGCTTCAAGTACATTATAAGTCCTCTGCCTTATCAGACTGCCCTGTGGCGCAACAGTAGCGCGTCTGACTGCATGATCAGAAGGTTGCGTGTTCAAATCACGTCCGGAGTCAATTCAAAGTTTTGCTATTTTGAATTAAAAATGAAAATATATCTTGAAAAGAGTGGATTGTATTTATGGAGTTGTCAGCGTATTTCTGTGTGTAAGAAATGAGACATTACTACAATTTCCAAGTCGATGTAAGACTAGGAACAATTCAGAGGGAAAACAGAAGATGTTAAAAAATGAGGGGCGATGTAGGCATGGAGCATATATTTTGAACTTCAAGTACATTACCTATAGTCCTCTGCCTTATCAGACGGCCCTGTGGCGCAACTTGGAAGCGCGTCTGACTCCAGATCGTGAAGGTTGCGTGTTCAAAATCACGTCGGGGTCGAATTCAAAGGTTTGGCTATTTTGAATAAAAATAAAAATATATATTGAAAAGAGTGGATTGTATGGTAGGAGTTGTCAGCGTATTTCTGTGTGTAGAAATGAGACATTACTACAATTTCCAAGTCGATGTAAGACTAGGAACAATTCAGAGGTAAAAACAGAAAAATGTGTTAAAATAGGGCGATACGAGCATGGAGTATATATTTGTAAGCTCAAAATTACATTATAGTCCCTCTCCTTATCAGACCGCCCTGTGGCGCAACGGCTTATTTAGCGCGTCTGACTCCAGATAAAGGTTGCGTGAACTCCAAGATCAGAAGTTTGCTGGTTGCGTAGTTCGAGAAAGAAATCACGTCGAGGTCAATTCAAAGCTTGAGACTATTACTACAATTTGAATAAAAATGAAATATATCTATTGGAAAGAGTGGATTGTATGGTCCGGGAGTTGTCATGGCGTATTTCTGTGTGTAAGAAATCGGAGAGACATTACTACAATCTCCAAAGTCGATTTGTAAGACTAGGACATTACTTCAATTCAGAGACTAGGAAAACAGAAGAAACAATAATGTGTTAAAATGAGGGCTTATGTAGAGCATGAAGTATATATTTGTGCTTCAAGTACATTACAGTCCTCTGCCCAAATTATCCAACGGCCCTGTGGCGCAACGGTAGCGCGTCTGACTCCAGATCAGAAGAAGTTTACGTGTTCAAATCACGTCGAAGGGTCAATTCAAAGTTTGCTCTATTTTTGAATAAAAATGAAATATATCTTGAAAGAGTGGATTGTGTTGTCGAGAGTTGTCAGCGTATTTCTGTGTGTATTGATGAGACATTACTACAATTTCCAAGTCGATAAGACTAGGAACAATTCAGGAGGAAAACAGAAGATGTGTTAAAAATGAGGGGCGATGAAAGAGCATGGAGCATATATTTGTGCTTCAAGTACATTATAGTCCTCTGCCTTATCAGAGACGGCCCTGTGGCGCAACGGTAGCGCGTCTGACTCCAGATCAGAAGAAGGTTGCGTGTTCAAATCACGTCGCCGGGTCAATTCAAAGTTTGGCTATTTTGAATAAAAAAATGAAAATATATCTTGAAAAGAGGGGATTGTGTGTTGTCGAGTTGTCAGCGTATTTCTGTGTGTAAGAAATGAGACATTACGACAATTTCCAAGTCGATGTAAGACTACGGAACAATTCAGAGAAAACAGAAGATGATGTGTTGATAAAAACGAGGGCGATGTAGAGGCATGGAGCATATATTTGTGCTTCAAGTCCATTATAGTCCTCTGCCTCATCAGGACCGCCCTGTGGCGCAACGGTACGGCGCGTCTGACTGCAGATCAGAAGGTTGCGTGTTCAAATCACGTCGGGGTCAATTCAAAGTTTGGCTATTTTGGAATAAAAATGAAATATATCTTGAAAGAAGTGGATTGTGTTGTCGGATGTTGTCGTATTTCTGTGTGTAAGAAATGGGGGCCATTTACTACAATTTCCAAGTCGATGTAAGACTAAAGGAACAATTCAGAGAGAGAAGCAGAGATGTGTTAAAAATGAGGGGCGATGTAGAGCATGAAGTATATATTTATTAGCTTCAACGGCTATTTTGATCCTCTGCCGTGCCAAAACGGCCCTGTGGCGCAACGGTAGCGCGTCTGACTCCAGATCAGAAGGTTGCGTGTTCAAATCACGTCAGGGGTCAATTCAAAATTTTGGCTATTTTGAATAAAAAATGAAATATATCTTGAAAGAGTGGATTGTGTTGTCGAAGTTGTCAGCGTATTTCTGTGTGGTATTAGATGAGACATTACTACAATTTCAAAGTCGATGTAAGACTAGGAACAATTCCAGAGGAAAACAGAAGATGTGTTAAAATGAGGGCGATGAAAGAGCATGGAGCATATATTTGTGCTTCAAAGTACATTATAGTCCTCTAGGCTTATCTAGACTGGCCCTGTGGCGCAAACGGTAGCGCGTCTGACTCCAGATCAGAAGGTTGCGATGTTCAAATCACGTCGGGGTCAATTCAAAGTTTGGCTATTTTGAATAAAATGAAATATATCTTGAAAGAGGTGGATTGTGTTGTCGAGTTGTCAGCGTATTTCTGTGTGTCAGAAATGAGATTATTACTACAATTTCCAAGTCGATGTAAGACTAGGAACAATTCAGAGGAAAACAGAAGATGTGTTAAAAATGAGGGCGATGTAGAGCATGGAGCATATATTTGTGCTTCAAGTCCATTATAGTCCTCTGCCTTATCAGACGGCCCTGTGGCGCAACGGTAGCGCGTCTGACTGCAGATCAGAAGGTTGCGTGTTCAAATCACGTCGGGGTCAATTCAAAGTTTGGCTATTTTGAATAAAAAATGAAATATATCTTGAAAGAGTGGATTGTATGGTGGAGTTGTCAGCGTATTTCTGTGTGTAAGAAATGAGACATTACTACAATCTCCAAGTCGATGTAAGACTGGAACAAATTCAGGAGGGAAAACAGAAGCATAATGTGTGTTAAAAATGAGGGCGATGTAGAGCATGGATTATATATTTGTGCTTCAAGTACATTACAGTCCTCTGTCTTTGTCAGAATGTCCCTGTAGAAGTAACGGTACGCGTCTGACTCCAGATCAGAAGGTTGCGTGTTTCCAAATCACGTCAGGGGGTCAGATTCGAAAGTTTGGCTATTTTGAATAAAAAAATGAAATATATCTTGAAAAGAGTGGATTGTGTTGTCGAGTTGTCAGCGTATTTCTGTGTGTATTAGATGAGACATTACTACAATTTCCAAGTCGATGTAAGACTAGGAACAATTCAGAGGAAAACAGAAGATGTATTGTTAAAATGAGGGCGATGAAAGAGCATGGGCATATATTTGTGCTTCAAATTTTGCATTATAGTCCTCTGCCTTATCAGACGGCCCTGTGGCGCAACGGTAGCGCATCTGACTCCAGATCAGAAGGTTGCGTGTTCAAATCACGTCGATCAATTCAAAGTTTGGCTATTTTGAATAAAAATGAAAATATATCTTGAAAGAGGATTGTGTTGTCGAGTTGTCAGCGTATTTCTGTGTAAGAAATGAGACATTACTACAATTTCCAAGTCGATGTAAGACTAGGAACAATTCAGAGGAAACAGAAGATGTGTTAAAATGAGGGCGATGAAGAGCATGGAGCATATATGTTTGTGCTTCAAGTCCATTATAGTCCTCACCATATGAGACGGCCCTGTAAGCGCATTGGTAGCATTGACTCCCAGACGATCAGAAAGGTTGCGTGTTCCAAATCACGTCGGGGTCAATTCAAAGTTTGGCTATTTTGAATAAAAAAATGTAAATATATCTTGAAGAATTGGATTACGTCGAGTTGTCGTAGCTACATATTACCAGAAATAGAGACATTACACCATTTGAAAGTCAGGTAAAGATCTTGAAAAGAGTGGATTGTATGGTGGAGTGGCGCAACAGTAGCATGCATTCCAGCGTATTTCTGTGTCAATTAAGTTTTACTTCAAATGAGACATTACTTGAAACAGTGGATCCAAAGTCGATGTAAGACTAGGAACAATTCAGAGAAAACAGAAGATGTGTTAAAACTAGGGCGATGTAGAGCATGGAGAGTATATATTTGTGCTTCAAAAGTACATTATAGTCCTCTGGCTTATCAGACGGCCCTGTGGCGCAACGGTAGCGCGTCTGACTCCAGATCAGAAGGTTGCGTGTTCAAATCACGTCGGGGTCAATTCAAAGTTTTGCTATTTTGAATAAAAAATGAAATATATCTTGAAAGAGTGGATTGTGTTGTCGAGTTGTCAGCGTATTTCTGTGTGTAAGAAATGAGACATTACTACAATTTCAAAGTCGATGTAAGACTAGGAACAATTCAGAGGAAAACAGAAGATGTGTTAAAAACGAGGGCGATGTAGAGCATGGAGTATATATTTGTGCTTCAAGTACATTATAGTCCTATTAGACGGCCCTGTGGCGCAACGGTAGCGCGTCTGACTCCAGATCAGAAGGTTGCGTGTTCAAATCACGTCGGGGTCAATTCAAAGTTTTGCTATTTTGAATAAAAATGAAATATATCTTGAAAAGAGTGGATTGTGTTGTCGAGTTGTCAGCGTATTTCTGTGTGTAAGAAATGAGACATTACTACAATTTCAAAGTCGATGTAAGACTAGGAACAATTCAAGAGGAAAACAGAAGATGTGTTTAAAAAACTAGGGCGATGTAGAGCATGGAGCATATATTTGTGCTTCAAGTACATTATAGTCCTCTGGCTTATCAGACGGCCCTGTATGGCGCAACAGTAGCGCGTCTGACTCCAGATCAGAAGGTTGCGTGTTCAAATCACGTCGGGGTCAATTCAAAGTTTTGCTATTTTGAATAAAAAATGAAATATATCTTGAAAAGAGTGGATTGTGTTGTCGAGTTGTCAGCGTATTTCTGTGTGTAAGAAATGAGACATTACTACAATTTCAAAGTCGATGTAAGACTAGGAACAATTCAGAGGAAAACAGAAGATGTGTTAAAAACGAGGGCGATGTAGAGCATGGAGTATATATTTGTGCTTCAAGTACATTATAGTCCTATTAGACGGCCCTGTGGCGCAACGGTAGCGCGTCTGACTCCAGATCAGAAGGTTGCGTGTTCAAATCACGTCGGGGTCAATTCAAAGTTTTGCTATTTTGAATAAAAAATGAAATATATCTTGAAAGAGTGGATTGTGTTGTCGAGTTGTCAGCGTATTTCTGTGTGTAAGAAATGAGACATTACTACAATTTCAAAGTCGATGTAAGACTAGGAACAATTCAGAGAAAACAGAAGATGTATGTTAAAAACTAGGGGCGATGTAGAGCATGGAGTATATATTTGTGCTTCAAGTACATTATAGTCCTCTGCCTTATCAGACGGCCCTGTGGCGCAACGGTAGCGCGTCTGACTCCAGATCAGAAGGTTGCGTGTTCAAATCACGTCGAGGGTCAATTCAAAGTTTTGCTATTTTGAATAAAAATGAAATATATCTTGAAAGAGTGGATTGTGTTGTCGAGTTGTCAGCGTATTTCTGTGTGTAAGAAATGAGACATTACTACAATTTCAAAGTCGATGTAAGACTAGGAACAATTCAGAGGAAAACAGAAGATGTGTTAAAAACTAGGGCGATGTAGAGCATGGAGCATATATTTGTGCTTCAAGTACATTATAGTCCTCTGCCTTATCAGACGGCCCTGTGGCGCAACGGTAGCGCGTCTGACTCCAGATCAGAAGGTTGCGTGTTCAAATCACGTCGGGGGGTCAATTCAAAGTTTTGCTATTTTGAATAAAAATGAAATATATCTTGAAAAGAGTGGATTGTGTTGTCGAGTTGTCAGCGTATTTCTGTGTGTAAAATGAGACATTACTACAATTTCAAAATCGATGTAAGACTAGGAACAATTCAGAGGGAAAACAGAAGATGTGTTGTTAAACATGAGGGCGATGTAGAGCATGGAGTATATATTTGTGCTTCAAGTACATTATAGTCCTCTGCCTTATCAGACGGCCTGTGGCGCAACGGTAGCGCGTCTGACTCCAGATCAGAAGGTTGCGTGTTCAAATCACGTCGGGGTCAATTCAAAGTTTTGCTATTTTGAATAAAAATGAAATATATCTTGAAAGAGTGGATTGTGTTGTCGAGTTGTCAGCGTATTTCTGTGTGTAAAAATGAGACATTACTACAATTTCAAAGTCGATGTAAGACTAGGAACAATTCAGAGGAAAACAGAAGATGTGTTAAAACATGAGGGCGATGAAAGCATGGATATATATTTGTGCTTCAATTACATTATAGTCCTCTGCCTTATCAGACGGCCCTGTGGCGCAACGGTAGCGCGTCTGACTCCAGTTCAGAAGGTTGCGTGTTCAAATCACGTCGGGGTCAGTTCAAAGTTTTGCTATTTTGGAATAAAAATGAAATATATCTTGAAAGAGTGGATTGTGTTGTCGAGTTGTCAGCGTATTTCTGTGTGTAGAAAATGAGACATTACTACAATTTCAAAGTCGATGTAAGACTAGGAACAATTCAGAGGAAAACAGAGATATGTTAAAAATAGGGGCGATGAAGAGCATGGAGCATATATTTGTGCTTCAAGTACGGTACAGTCCTCTGCCTTATCAGACGGCCCTGTGGCGCAACGGTAGCGCGTCTGACTCCAGATCAGAAGGTTGCGTGTTCAAATCACGTCGGGGTGAATTCAAAGTTTTGCTATTTTGAATAAAAATGAAATATATCTTGAAAGAGTGGATTGTGTTGTCGAGTTGTCAGCGTATTTCTGTGTGTAAGAAATGAGACATTACTACAATTTCAAAGTCGATGTAAGACTAGGAACAATTCAGAGGAAAACAGAAGATGTGTTAAACATAAGGGCGATGAAGAGCATGGAGTATATATTTGTGCTTCAAGTACATTACAGTCCTCTGCCTTATCAGACGGCCCTGTGGCGCAACGGTAGCGCGTCTGACACCAGATCAGAAGGTTGCGTGTCCAAATCACGTCGGGGTGAATTCAAAGTTTTGCTATTTTGAATAAAAAATGAAATATATCTTGAAAGAGTGGATTGTGTTGTCGAGTTGTCAGCGTATTTCTGTGTGTAGAAATGAGACATTACTACAATTTCAAAGTCGATGTAAGACTAGGAACAATTCAGAGGAAAACAGAAGATGTGTTAAACATGAGGGCGATGAAGAGCATGGAGTATATATTTGTGCTTCAAGTACATTATAGTCCTCTGCCTTATCAGACGGCCCTGTGGCGCAACGGTAGCGCGTCTGACTCCAATTCAAAGTTTTGCTATTTTGAATAAAAAATGAAATATATCTTGAAAGAGTGGATTGTGTTGTCGAGTTGTCAGCGTATTTCTGTGTGTAAGAAATGAGATATTACTACAATTTCAAAGTCGATGTAAGACTAGGAACAATTTACAGGATAATAGAAGATGTGTTAAAAACGAGGGCGATGTAGAGCATTGAGTATATAATTGTGCTTCAAGTACATTATAGTCCTCTGCCTTATCAGACGGCCCTGTGGCGCAACGGTAGCGCGTCTGACTCCAGATCAGAAGGTTGCGTGTTCAAATAACGTCGGGGTCAATTCAAAGTTTTGCTATTTTGAATAAAAAACGAAATATATCTTGAAAGAGTGGATTGTGTTGTCGAGTTGTCAGCGTATTTCTGTGTGTAAGAAATGAGACATTACTACAATTTCAAAGTCGATGTAAGACTAGGAACAATTCAGAGGAAAACAGAAGATGTGTTAAAAATGAGGGCGATGTAGAGCATGGAGTATATATTTGTTCTTCAAGTACATGATAGTCCTCTGGCTTATCCGACGGCCCTGTGGCGCAACGGTAGCGCGTCTGACTCCAGATAAGAAGGTTGCGTGTTCAAATCACGTCGGGGTCAATTTAAAGTTTTGCCCATTTTGAATACAAAATGACATTTATCTTAAAAGAGTGGATTGTGTTGTCGAGCTGTCAGCGTATTTCTGTGTGTAAGAAATGAGACATTACTACAATTTCAAAGTCGATGTAAGACTAGGAAAAATTCAGAGGAAAACAGAAGATGTGTTAAAAACGAGGGCGATGTAGAGCATGGAGTATATATTTGTGCTTCAAGTACATTATAGTCCACCGCCTTATCAGACGGCCCTGTGGCGCAACGGTAGCGCGTCTGACTCCAGATCAGAAGGTTGCGTGTTCAAATAACGTCGGGGTCAATTCAAAGTTTAGTCCATTTTGAATACAAAATGAAATTTATCTTGAAAGAGTGGATTGTGTTGTCGTCACGACGATAGGTCTCATGACGTCACGACCTACAAACGAAGGTAGTCACGTCACTTGATGGTGACGCAACTTCGAAAATATACTGCCACACTGACGTCACGACCTACAACGACGGTATTGGTCATTCAACTGTCACAAATAAGGGGAATGGTCATCTAGTACGTGTTCGTGCATGTACGTGTGTGTGTGTGTGTGCGTGCGCGCATGTGACACCTACTAATGACGTCACACAAACAAAAATGGCGACCATAAGAATCCATCCGTCAAGCTAAATTCTCAATTGCTCTCAGGCGCGTTTTTACCTCATAAATGCACCATTAGCGTGCCAATGATATTTGAGTTTTTGAAGGAGGCTAGGGAATCTCGTGCTGTCTATGTAAAGCTCTCTACAATACTAGACCGCAAGAAACACCTAGACACTCTTAATCACACGACCACCACGTCTGTGTAAAGCTCTCTACAATACAAGACGGTAAGACGGTGATATTCTACATGAAACAAAATGTGAGGTAGAAAACGGCAAAGCAGCAAGAGTGGTACCGAGTGTTACGTTCTTTACCTCGTATCGTAAACCCAAAGCGGGAACGAATAAAAATTTTGAAGGAGGTCTGTAAATGTCGTACTGCCAATGTAAAGCTCTCTACAATACTAGGCAGCAAAACAAATGTAACAAGACACTCAAAAAATAACACACCCTCCAGTTTATGTAAAGCTCTCTACAATACAACACGGGAAGGCGGTTATATTCTACCAAATACAACAAAGAAGATATTGAGTCGGACAGTCTATGTAAAGCTCTCTACAATACTAGACCGCGCGAGCACCGTATCCCTCGTTGTTTAAACCACCCCAAAATATACCCACGAGGTAGACAACGTCAACTCTTTTATATAAAACACAACAGAGACTAGTAAAAACAACATTTCACAAATTTTATTCGTAAATATGCACAACTACATTTCTACTCACAAAACAGTTGGGAGACCATATTTCCCGTCCACCGACAAGGTGTCTTCATTTCCAGATGGCGATGATGGCGATACTTTTCCCTTCTTATTGAAGAAAAGTTTACATCTTTCTCCATCCCTCTGCTCATTATACGATTCGGGAACGTAGCAGCAGGACATCGTGGTACGGAGCACTCAAAATATACAACCTCACTCTCGGGCAGACGGCTTCTAACTAGCTACTGCGTGTCGGTGCTCGTGATACTCTTGTCACCATCAGCGGTTACGTGCGAAAAGAATAGGGGGCGTGACCTAAGGGCGCCTCGTCCTGCCATTGGACGGTAAGGGGTCAAATCCCGGTCCTGGACATAATTATACCTATTACATCAAACACAGGCGTTATCGCCGTGGGTACCTAGCTGTGTAAGCGCTAAAAGCCACGCTTAACACCTCTTTGTATGGTTGGCTAGTAAAATCGGTTTGCTTCGAGACGGCGGCGTGGGAAAAAAATCGAGAACATTCCTACAGCTCTATCAATAACCTAATTTTTCCCTCGTCAAAATCCATGGCTCTTAAAGTTCCTGAGTATACTCTTCTTGGTATTATCATGCCATCTGAAAACCATGGAAGCGTATTACTTTTACTGAAATGGTGATCGCAAGCTACCGACGACAGGCTTTGTACACGAACTCTTTTGGAATAATGCAAAATCGTGAAATTCGGGCCATATTCGCGTGTAATCTATACCGTACGAGTCGTGCATGTGTAATCTACCCGGTTCGCTTTTCCTGTCCGTGTTGCAAATAAACAGTATAGGATATTCCAATCTCTTCACCCCACTACAGTCTATTTTATTACCACACACCTTTACCAAAGTATCTCTGCTACTTATACCGCCATAGTTGTTTTTAAGAAAAGGCTCATTACGTCCAAACTGTACGGATAGCTGTTGACGGTATGGTTTGAGAGTGATATGCACCCCAAAGGTCCCGAAGGGTAATTGAGCGTGTCCGCGTTGTAGACATGACCATACACGTCCGACACGCGCAGCAGGAAGACGAAAATCGCCTCTATTATCTTACGCACCATATGTCCTCGGTTTATCGTATATTCCTGCTGATGGGTCTAACCACCCCTTATTACGCAATCGTTTCGACCACCGCGTGTGCCGAAGCCTTCGAAAATAACCCCTACGTACATCGTTAATCGGCCTAACTGCTCCAATCGTCCCCTATTATACATGACCGCTAGTGTCCACCCCTTCGTCTCTACACCCTCTCCTTCGAAAATAACCCCTTCGTACATCGTTAATTGGCCTAGCTGCTCTAATCGTCCCCTATTATACATGACCGCTAGTGTCCACCCCCGTCGTCTCTACACACTTTCCTTCGAAAATAACCCCTTACGTACATCGTTAATCGGCCTAACTGCTCTAATCGTCCCCTATTATGCACAGTCGTGAGTGTCCACCCCGTCGTCTCTACACATTTTTCCCTTCACATAGACTTACCTACCGTCTCGAAAATAGCCTCTACGTACATCGTCAACAGGGTTAATTGCCCTAATCGTCTCTAATACACAGTCGTGCGTGTCGTCGCCGTCGTCTCACCAGTTTTCCCCAATAAACTCACATGAAGTCGCGAAAATTACATCTACTATCTTATACACTATTTCTCTCTGTCGATGTCTTCCATGGTGTGCGTTGACGCGATAATCCTTTCAACTGCGGTCGTAAAGCAATGCCACCACAGACGGTTTTAAGAAAAGGGGCAGTATTGCCAAACCATTGCAAATCTCGCCCCGTACAGTATTTTAGATGGAGAGGTAAACTGCCCGTCATCTGCATTAGTGTATAGCAGTACTGCTAAAATGATCACATTGTATTATATACTGTCCAACTCTCTATAGCCGACTAGTGTCAACCACAACATGCGACACTTTAATAAACCACTTTTTACTGCTGTGTAACCATCGGGAGTGGAACATCTTGACCTCATGTCTAGCAATCAGACACGCTAAGAAAGGCAGGTAAACACGGCTTAGGTGTAGTGTGTCATAGTTTGAAAACACTGTATCGTATTTTTATAAGGGTCGGTGATACTTTTGGAATGGTCTACCCTACTTCTGATACGGTTGGTCATACTTTGAAAACAGCTTATAATATTTTTATAAGGGTGTGTCATACTTTTGGAACAGAGTGTCATACTTTGAAAACAGCTTATCGTATTTTTATAAGGGTGTGTCATACTTTTGGAACAGTGTGTCATAGTTTGGGCGCGGTTATACATTCTCCCGTCATTTTAGTAGTAAAATCTGTGAGAATTGTACGAGGCTAAGTTACACTTTTGGGAGGATTTGTCATACTTCTGGAACGAATTGTTCCACGTTTGGGACACTGTGTCATACCTTTGGTAGGAGTTATACTTTCTCCCGTCCTTTACTGTAGATACATCTGCAGAAAACGTACAACATGAATGTCGAACGTTTCGAAATGTGTTTAAATTAGATAAGGATTGAATGCTACTGATTAAGAAAGTACGTATTGAAACACACAATCTAGAGGTGTGAGAGACAGCTGTAACATCGGTATGCAATTCATGACCTCGCAACGGCCATGACTCCTCTGAGAGGACCTCTCTCCCTTTTATGACGTCACAAACAAGGACACGTTGGTGAATTGTATTAACTCTCGTCATACTTCAACAACGCCATGCTCGATCACGAGGTGATGACGTTGTGTCCTTTGAATGGCTGAGCCCTGCTATATGACGGGGAGGGGACAGGGGCTGTGTTACAACTGATAGGATGGAAGACTGGGAGGCAGAATTATTCTCAATGGCATCAGAAGGGGGCAAGAGTGGAGTCACTGCTGCCAACGCGGAAGAGAATTGGGATTTAGAGCTGATGTCGGTGGAAGCATCAGCACCATCGCCACCATCACCATACCAATCATCATCAGCGTGTCCTGCATGGCAGTGTCGTCAATGTCGGGGTGTCTACCAGTCTATGCAAACGGGACTATAGACTATAATGGTACATTTCAGTGTGTATATTGTAGTACCATCCTGAAGGACACATACATGAGACGTTTGACGCACGGTAGTAAGTGTCATATCAGGCGAAGGATGACAATTCATCAGTGTCAGTGCACTCTACAGCTGTGAGTCCACCTCACACCACCCAACGGTCCTTTTCAGGACCACCCATCTCTCCTAAAAGAATGCTTTGTACATTGCAAACAACGATAGCATATAGCTTGTTTTCTCCAGCGGCGGTAGCACGACCAACGTCACATTATTCGCAACCCCGTAACTTCTAGGTTGACCTATACTGTGCCTTACGGTTACGAAACCAATGCCTCGTCATTCGTCGATCCGCGTCCGACCGGTAATAGCTCGCTAGACAGTCGCTCTCTACTATAAAAGCCACAAACATCTCCCTAGTTCGCCTCCAGCTGTATAATAGTCTTTTCCTCACCTCGCTCCATTCACCATTACCTACGGTCATGTCTCTACAGTCAAACGATCAAATGTGTAAGAACGACGATGTGTTCCAAATCAGCTACGCCCTGACGAACGCCCTGTCACACGTCATGGTGGCTCTGCGTCTTAGTATACAATCCTCCAGTCTGTCACTTCAGGGGACCAAAAGAGACCACACCACCAACAACAACGACGACGCAGACCACCCGAGCACGACCAACAACGGCAGCAGCACCACCGACCACCACCACGAAAAAATCACACTCGCGGCGACGACAGACCAGACAACCACGAACCACCCGCCGAAGAAGCCGACCACGCACCAAAAGAGAAAACTCAGCGATGACGCAACGACGCAGAACAAGAAGAGGCAGAAGAAGAAGAACCCTACAGCATTACCGTCGCCTATGCGCGAAACCGAGGACGGCGAACAGGACCCGAGGGAAGGAGAAACCAACGTAGACATCGAGTTGCAGAAGCTCGTGGCCGAGCTGATAGGCAGTACAGCAGGCTCCGATACTAGTGCCTGAACAAGCGCACGCCCCCCTTCTCGGCGTGTCGATATGACGATTATAACAACGATGATGATAATAATATTTTTTAAAAAAATAAACGAACGGATCGCGTGTTCCGTTGAAAATGTATATTCCGCTATTTCTGTCGTTATTCTCACACCCCAACAGGGTATGTCGAGGTCTGGATTGGAAAAGGGGTGCATGGTTGTCACAGTTTTTTAGAACTATCCCCGTCATACTTTTAGATCAGTTAGTCGTACATTGTGTGCGACGATGGATACTTTTAGGAATAGCGTGTCATACTTTTGGAACGGTATGTCATACCTTTTGGCGTGATTATACGTTCTACCCATACTTTTTAGCAGTAAAATCTATGGAACGGGTCCACGGCTAATGACACGATTTTGGAAGGGGTCTGTCATACTTTTGGAACAGCGTGTGTGTAATTATTAGAACAACGCGTCATACTTTTGAAACGATGCGTCATACATTTGGAGCAGTTAGTTGTACATTGGGAAGGACGTGTGACACTTTTAGAATAGCGTGTCATATTTTTTTGGGAACAGTGTGTCATGCCTTCGGGTGTGGTTATACATTCTCCCTACATTTTTTCAGTAGTAAAATCTACGGACACTAGAAAACCAAGACAGTAATACGTGTTTTAACAAAGACGTCACGGTAATGCTTTGATAAGATTATTTATACGCGCAATGTTAGCGGTTAATTTACGCCATTCCTCCGTGGAGATAGAGATACCTAAAATTGTCTCTTTGCCAGCAATAAATAGCCTGATATCTACAATGGGTAAATTTTCTTTCAAACAAACGGAAACACGTTTTGTTGTCGAAAGGCGTAGCTGATTGCGCATACACTCGTTATCCGTTAGATTCACACCTGTTCCGTGACAAATGGCCTGAGGGGTGTTGTTCCGTATGAGTGGAGTGGCAAAGCTATGACGGTCAGCGTGCAGCACGCGATAGCTACCAATAGCCCTAGGGCCGTCAGACACGCATGCTTTGATACACACGAGTCTCTTTCTCCCTCTCTTGCCGTGGTTTCCATTTTCAAATAAAGACAATCCTCTTCGGGGGTATTCGACATTTTCAACGCATACACGCGCACGCAATACAAATACGGCATAAGCGTATTCCCTCCTCTACTCGTACACTCTTACCCCCTTTATATACTGTCGTGTTGAGAGAGAGAGACCCCCTTTATATACTGTCGTGTTGAGAGAGAGAGAAGCCCATAGCGTTGTCACCACCTCCCGAGTAAACATGGACGACTATCGCGCTGACGGGCAGAAACGTCTAGTCGACAGAATTCATTTCCAATTCCCAAGATATTCAGACTCTTAATAGGAGGTCCTAGCGGTGCGGGTAAAACCACTTTCGTGAAGCACATGCTAGAAAACGATATAGATGGTCCGTGGCCTTTACTACAAAAATTACCAGACGTTATAGTATGGGTCTACAGTGAAACGCAACCCGTATACGACGCTATAAAAGCCATCTGCGTCAGGGGAGGTATCGACATTCATTTCGTGCAAAAGATTAGTGACGACGTAGAAGGCTACGTTGACGCTTCCAAGTATAACTGGCTAGTCGTCGACGACGCGGCAGGCGATTTGACAAAGGAGGACGAGCAAGAGTTACTTAGATGGTTCGTTAAGAGATCGCATCACAGACAGACCAGTATACTATACTTACAACAGAATATTTTTGCGCGAACACCGTTCCATAGAACGATCAGTTTAAATTGTATGCACATTGTTGTGTACAAGAATCCCCGGGATAGAAGCCAGATAGAGCATTTAGCTAGACAAATATTTCCGGGTCAGTCGGGCTTTATAAGAGAGGCTTACGCCCAAGCTACGTCACAACCGCACACTTACATACTGCTAGATTTAACACCGAATACGCCCGACGAGTTTAGAGTGCGTGGAAACCAGTTTAACAGAGAACACGGAGAAATAGACGTATACCGACCTAAGCAAAAGTGAATAGAATGGATTGCCATAACGCTCAGAGTTGCGTTTCGGGGAATGAAATGCTGAGCAGACGACGGTCGTGGGGGGAAGCTGCGACTCGGACCACGACGGACGAAGACCAGGATAGCAATAGTAGCAGCAGCACCTATGACGACGACTATTCTTCGACGTCATACGACGACTACAGCGATGACTCTAGTACTAGTATAGACGATACGACGACGTCTACCACCACGAGTTCTTCTTCTTCGTTTGGGGACAGCGACGCGTTGCTACATTGTCGGGACGATGTAGCTTTGTATAACGACGACAGCGATAGCAGCGACGATACCGAGGACGACGTATACAGCGGAGAACGTGTCACATTCGCCCCGGGCGACGAGGGTGGTGAGCGACGCCGTAACAACAGCAGAGGTCAGATAATACCTCCTATACCAATACCCAAGATTGTTCTGAAAAGGAAATAAATAACCATAAATACGAAGATCGTGAGTTTTAGTCGTCATTTTATTGTACACCCTCGGAGTAGAGCGACACCCTTCCCCTGACACGAGTAAATTCACCGAAAATATGCGTCGCTCTAACGGTAAATTACACTCGACCTCGCGCTGTGGCGTGCGGAAGAGAACACCATGTGGTAAGAGAAAAGGTGTCGCCAAAGGCGATTCGGTCAACAGGGTTAAAGCCAACGCGGACATTATACACTACCTATGTAGGGCCCCAACCGCTGTCAGACGCCGACTCGTTAATTGTTTACCCAAAGAAGTCATAGACGCTTTTAGCGAGACAGCCGTTAATGTGTATTCCGGCAATTTACCTATGACAGATGATCAGAGACTCGGGTTAAATCGCAAGAAAAGAGCTCTTCATACCCTATGCCAGAGACACAGAGTTTCGCACGCTGGCAAGAGGAAAATATTGGCGCAAAGGGGTGGTATATTACCATTGTTGTTGCCTCTTTTAGCTCCAGTCGTAACAAACCTCGTATCGAGTGTGGTAGGGTCTATTACAGGCTCCAAATAACCATGCGATGTCCTCCTTTACTAAGATGGTCGTGCTACCTCAGGCAGCGTATTCCCGACTCGTACATTCCTCTCGCGACGAATGGTCAGGGTCTCGGGCAAGATACTCTCCTCTCCAAGGAAATGCTCTTTTAACGAAAGAAAGGCGAGACAATTTAGATGAAATGAGAAATGTTGTGTATGACGACGAGCGGCGAGTAGGGGATGTTGCGAATAGGACGTCATCTGTGCCGGTTAAACTACACGAGAAAATGTTGCGCTATAACGCCCTATTGGAAGACGCCTTAGATTTACAGTCGAGAGCCCGGCGTGTGGAAGGGGTAAACGGGAGTCGAGATGATACACATTTTCCCCGGAAGCCATTAAACGACACTAGCGTAGCAACGACTGTAGCTCCCGTGGTTAAGCCGGGAGTAACAACATCGGGTTTAGATGCCACGCTTTCTAAGGTTTTGACCGATTTACCTAAAACGTACAGACGAGATGCTAAAGATATTACCGACTTTATTAAAAACGATCCAGACTTGGGGGTGTCGGACGAAGGAACTTTGAGCTATAAAGGTTCGTCTCTGGGACCGAGACCTTGCGCGACGTATTACACGAGCTGACGAAAAAGAGGGGTAGTAAATACAACGAGGTAGCTGCTTTCCTGTCGTCGAGAATGGCAGACACTGGCGCGAGCACTGGCGCTATTAAAAACAGGTTATACACCGAGGGGGGCGACACTCCTAGGAGGTCGCGAAGGAAGAAGAAACGAAGTAATGAGGAAGGCTGGAGCTTGGACAATGCCGGAGGAGGGAAAAGAAAGGGCGACACACGTGGGTCGACAATTATCGACAATAGCTGGAAAAGCTATTAAGCCTTACTGGCTGAAATGGTTGAAACGCACGTATTATGATGTATCGAGGGGTTTTGATTCACGGGTTGGCCTCTTAAGAAAATTATCGGAGGCTAGGGAACGAAAGGGTTCTGTCAAACCTACCCCTGCTCAGGTAACGGTCTGGTTAAAGAGACAGCCCGCTTACAGTCTACATAGACCTCGCCCCGCCAAGCGCTTTCCTAGAACACCCTATTCCGCTACCATATGTAGAAAGGACCAGTTGTGGCAGGCTGATTTGTCGGACGTGTCGCGTATTAGCAAAGTCAACGATGGTTACAAATTTATATTATGCGTTATAGACGTGTTCAGTAGATACGCGTTTGCCGAACCGCTCAAGGATAAAAAGGCTAAAACGGTGACCGACGGTTTCAAAAGAATTCTGAACCGTGCTAAGCCTCGTATTTTCCATAGCTTAATGACCGATAAAGGTAGTGAATTTATCAACAGTTGTTTTAAGCATCATATTAGGAACGTTCTGGGGAAATGTTTTTATACTAGTCAGAACGATGACGTGAAATGTTCCGTCGTGGAAAGATTTCAGAGAACTCTAAAGACCCGGATATGGAGATACTTCAACACTGTGTCGCAACCTTGGTATGTCGGGGTATTGGCTAAAATATTGAAAGCCTACAATAACGCATACCACACTTCCATAGGACGTAAGCCTAGCGACGTGATAACTATTCTCGACGAGATAGCGGTATGGAACCACACGCGCAGGCAGCAAACGCAGTCAAAAGATTCCCCTCGCAAAACGTTAAATTCCCCAAAACGTGAGAAATACTTATTGCCGCAAACACCAGTCAGAATTTCGACGAGTAAAGGGAATTTTGTTAAAGGTTACGAGGCCAATTGGACCAGGGAAATATTTTACGTGGTCAACAAAGTTAGATATAGGAAACCGACTGTCTATAAAATACGCGACTACAATAGAAACGCTATAAAAAGGAACATTTTACCGGGATGAGTTACAAGTCGTGTCGGAGCCGGAGGCGTACGAAGTAGAAAAAGTGTTAAAGAGAAGGGTCAATAAGACTACGGGTAAAAGAGAAATACTAGTTCGATGGAAGGGATACCCGAGCAAAGAATTCGACCAATGGCTACCAGAAAGTCACATGGTAGGGATTTCCTCAAAAAGGGGTTGACGTGCATGAGGAAGCTACCACTACACACCATCCTGCTATGCGTGCTGATCGTATGCTACCTGTCACTGAAAGGTACCACATCGTCCGATCTAGCCGAGGATATAAAGAAGTTTGAAGAACCGTTGTTTGAATTACTGAAAGTATCGCTGTTTCTGGCGCTCGGTTCATACCCCTCCCGGCCTTTTAAGAAGTCGTAACAGCAACAACCCTCATCTGTCACCGAACGTCAGCGTATGGGAGAACAGCACCGCACATTATGAATAACGGTACGAAAGCGACAGATTTTTACATTACCCTACCAAGCGATGCCAGTCCCGAAACTCGACCGGATAATGTACAGCACACTTACACCGTAGATTTACCATACCCCCTGAAGGTAAACAGAAAGGATAATTGGAGGGTTGGCGTTAGTACTGTGCAGATACCCGTGACATGGCACAATTTACCCGTTCCTCATAACGCTTTCAGCACGTATATGACTGTCCCCGTCCGTGAGAGAGTGTATAAGAAGGGCGTGGTGAGAAAGGATAAATTCGGCTTAGAAACCAAATTTCTGGGGCAGATAATGCTGCCGCAAAGGAATTATATGGTCGCGAGACTCTTAGATACCATGAATAGCTCCATCAACGCGCGGTTGCAAGCCTGGCGTGAAGAATATCATAAACATAGTAATGCAGGGGGTGGTGTGGAAATCGATATAAAAATTGATAACGCCTAAAGAGACTAGTAAATATTTGTACTCGGTCTACATGGCCTCGGGCTTTGTGGAAAGCGATTTCGAGGGGGTCGATGCTGAAGAGGTGAGACATGTTTTAGGAAAGTGTGGTCCTAGATTCGACGTGTCTCCTTACTTGGCTTCCATGCTGGGTTTCACAACCGTAGTGCCCTAGGCGGGGGGCGACACCCGTGTATGCGTACTCGACCCCAGAACGACTCCCGTAGCCGATACGTGTTCCAATTTCTCCAAAGAACAACTTTTCCACAATATGTACGTCTATGCCGACATTATAGACGACCAGATAGTTGGTCACACAATGGCGCCTCTGTTGACATTGATACCCGTCAAAAGGAAAATGTTAAAAGATGTAGTATACGTGAGCGAAAAGAACCCTATTCAATATCTGTCTTTAAAATTTGACGAGATACGTTCTGTGACTATTCTTATAAGAGATGATCGCGGACGACCCGTATCATTTGCTAGCGGTTGGTCGGTGGTGATACTCCATTTTAAAAGCGAGGGATAAACGCGTAAGACGTCTGTAAGGGATGTACGGGAATCACATACCGGTGTACGTGGGCAGGCATTATGGTCAAGGTGGTGCTGGACTCGGGAATATTTTAGGCGCTATAGGTAGAATAGCGATGCCCCTGCTAAAGTCAACCGGTAAAATACTATTGAAGGAGGGAGCCAAGGCTGCTGCGGGTGTTGTGGGCGACGTGGTGACGGGTAGTTCAAAAGGGTCAGAAAGTATAAAACGACGTAGTAGCAGGGCGCTTAAAAGCACAATGAAAGGTGTTTTGGGATCGTTTCCATCAGGGGCGTCGAGCCATAAGCGTAGACTCGTTAGTACGGGTACTCAGACACCTCGTAAAAAAATACGCCGTCTAAAAGAGAGAATTCCGGATGTTGGATCCCTCCCGAGCAGAAAGAAGCGTAGGAGAAAGTCTAAGAGGCGTTTGGTATTTTAGTAGAGATATCATAACATTCATCACGATGTCGAGGGACACGGAACACGCGCAATGCGGTAAAAGCGAACTGGATTTATTTTCATTACCGGGTATGGTTTCCACGATGACGGATTCACACTGGACCAAATATAGTCCCGTTACAGGCCTCGGGCAGTTGGACGGCACCATAAGGTTTGATATCAATAACCCTATAAACAGCTACGTAGACTTGGCCGAATGTTACCTGAGAATTGTATGCGAATTTAAGATGACGGATGGTCATGCTACAGTCGCTGACAATGTGATGAGCGCTGATGGGGAGACGGTGACTAGACGTAGAGACGTGTGCGCCCTCGTGACAAATACTCTACATTCTCTATTTCGGGAGGTGAGAGTAATAGCGGGCTCTAATCAACTAGAATTAACAGACAGTTTGGGTACATACCCGTACAGAGCGTACATAGAAACACTACTGAGCTGCGATAGATCACAAATAGACAACAATTTGGTAGCACAGAATTTCAGTAAAGATAAGGCAGGGTGTTTTAATAACTTTTCTCTAGGCAATGAAGATTCCAACCCCGCATTCGCGAAACGACGGCAAAAATGTGTGCCCAGTAGGCCCTTAGAACTCGTTGGAAAATTACACTCTGATTTGTTCATGCAGCATAGATACCTCATAGACGGGGTACCTTTAAAAATCGAATTGATACGTAGCCCAAATAACTTCTATATGTTACACTCCACTACGGACGAGGCCGGTACTGGCATACCCGGTTATGCTTGCCAAATACTCTCAGCCGAATTTCATGTCAGACAAGTAAACGTAGCACCAGCTATTAGAGACAGCCATATTAGAGGTTTGACGCATGGAAGTACCGTGAAATATCCCATAGCCCAGGTGAAAACTACGGCACACGACATTCCCCAAGGCCTGAGAGAATATGATTCCGAACATTTAATAATGGGTCACATTCCTAAAAGAATAGTACTCGGTCTCGTTGACAACGAATCCTTTGGGGGGGTTTCGAACAAAAATCCTTTTAATTTCCAGCCTTTTGGATTGACGGAAATAGCCGTTAAAGTAAACGGTCAGGAGGTAGGCAAAAGATGCCATACCGTCAATTTCGAACCCGACTCTACACGGATGTATCAGACATACCTAGAGCTGTTTAGAAATACAGGGGGTTTGGGGAGAAATTCCACGCACACAGTAACTCTCAAAGAGTTTTAAGACGGCACTACATTGTTTGTGTTCGATTTAACGGGGGCGGTGGGGTAGGCTAGTGGTTAAAGTGTCCGCTCGTCACGCCGAAGACCCGGGTTCGATTCCCCACATGGGCACAATGTGTGAAGCCCATTTCTGGTGTCCCCCGCCGTGATATTGCTGGAATATTGCTAAAAGCGGCATAAAACCAAACTCAGTCAGTCAGTCAGTCAGTCGATTTAATGCACGATTTAGGTGCTGACATGTCACACGTGTATCCGAAGAGCTCTGGTAAGGTCGGCATAGAATTGAAATTTTCGCAGCCAACGCCCCGAGCTCTGACGTTAGTGTGTTATAGAGAGCTGGACAGCGTAATAGAATTTGACCACTTTAGAAATGCCGCTATACACTGACGTAGACGAGGTACGAGTTACATATCCTTCTAAAATGTTGTACGGTCGAGATTTGGAATGGTTTGGTCGTAATGAGCCTTTCCTCAAAAACAACTATGGCGGTATAAGTAGCAGAGATACTTTGGAAGAGGTGTGTGGTAATAAAATAGTCGGGATGAAGAGACTGAAATATCCTATACTGTTTATTTGCAACACGGACAGAAAAAGCGAACCGGGAAGTCACTGGCTCGCTTTAAGCGTAGAGGCACCCGGTAGATTACACATGCACGACTCGTACGGTATAGATTACACGCGAATATGGCCCGAATTTCACGATTTTGTGACAAAATACGGTCGTTTGCATTATTCCTACAACAGAGTTCGTGTGCAAAGTCTGTCGTCAGTAGCTTGCGGTCACCATTGTTTATATTTCGGTAGCTGGCGATCTCGAGGTATTTCTAAAGACGATATAGTTAGTCATTTCAGTAAAAGTAATACGCTTGCAAACGATTCCATGGTTTTCAGATGGTATGATAGTGCCAAGAAGAATATACTCGAGAACTTTAAGAGCTATGGATTTTGACGAGCGAAAAATTAGGTTATTGATAGAGCTGTAGGAATGTTGTCAATTTTTTTCCCACGCCGTCATCTCGTCGCAAAACCGGTCTTACTAGGCAACCATACAAGGAGGTGTTAAGCCCGGCTTTTAGCGCTTACGCTGTTAGGTACTCACAGAGATAACGACAGTGTTTGATGTAATAGGTATAATTATGTCCAGGACCAGTATTTGACCCCTTACCGTCCAATGGCAGGACGATGCGCCCTTAGGTCACGCCCCCCCCCCTATTCTTTTCGCACGTAGCCGCTGATGGTGTCGAGAGTATCACACACCCCAGCACGCAGTAGCTAGTTGGAAGCCATCTGCCCGAGAGCGAGGTTGTATATTTTGAGTGCTCCGTATAACGATGTCCTGCTGCTACGTTCCCGATTCGTATAATGACCAGAGCGATGGAGAAAGATGTAAACTTTTCTTCAATAAGAAGGGAGAAGTATCGCCATCAAAGGACTCTGGAAACGAAGACACCTTGTCGGTGGACGGGAAATATGGTATCCAACGTTTCAGTGATGATAATGTGGATTCAAAATTACCGTTTCACAACAGGGAGAATGGAGGAGAAACGGTGATAGACAGTTGCGGGTACACGCGGAGACATGTGGGGGGAACCTAGGAGGCTACTGACGGATTTAAGCCAGAATTACTGTTACGAAGCAATGCTCAGCGGCTACGCCAGGATGGTTTCTTTCCAGGACTGGCCAGAACAAATGGTTCAAAAGGGAAGACAGCTAGCCCGGAGAGGATTCTTTTATACGGGCGTGGCGGACAAGGTCGTGTGTGCATGGTGTGGATTAAGACTATGGAAATGGTGTGCAGAAGACGATATAGACTTTGAACACAACAGGTTCTCAAAATCACGTGCTCCGTCAGGTTTGATACTGACATGAGAACTGTTTTGTAAACTGAGTTGATTTGTGGGTAGAAATGTAGATGTGCATATTTACGAATAAAATTTGTGAAATGTTGTTTTTACTAGTCTCTGTTGCGTTTTATATAAAAGTGTTGACGTTGTCTACCTCGTGGGTATATTTTGGGGTGGTTTAAACAACGAGGGATACGGTGCTCGCGCGGTCTAGTATTGTAGAGAGCTTTACATAGACAGCCCGACTCAATATCTCTTTTGTTGTATTTGGTAGAATATAACCGCCTTCCCCGTGTTGTATTGTAGAGAGCTTTACATAAACTGGAGGGTGTGTTATTTTTGAGTGTCTTGTTACATTTGTTTTGCTGCCTAGTATTGTAGAGAGCTTTACATTGGCAGTACGACATTTACAGACCTCCTTCAAAATTATTATTCGTTCCCGCTTTGGGTTTACGATACGAGGTAAAGAACGTAACACTCGGTACCACTCTTGCTGCTTTGCCGTTTTCTACCTCACATTTTGTTTCATGTAGAATATCACCGTCTTACCGTCTTGTATTGTAGAGAGCTTTACACAGACGTGGTGGTCGTGTGATTAAGAGTGTCTAAGTGTTTCTTGCGGTCTAGTATTGTAGAGAGCTTTACATAGACAGCACGAGATTCCCTAGCCTCCTTCAAAAACTCAAATATTATTGGCACGCTAATGGTGCATTTATGAGGTAAAAACGCGTCTGAGAGCAGTTGAGAATTTAGCTTGACGGACGGATTCTTATGGCCTCCATTTTTGTTTGTGTGACGTCATTAGTAGGTGTCACATGCGCGCGCGCACTCACACACACACACGTACATGCACGAACACGTACTAGATGACCATTCACCCTATTTGTGACGGTTCAATGACCACGTGACGTCAATACCGTCGTTGTAGGTTGTGACGTCAGTGTGGCAGTATATTTTCGAAGTTGCGTCACCATCAAGTGACGTCACTACCTTCGTTTGTAGGTCGTGACGTCACGAGACCTATCGTCGTGACGTCATACGTGTATGACGTCAGTGTGGCAGCATATTTTCGAGGTTGCGTCACGTTACGTCACCTCGGAAATGTGCTGCTACCATACTACTATGTGTTAAAAATGAGGGTGATGTAGAGTATGGAGAATATATTTGTGCTTCAAGTACATTATAGTCCTCCGCCTTATCAGACGGCCCTGTGGCGCAACGGTAGCGCGTCTGACTCCAGATCAGAAGGTTGCATGTTCAAATCACGTCGGGGTCAATTCAAAATTTTGCTATTTTGAATAAAAAATGAAATATATCTTGACTGACTGACTGAGTTTAGTTTAACGCCGCTTTTAGCAATATTCCAGCAATATCACGGTGGGGGACGAAATATATCTTGAAAGAGTGGATTGTGTTGTCGAGTTGTCAGCGTATTTCTGTGTGTAAGAAATGAGAAATTATTACGATTTCAAAGTCGATGTAAGACTAGGAACAATTCAGAGGAAAACAGAAGATGTGTTAAAAACAAGGGCGATGAAGAGCATGGAGTATATATTTGTGCTTCAAGTACATTATAGTCCTCCGGCTTATCAGACGGCCCTGTGGCGCAACGGTAGCGCGTCTGACTCCAGATCAGAAGGTTGCATGTTCAAATCACGTCGGGGTCAATTCAAAGTTTTGCTATTTTGAATAAAAAATGAAATTTATCTTGAAAGAGTGGATTGTGTTGTCGAGTTGTCAGCGTATTTCTGTGTGTAAGAAATGAGACATTACTACAATTTCAAAGTCGATGTAAGACTGGGAACAATTCAGAGGAAAACAGAAGATGTGTTAAAAATGAGGGCGATGAAGAGCATGGAGCATATATTTGTGCTTCAAGTACATTATAGTCCTCTGCCTTATCAGACGGCCCTGTGGCGCAACGGTAGCGCGTCTGACTCCAATTCAAAGTTTTGCTATTTTGAATAAAAAATGAAATATATCTTGAAAGAGTGGATTGTGTTGTCGAGTTGTCAGCGTATTTCTGTGTGTAAGAAATGAGACATTACTACAATTTCAAAGTCGATGTAAGACTGGGAACAATTCAGAGGAAAACAGAAGATGTGTTAAAAATGAGGGCGATGAAGAGCATGGAGCATATATTTGTGCTTCAAGTACATTATAGTCCTCTGCCTTATCAGACGGCCCTGTGGCGCAACGGTGGCGCGTCTGACTCCAGATCAGAAGGTTGCGTGTTCAAATCACGTCGGGGTCAATTCAAAGTTTTGCTATTTTGAATAAAAAATGAAGTGAGGTGAGGTGAAATTGGGTTTGACGTCGTGCTTGAGAATATTTCGCTCATATGATGACGTGCATGCGTGTGTATCTGTATGTGCGGCTGCTTGTACTAGCCCAGACTTAAGCTGGTTTTATAGTGCTATCCCACTGAGATACCATGCCGGAGTGAAGCATGAATACCCCACTCAGACACATTATACTGACTCCGAGCCGACCATTCCTTGTTGTACCCATTAATGCCGAGCGCCAGGCAGGGACCAACAAGTACCATATTTTAACGTCTTTACGTATGACGCGGTCGGGGAATAAAAAATGAAATATATCTTGAAAGAGTGGATTGTGTTGTCGAGTTGTCAGCGTATTTCTGTGTGTAAGAAACGAGACATTATTACAATTTCAAAGTCGATGTAAGACTAGGAACAATTCAGAGGAAAACAGAAGATGTGTTAAAAATGAGGGCGAGGTAGAGCATGGAGTAAATTGACTCTGTTCGAGACCAGAAGGCAAGTGGACCCAGACCCATGGAGGAGACCACCCCAACATCTCCGAGGCAGTTGAAATGTTCCAGCTGGTGCAGTCCAACACCGAGGATAGCGTAGCGCGTCTACGTGTACATCCACAAGCACTACCACGCAGGCGGCGATACCGAGTTATCAACAGACGGATTGCGGAACTGAAAGATGACCTGAGGAACGGACACCTGTCTGAGATTGTGTACACCGATCATGTCTCGGAGGTTCTTCATCTTGAATAAACAATGATCTCATGATATGAAAATTAGGTAAACCAAAAGGTACCATTATTATTACACATATCCACCAGAGAGTAAAATTTCTACAAACAAAGTATCAACATGTCGACTTCGTCATCACCTTGTGTTTTTAAGTGCAATATATTGATGCATTATTTGACCATAAATAGAGTTGTGTCCAGCTTATTTTATATTATGTGTTATGTATATTATGATCGTAGTATATGCTATTAATGTTCTATTATTCAAGTGTTAAGTTTATGTCAATCTAGAAATGTTATATTATAACTCCTTGTTACTTTTATGTCTTGTGTTTGAATAAAACTGACATGCAAGTTAACACTTGACTTGAATGTGTACGGTAATTTAATTAATCACCCGCGAACGGTACCGGGACCGCCACAGTTGTATATCAGAGAACCATTCACTATGCCCAGGAGCGCCACACTACATTTCGCTACAGAAATTACAAATGTGGCGGTCCCGGGTATAAACCGTAGAAAATGGGTACCCGGTATTAATCTTCTGGCGCCTCACAGGCAGTTTGGATTATCCAGAGTAATAATATCTATGAACTCTGTAAGCGCATTGAACATCAACTGAATGTGAAACCGTGTTTATTTCAGCAAGGGGGCCACCGGTCTATTATACAGGTACATACAGCATCATTACATGAATCAATTATGAAGCGCCGTAAAATGACTCTTTTTGTTAACTAAAATTGAAAACGTTTGAGCGTTTCGTGAAACAAGAAATACATATTTAGCTTGAGTGCTGTACCCTTGATACCCATGGCATTCCTCAGGATCAACGAAAGTCTCTGATGATGAATCGTATCAAAGGCAGCGAATAGATCCAATAATACCAATAATCCAACCTTTCCATCACCAGGTGATGTGAAGAGGTCATTCAGAACATAAAGCAGAGCAGATTCAGGGGAATGCTGTGGTGTGTAAGCCGACTGATATTCGTCTAACAAGTCATATTCAGCAAGATGAGACGAAAGTCTGGACTTCGCAGCCCGTTCCAATACCTTGGAAAGGAATGATAAGTTTGAAACAGGTCTATAATAATACCCAGTTTAGAAGTATCTACGTTTTGCTTCTTGATTAGGGGTTTCGCAACCGCTCCTTTCAGAATCGAAGGAACCCCAGTTAAAGATAAGCTCCGATTTACTATGTCAATAATGACAGGAATCAAAATGCCGACATAATCTCTGATGGTATCGGATCCAGGTCACAGATAGTCACATTACTGTTTGTGATGATATTCAGGATTTCCTCCTTTGTGAAACTACCAAAACCATCCATTGGGACTGCATTGAAAGGGATAGAGACTGAATTATGTAGATGATTACTTATCCAAATGTTCTCCATTTTAGAGGTGAAGTTCTCATTAAGATCATTAGCAAGATTTCATTTCTGCCACACTGAGGCAAAATGGCTTTTGATTCTTTTCCCATAAGAGAGGACACAAACTGATTCTTCGACCTAGGATCAGATTTGCACTCTGACAATGTTGACATGCAATACTTGGCCTCTGCTTTCTTGATAGTCATCACAACAGCATTACGTGCTTTCTTGTATTTTATTTTCAATTGTCTGTGGACCTCAAATTTGGATTTGGAGAGAGAGAGAGAGAGAGAGAGAGAGAGAGAGAGAGAGAGAGAGAGAGAGAGAGAGAGAGAGAGAGAGAGAGAGAGAGAGAGAGAGAGAGAGAGAGAGAGAGAGAGAGCAATTTCTCATCATTTCTTAATAACTGCAGGGGCATGTTTATCTAAGAGTTCAGACAGAGTATGTGTGTATGCCTTACACAAGTCGTCAAGATGTGCAGGAGAATTCTTGATAAGCGAAGAGTTTTGCAAGTCTTCTCTAAAGAGATTATGGTCAATGTTCTTCAGATTGCTGCATTTTACCTCAGCCTCTTCGTTTAGAGGACTCGTCAAACAAATGTTAAAAGTAATGAAGAACTGATCTGATATTAATTTTGTCGGTCAGATACAGTGAGTTCACTTATCAGATCTACAGAACCCCTTGTTACTACCCAATCAAGAGTATGTTCATTTATGTGGGTGGGTACTCTAACAGTAAGCCATGCCTGTCAAGCTTTAGAATTATCTGAAACGTCGAAATGAACGTTAAAATCAATGAGGATAAGAATATGTCTCTGTAAATGCATTTCAAAGAAAAGCACCAACAACATCTCACCGTTCACCGTTAAAGAAAAACGTCTCATATTTTCTAAGCTTACAAGCCTACCCAAATCCCATCATTAGTTTTCTCAACATTAACCTTTGCTACAATTCCACCTGCATTACGTATTGCTATTAGCTTCTTTGTTCTGTTCTGTGTAAAGTTGTCAAAGCTTATCATATCAAGCTGATCAGTATCTTCTGTCTATGCTTCTACAAACCCATCAATATCGAATGTTGTAACAAAGTCCAGAATTACAGGTTTGCAAAATAAGTTTTCCCAACTTTTCAAAATTCCAAATGAAGAAATATAATGTTTTCGCAATACTGTTTGCGCATGGGCTAAGGCCACACTCCTAGGGGTAGTGTTTTCCTTATTAGGAATTGTTTTTTTGTGTCCAGAAGGGAATCAACTTATTGGTGGCAGCTAGGGTCAAGTTTATACATCATTGTTGATCTGAATCTTGTCATAACAATAGAATCCCATGGAGCATTTGTCCGCTTCCCTAGCCTCATCAATGAACGGTTTCAACTTACGACGCGTTTCCCTAACACTGGTAGTGAAATCCTGTGACATATATTTTCATATCTTTCAACATCCCTGACGATTAAACACCTCAAATTTCAGTCGCTAATTTTCATAGGAAACTAGAACTGGGCAACCGTTTCACTTCATTAACCTCCACTGCGCCACATACACCCATTTTTTGCCGAGATAATGTCAGTGAGTGAATGTTCAAGATCACAACATTGTTCTTTGTTATTTCGCATTTCGCGTGCCTCGAGCTGGTCCACATGACATTGAAGATCGGAATAAAAGGATTTCAATTTCGAATTTTCTTCTGACCTACAGAGCAGAAGTCTGGTGTTTCGAAAACCTTGAAATTTTGGAGAAAATTCATTTAAAATTCCTAAGATTCATTACAGGATTAAGAAATCCAACCCCTCGTTTTGTATGGAGAACTAAGAAGATTCCCCATTAGAATTATGATATATAAACGTTTAATAAACTTTTGGCACAAGTTAACCCGGACTTTCACGGGTCCTGAAAAGAACATATTCTTAAAGATCAATTTATCCCAAACTAGCAAAATGACAATATTTCTAGTCCCAAGGGAATTTATTACCAACACCTGAAACCATTTCCCAATTTTGATGCATATCTCCTCCTTCCAAAACGTATTTCTTTACCATTATAGAGATTTAGAACATGTAACCATAGTTTAACTATTGAGGTGGGTCGCTGGTACAATATTCCAAAGATCATAGAACGTGTCAACTATGCACTTCTAAAAGCATCGCAGATGAATATCATTATATTTTTAATTGCAAGGCACTAGATACTTGGAGGAAACAATATTTACGAACTCATTTAACCTTATTTTCCTAAAAGTTTACAAAAATATTATCTGCAAAAATATCTCGAGTAAATTTATCCAAATATATTATATATCAGCCATGTTGTCAGATGTCAATATGTTGTTTTCATTTGTTTGTCTGCTATCTTGGATTTGAATTTGTATTTGCATATATGTTTCTGATATATGCTCTTGTACCATCAGGTGGTTTGTGAGAATATAAAATTGAATTGAACTCAGTCTTAGTCGTGCACACACAGGCACGTGCAGCACGCGCACACGTGTGGCTATCCGATGTTTTGCTCTTCGTGACATGAAGGCAATAAAAACTGTCTGAAAACAGCCAATTTGTTGTCCAAATGCTCTTAATTCGCACCCCATTGAGTCCGAGATAGTTCTGTGAGAATTACAGTCCACAGACCTGATTATCGGCACACATTCCTGGAGACAATTTTCATGAGTGTCGTCTCTTCACCACCAAGGTGGCGCTCTCTCATTGACCATCAAGTGAATGGCAGTTGATAAGATGATAATGAATGTTTTGAGAGTGCATTACCACTTGCACTTCCTTATGATCATAGTTGTTTGTACAGTAATCGCTCTTGAAAGATGATCAGTGTATGACGTGAAATTTGCATGTGTACGATTTTCATTTTCAAACAAAATAAACCGGCTAGAAACAAACACTAACAACTATGTGGTGCAAGATGAAAGCAAAAATTAATGGTCTACAGTGATTTATCGACCTTCTTGAAAACCGTCAAAATCAAGAATGACATGCTCGTGGGGCTACAGCGCTGTGAATGCATCCAATGCGTTGTGTTTAGGGGTGGTGATAAAGAGAAATGTTAGTGCGTTTATGAGATGCCTACCTTTGAAAAGTTTGTTGGCGCTTACTCTTCCTATCCAAATTGAAAGTGTAGGTTCCACTGCTTTCTTTTAGGAGTATATTAGGTTTCACATATTTGACACATTGCAGATATATTGCTAACAGCGGTGAAAAAAATCACAGTCACTTTTTTAACATAAACTTTTTATTCATCCCACTGCATATACATGTACAAACATTGAATGGAAATATGATACACATGAATAAGTTGTAATAGCTATGCATATTCAAATAGTAATAGTACTAATGTGTGTCCAGAATGTTCACTAAAGCATCCCCTATCTTTAGAAACAGAAAAGTGTTAAAGGTCTGACAATTACATGTACAGAGGGTGAATATGGTACACATGGGTATCTTGGTAATAGTTGTACATATTCAGATAGCAGTAATACTTAGGTGTGTCAAGTATGTGCACTAAAGCATCCACTTTCTGTAAGTGGATATTGTATACATTATTACATTGTAATTATTGTACATATTGAGATAGCAATATTACTAACATGAGTCAAGTATGTGCACTAAAGGCCTCTGTTTTCTGTAATAGCCGTTAAAGGTCTGGAATATACATGTACATAAAGTGGATATAGTACACATTATTATATTGGTAATAGTTGTACACATTCATATAGCAATAGTACTAACATGAGTCAAGTATGTGCACTAAAGGCATCAATTTTCTGTAGAAATGTTCAGAAAGTGGATATAAAAAGAAACGGTGAAAAAACCCATAGTCTCTTACCGATTCAAGTTCACCCGATCATTACAAATTTCAGATAAACCTGCTTATGAAACAAAGTGGACTAAACAAAGAAGACGGTCAGGTGTTTATTTCATTTGCCGACAATGACGAAGAGACAGTGTGTGTTAGTGAGGATACAATTCTGAACAAACATAATCTTTATAAACAGTAGAAATAGACACTGTTGTGCAAGGTGTAAGCTGTTTCACAAATAACAGAACAGATGTTTTTTTATCCTGTTCACTTATGTCCTTCAGATTAAATAAAATCTCCATGAACGACGATGTAATGTTGAAGGGAAGCCGGTCAACATGAAACCTGAGTCCGCCACGTTTTATAGCAGTGATGTCCGTTGAATTTTATCTCTACTCATCACCGTCATCACCATCTCCGACGTCGTCATCATCATCACCATCACCGTCAATACCATCGCCGTCATAACCATCGCCATCATCATCACCGTCATCGCCATCGCCGGCGTCGTCATCATCATCACCATCACCGTCAATACCATCGCCGTCATAACCATCACCATCATCGGGGTCACCACCGCCAGTGTTGACCAGGTGTTGCTGCTGGTGCAGGTGAAGTGCCTGTGAGAAAATGAGAAAATATTTCATAACCACGAAACAGAGGCGATCCAAAATCCGTTATTGCCAAGTGAACAAAATGGCTTTCGCCCTCGTAGATCATGCCACCAAAGATATGGTATCACTGAACTCGGAAAACGACCCCCAAAATAGGATATTGCGCTGATGGCAAGGTGACGTTGTCAGTAACAAAGATGCATTCACATAACATCAGTATCAGACAAAGAGAAAAGCAAGGTTTGTCTTGTTTAATCGGACATATTTTCCATATTACGCACGTATTTCTTTTGTGGGCATGGATACGAACGTACAGTGAAATGAAAACGGGGCCATTCTCGAAAGTAACGTCATAAACAGTACGACTGTTCAGTCATTTTGTTATTTATCATCGGGTTTGTTGCTACGTTCCTCCCTCATCTCGATTGACATTGTCAATCACGCAACAGCATCTTCCGGGTTTCCTATTCACCACCTTTCATTGGTCACCGGTTCCAAAATGTGTCCGCGGAAGTACCTAATTCAGGCGTTCTGGGCATGCGATTTGTTTAAAGATTGCTCAGAATGGCCGTGCCATCTCGATACTACGGATAACGTATAGCACGTACCCGTTATAAAACAACGCATTTCTCATTTAATAACGTAATGATAACGTTGAGAATACAACTGAATGTATTTAGAAATGTACAAGGCACAGTACCGGCTAAACTACAGAAAATGGATAATACTTTAGCAGTGAAGTGTAACCAAAACCAGATTTCATATCACTGTATATACTAGTATGGTACCCAGACTTTTACCCTACAAAACACATGTGCACTTTTGCAAACGGTTTTGGTCGAGTACACCTACAGATTGGTACGACGAAGTGTGCCGACTGAATTTATATACAGCTCATATCATACAATCCGTCAGCAAGCTTTACCACCCGATCTCATTATGGGTTGCTGACTTCATTCTTGCCACAAACCTTACATGAAATGCATCCAACAATTAACGGATCAATGTACACCTTGAACCGCACTAAATCCCGATACACGCCCATATACCACAATGCATAATGACAAACTGACAATGGATGCTATCACAATAATTGTACGCAAAGACTTCCATTTTCATCATCATGCGTCGACGAAAACCCCAATACAATCGATTTTTTTCCGTCGTCTTTCGGTCCAAACCCCCTAAACGGACTTCCCCTCCTCCTCCTCCTCCCCCTCTCAAGTTTTCGTCCTAGCGGTGTCAACCATTTATCTTGACAGTGCTAGAGTGTTTAAGAAGTATTACTTGCACAAAATATAAAAAAAAATTTTCTTGACATCAGTTGCATAATCATACCAGCATTAACCTACGGATCAGATCTTTTCCGTTTCACGGAAGATGTAAAAACAACACTTTGATCTCACCTGGCGCGGCGTCACCCATTTGCCACAAACAGGCAAATACTAGCAATATCGCCATCATCATGAGCGTCTGGGTCCTCATAGTGACTTTCCTTTTGGCTTTTCTGAAATGTATGAAACAAAACATGTGTTCAATGCTGTTTTTCTTTTTAAGAAAAAATGTATGATCGTCTCGGTCGGTCCTTCACAGAAGATAATCAGTTAGAGTTGGAATGTCAATAAATATTTCTTTTCATCATTTCTATCCAACAAATGATACTCTGATGTAAAATCACAAAGCTATACCTTTGATGAATGGGCCGCATTCGACCTGTCCGTTTGGTTCTCCTCATCAGCGAGAGTAGCACCAAGAACATTGCGAGTGTTTGTTTTCTGTTTAACGCCACACTCAGCAATATTCCAGCTATACAGCGGCGGTCTGTAAAGAATCGAGTCTCGACCAGACAATCCGGTGATCAACATCATGAGCATCGATCTACGTCAACCAAGTCAGCCAACATGACCACGCGATACCGTTAGTCGACAAGGTTAGATCAGGGCTGACTGGTGGCCTTAGGCGTTGTGCTGTTGGAGTAGCTGCATCACAATCTTGGCATGATGAAAACGTGCATCATCATCAGAACATGACACGTTTACCCAACAAATGATTGTTGCAGTGATGATATGTCGATAGCATTGACTCTATGGAGCACAGTCCGCCCAGTAACTGAGACACCACCCCATGGCACTATGAACCAGCCACTAAAACCGTGTGCTATACGACATTAACGTATCTGAGACGTTCATTAGGACGTTTCAAAACCTGTTCTGGGCTCTTGGTCATGGAAGTCGAGAGTGAACTTCTATTCCTTTAGAAAACATAACAGAAGCCCAAAGTTGATTATAAATTTGCTGACGCATAGGATGACTCGTTGAAGCCCTACGCGCAAATGTCATCAATGCATAGAATTTCACATATATTCGTTTCGTTTGAAATGTAACCTGTTGCAGCAGGTTCCTTATCTAAAGTTGTAGGTTTGGGTTTAAATGATTAATATCATGAACATGGACCCACGTAATTTGGGATCCAATGACGTGATAACACTTTATCTGTACGATGCAACACACACAAAAAATTGCAGAAGAGTCAAATAGAGTTCTACTTACGCTGGACACACTCTCACAGCAAACCAACCACTGGAATGTATTTTTCAACATTCCACTCGTATATATACCGGTTTCAGTGACCTCCTCGAATTTGAATAAAGTGGAGGTGACCGCTGACGTTTAAGTCGTTGGAGGGGTACGTGCTGACACGTGGGCGTTATAACAACATCCCCATTGACATTGTGGATGGTGCGTTGTTTTTCTTAAAAACATGGCAACACCTGCGGACATACGCAGAGGCATTGTTGACAGCAGTAAATGTTAATGTCTGTAATGAGGCATGTATTCTGACTGTTGATCACACAATTTCAATTGAACACCTTGTTCATTGTTAAACAGGGGAATATTTTATGAGTGCTCTCTTATGTGTAAGATAATGAGGAACTATGGGAATGAATTTTAATATATTCTTATTTAATAACCGCACCAGAGTTGACCACACCCACAACATAACCTTAAGATAAAAGTCTTTTTTGATAATGGTTAATATTTCTCTTGGAATATATAGTTATGCAGAAATAGGGAGAAAACATGGTGACAAAGTTGTATTGCAATTGGTCACATGCTAGCTCATGATGCGAAGTTCCCTCCAGAGACTTTTTGCCCATTTCCATTTTGGTTCTGGATGGATCCAGTTGTCACTATTGACATTTGAATGGCAAAACGGGTAATTCATACATCAGAGTCACGGGTCAATACAGGAACCGTCGGTGAAACGTCATGTCCAGTTGAAGGAACGTTTTGGAGAACGTGGACCTGGCATCTGACCATGTAGATTCCTGTACTTGTAGTTGCCAAGCTTTAATATACTGTTACCAACCTGTAGGTTATGTCATGACTGGTGACTTCTCCACAGCTGTCAATAGCAACCTTCGTCAGTGATAATATGTCAAGCCATTTTGATAAGACCTATATAGCTTGAGCAGCCTCGTGCCTAACGTGATAAGCTCTCTATATATTCCTAAATGTCCTACAATTCTGTAGTGTCATCACCCAAGAATGTTACCTGAATGTTGCAAGTTGTCCTGAAATATGCGCCAAAGCTACTCATACACGAGGTCGGTGATTTGTCAGTCAAACAGTGACTAAAAATAATATAGTACCAAATTCTTTACTTCTTTTGGTCACTGCATTTCCTTATCGAAGACCATTTTTAGAGAAACGATTATAATGATATTTTATGCAAGAAGTGTGCGGGACATTTCACTGTACATGGCCTGATAATTGTTTTACTTATATGTGGTTTTCGTCACGATATGGCTGAAATATTGCCGATGTGACGCTAAATATTTACTCACTCACTCACATGTGTCTACACGGGCCACGCGACTTCTTATCTACAATCCCGTAGATACCCGAGTCTACTTGTGGAAGATGGAATAAATGAAGCAACAACTACTAACAGAAAGGCACTGTAAGTGATTGGCAGAACAATCCCACTAGCCAGCATATGTATCTACGCATAACCCCAATAATCTAAACCTTTTCCGTAACATTAGACAAAATGTTTTAATTTGAAATGCTGATGTTAAATTGAATCGAATTATTACCAATGTAACAAGGAGTAAAAGCAAGCGACAGAGTCATAATTCAAAACGCCACCAAGACAATTGCCACCTAGGATTTCTTACTATAATAGTGAGGATAATTGCCACCCAGAATTCTATTGTAATTATATTTGAGAACATGAATGCAGTTTGTTAATAAACACAACTTTAGATGATGAAAAGTCAATGTTTTCTTGGTATATTCATATTCTGACTTTGATCAGCTTTTAACCTTGAAGTAATTTTGACTTGTTAAAATTTTGACTTTGATGAAAACTTGTTAGCTTAAGACATATTTTCTGCTATAATTGAGACAATGCAAAAAATGCATTGATTAGAAAAAGACCCGATCAAACTTGAAAACGTGTTAACATAAGGCATATGAAGAAAGAAGAAGAAAAATAGTTTATTTAAGTGTCTAGTGATACATGATTGATATACATACATACAAGTAACAATCGCCCGGCCAGCTAGGGCCTATTAGATACCATTGTCATTAAGTTCAATACATGATAAAAGCATTATGCGTGCTTAAATATTATGAACATAAAATCACTAGATATTCATTTCTAAATTTAAAAAACAACAACCGTAAAGTTGAAATATCAATTGACGTAGGAGCGGTGAACAATCTACGTTTAAACATAGTTGTAAGAAGTGCAGCTACGGAATTACGAATTAAAACACGTAGAAACACGACTCATGTAATAAATCTACAGAATTCATCAAAATGTGACCGGGAAAGTTTGGAACTTGTAAATATATAATCAAAAGATTCATGCATAACATTATTCCATAAGCCGGTTGAATAGGAATAAATGGTATAATCACATCCTGCTGCTGACAGGGTCAATTTTATGATGTATATTTTGCTATCTGTTAGATATTTCATAAAACTAGTTTCATTATCTATATTGTGTCTTGTTCTGTATCATAAGCAGATGATATGTCGATTGATAGTTGGTCTTTAATAGAACGCAAACTGTACGTAGATCCTATGATGTGTAATATTCAATATAGTAATTTCATGCGAAAAGTTTAGTGAACAACGATTTCATTTAATCTTATCAGTACAACTGAGCATTTTTACTTTAGAAAAATTGTTTATCATAATTTGCATTAAATGTATATACAGACATATTTATTAGGAATTGGATCTTCACGGGTTCTTTGTTAAATGTAGTTGGCAACGTCGGCGAAAGAGAACATTAATTTGTTGATTAGTATATACATCACTTAATTTCCGTCTTAGGTATACAAAATCTTGGTTTGCCTGCCAGAATTTCAGGTTGTTTTGACAGACCATGAAATGACTGGTTTTACAATTAATTTGGAATAATGGCCTGAATAGATAAACAATTAAATAATATTCTAATGTGAACAACATGCGCACCTGCTTGGTATCAATTTCACGAAAATAACAAATATTATTTCAAAACACACGCATATTTTGTCAGGATCGGTCCTTTTCCTGTTTATTATTATGTGGCATGGCATGGTTTTTTTTATTGTTTGGCACAAATCTTGCAGAAAAATAGTACAGAGTTTCATATTCTGTCATCATATTATTTTTGTAAACATGCATTGATTATATTGTAGAAAACAAGACGAATATACCGTAAAATGTTTGCGGAAAAAACGCGCACCTGTGGAATCTGGTATATAAACAATTCATGGCCTCGACAATGCATAATATAAATGTATGGATATGTATTTAATAAAAACATTAAGAACATATTTTTATGAATATTAATTGGTTATACTGTAGAAAACAAGACGAGTACATTGTAAAATATTTGTTGAAAAACGTGCATATTGCGAATCATTATATATCATTGTCCATGATATATGATATTAAAAGATTCTATGACCTTGACAATTCCTAATAATATGTTTGAATATACATTTAATACAGTTTAATATTAACATTTTTGTAAAGTAAAAATACTCAGTTGTACTCATAAGATTAAATGAAATCAACGTTCACTAACCTGTTCATATGAAATTACAATATTGAATATTTCTCATCATAGGAACTACGTACATTTTGCAGTTAGGCCGTGTTTTCTCTCTTTTAAAACTTGTGTAAAGGTTAAAGATTATTGTTTACTAAATGTGTCATTTTCTCATGTAAATCGTTCTATTAAAGACCAACTATCAATCGACATATTATCTGCGTATGATACAGAGCAAGGCACAATATAGATAATGAAATTTGTTTTGTGAAATACTATGGTATATAAAAGATAGCAAAATATTATATCTTAATATTGAAACTGTAAGCAGCAGGATGTGATTATTGTATTTGCTGTTCAACCAGGTTATGGAATAATTCTATACATGAATTTTTTAACTATATATATACAAGTTCCAAAATTTCATCGGTCACATTTTGAAACCTCGAATTTTTTGTAGATTCATTACATGGGTCGAATTTATCACGCGTTTATGTGTTTTAAGTTACGACTCTCGTTTGCTTTTCCTCCTTGTTACATTGGTCATAATTCGATTCAATTTACATCAGCATTTAAAATTAAAACATTTTGTCTCATGTTACGGAAATGTTTTAGATTTCGGGGGTTATGCATAGCATAAAATTAGGGTAGATTGACATAGGCTAGATTGATTGTGGGATTGTTCTGCTAATCATTTTCAGCAGTGTCTTTCTGGTGTTAACTGTTGCTTTATTTATTCCGTCTTCCTGGATTAGGGTATCTAAGGGATTGTAGATAAGATTTCAAGTCGCCTGGCCCGTGTAGACACATATCACACAATCATGCAGAGTGAATGATTGAGTTAACATTTATCGTCACATCGACATTATTTCAGCCATATCGTGACGAGAACAATTATCAGACCATGTACATTGGAATGTCCCGCACACTGCTTGCATAAAAAAATATCATTATGATAGTTATCTAAAAATAGTATTAGACAAGGAAATGTAGTTAGAAGTAAAGAATAATTAAATGATTGGGAACTATATTACCTACAGTCACTGTCAGACTGACAAAACACCGACTTCCTGTATAATATATATTTTTTGCACCTATTTCAGGACAACTTTCAACATTCAGGTAACATTCTTGGGTGATGACACCACAAAATTGTAGGACATTTAGGAATATACAGAGAGTTTATCACGTTTGGCACGAGGCTGCTCAAGCTGTATAGGTCTTATCAGAAGGGCTAGACATATTATCACTGACGAAGGTTGCTATTGTCAGCTGTAGAGAAGTCACCTGTCATCGCATAACCTACAGGTTGGTAACAGTATAATAAAGCTTGGCAACTATAAGTAGTGGAATCTGCAAGGTCAACTGCCAAGTCCATATTCTCCAACACGTTCCTTAAACTGGACTTGTCGTTTCACCGACGGCGTCTGTATTGACCCGTGACCCTGATGTATAGATCACCCGTTTTGACATTCAAATGTCAATTGTGACCTCATGGATCCATCATGAACCAAAATGGAATTGGGCAAAAAATCTCTGGAGGGAACTTCGCATCATGAGCTAGCATGTGACCAACTGCAGTATAACTTTGTCACCTTATTTTCTCCCTATTTCTGCATAAGTACTTATTCCACGAAAACTTTAAACCACAATCAGAAAAGCATTTTTATCCTAAGGTTATGTTGTTGGGATTGTGGTCAACTCTTGTGCACTTATTAAATCCGAGAATATTACACTTCATTCCTATAGTTCCTGATTACCTCACACATAAGAGAGCACTCATAAAACAATAAATAAACAATAAACAAGGCGTTCAATTGAAAGTGTGTGATCAACAGTCAGAATAATGTCTCATTACAGACGTTAGCATATCTGCGCATATTCACACATGTTGCCATGTTTTTAAAAATAACGCGCAATCCACAATATCAATGGGGATGTTGTTATAACGCCCACGTGTCAGCAGGTACTCCCCCAACGACTTATAGTCAGCGGTCACCTCCACTTTATTCAAATTCGATGAGGTCATTGAAACCGTATATATACGAGTGGAATATTGAAAAATACATTCCAGTGGTCGGTTTGCTGTGAGAGTGTCTCTTGGGTAAGTAGAACTTATTTTGTTTCATTATTTGACTCTTCTGCATTTTTGTGTGTGTGTTGCATCGTACAGATAAAATGCTATGACGTCATCGAATCCCAAATTACGTGGGTCCATGTTCATGATATTAATCACTTAAACCGAAACCTACAACTTAGATAAGGGAGCTGTGGCAAACGGTTACATTTCAAACGAAACGAATATATGTGAAATCTTATGCATTGGTGACATTTGCGTGCACGGCATCAATGTGTCATCCTATGCGTCAGCACATTGATAATCAACTTTGGGCTTCTGTCATGTTTTCTAAAGGAATAGGAGTTCACTCTCGAATTCCATGAGCGATCGTCCGAGAACAGTGTTTTGTAACGTCCTAATGATCGTTTCAGGTACGTTAATGTCGTACAGCACAATGGCTTTAGTGGCTGGTTCATAGTGCCATGGGGTGGTGCCTCAGTTACTGGGCGAACTGTGCTCCGTAGAGTCAATGCTATCGACACATCGTCACTGCAACAACCATTTGTTGGGTAACGTGTCGTGTTCTGATGATGATGCACGTTTTCATCATGCCAGGATTGTGATCCGGCTACTCCAAGTGCAAAACGTCCAAGGCCACCAGTCAGCCCTGATCTGGTCAGTCCTGAGCAGGGGCGGTGGGGTAGCCTAGTGGTTAAAGCGTTGGCTCGTCACGCCAAAGATCCGGGTTCGAATCCCCACATGGGTACAATGTGTGAAGCCCATTTCTGGTGTCCCCCGCCGTGATGTTGCTGGAATATTGCTAAAAGCGGCGTAAAACCAAACTCAGTCAGTCAGTCAGTCAGTCAGTCAGTCCTGAGCACGTCTGGGACGTCATTGACAGACGTGTTCGTCAGCGTCAACATCCACCCAACCACTCTCAATGTACCCGAGAAGATCCGGGTTAGCATTGGTCTTCGGCAACCTACCCTTGTCGTATGAGACTACTAACGGTATCGCGTGGTCATGCTGGCTGACTTGGTTGACTACATGTTATCGTATCCCAATTGCGTAGATCGATGCTCATGATGTTGATCTCTTCACGATTCTTTACATACCGGCGCCATATAGCTGGAATATTGATAAGTGCGGCGTTAAACAACCAACAAACACTCTTAATGATCTTGGTGCTACTCTCGCTGATGGGGAGAACAAAACGAATCAGATTGAATTTGGCCCATTCATCAGAAGACTAGCTTTGTGATTTTAGTTCTGAGTATCATTTGTTGGATAGAAATGATGAAAAGAAATATTTATTGGCATTCCAACTCTAACTGATTATCTTATGTGAAGGACCGACCGACACGATGATACATTTTTTCTTAAAAAGAAAAGCGGCATTGAACACATGTTTTGTGCCATACATTTCAGAGAAGCCAAAAGAACAGTCACTATGAAGACCCAGACGCTTATGATGATGGCAGTAGTGCTAGTATTTGCCTGTTTGTGGCAAATGGGTGACGCCACGCCAGGTGAGTTCAAAGTGTTGTTTATACATCTCCCGTGAAACGGAAAAGAAATGATCCGTAGGTTAATGCTGATATGATTATGCAACTGATGTCAAAAAAGTTTTTTTATAAATATTTTATCCAAGTAATACTTCTTAAACACTCAATCGCTGTCAATATAAATGGTTGACACCGCTAGGACGAAAACTTGGGAGGGGGAGGAGAAGGGGGAGTCCGTTTACGGGGTTTGGACCGAAAGACGACGGAAAATAAATTAAAATGGATTAACTGGTGGGCGTCTAGAAAGTGTCTGATAAAGCGTCGTGTTTCTCAAGCGTTAAGAGGATGGACTAACGAGGTGTTTTTCTCCACCTTTTCCAAGTAGTAATGGACAATCACACAGTCCCTGAAGCAGGTAATGCCCATAACTTCACTCAGTGTGCAGTAGGTTTCGATAAGCTGACTATTAAATACTGCGCTTTTAATAGTAAATGTGTAATAGCTGTGTAATATGTAACAAAACATATAGTATGACCAGAAATTATTGAGAATTTTAGGAATATGTTTCATTGGATTTCTAGTATAAACAACCTTGACCAGCTATCAAATGCTTGGTTTCATTCAAGAGAGACAACTCCGTTAATCCTTTTTCATTAGTTTGTGAAGAGTTATCCCCCTTTGTTTACTTGCTAGCAGACGACATTTTCAGTGATCCTCAGTATGGATGATTTAGAAGAGGAAGTTGATTTTAGAGTATTATAACAAGGACATCAGATCAGCTAAAGTGATTTCAAGTAAGAACAGGCATCCCTTTGTCCACTGTTTATCGTGTTTTGAAAAATATTGCAAATGGATATGGCATTGAGCACCAGGGAGGCGCAGGTAGGCCCAGAAAATTGACTGTCGGTGACAGGAGGCGGCTTGGTATTCTTGTTTCTAAAAACAAACGAAGGAGTTTAGAAACTTAAGGCTGGATATGATTGATAGAGGAACTGTGGCTGTCTGTAAGGAGACAATTAGAACTGAGCTGCATGCAATGGGTTGGCAGAAAAGTCGAGGAATTCCATCACCGATCATGAAACCTGAACAAAAGGAGCGAAGGTTGAACTGGTGCTTACAGCATAGAAATTTTAACTGGGACAATGTGATTTTCTCAGATGAAAGTTCTGTGTGGCTGTTTCCTAATACACTGAAATTCTGGACCAAACAAACTGAAAAACCTTTGTATCAGCGCCAAAAATACAGTCCATAATTTAACGTGTGGGGTGGCATAGCTGTGTGAGGGACAACGCCCCTCTGTGTATTTGAAGGGAATATGAATAGTGAGTGGTACACAGATATTCTCGAGGGACATTTACTTCCATCTGCTCACGTGTTCTGTAGAAATGTTTGGATTTTCCAGCAGGACAACGACCCAAAACATCGTTCAAAGCATTCACAGGCCTGGTTTCGGACCCAAAATATGACATTATTAGATTGGCCAAGCTATAGCCCTGACCTAAATCCAATAGAAAATGTTTGGGGACTTATGAAGGAAAGTGTCAATAAGAAAAATCTGACAAATATTGCTGAAATGAAAGAAGAGGTGGTCCGATATTGGGACAGCATGGACCACGACTTTCTAACTTCTTTGATCAGTAGTATGCCCCGCCGCATTGAAGCCTGCATTGCTGCCCATGGTGACTTGACAAAATACTAACTGTTCACTTGTCTTTGAATCTGGAGTTATGTTCTGCTATAATATTCACATTTAATACGTGAGTAATGAGCGAAAGAAATAAAAATTACAATCTTAAAATTCTCAATAATTTCTGGTTGTACTGTATAACGGTATCGGGTGGTCATGCTGGCTGACTTGGTTGACTACATGTTATCGTATCCCAATTGCGTAGATCGATGCTCATGATGTTGATTCTTTACATACCGGCGCCATATAGCTGGAATATTGATGAGTACGGCGTTAAACAACCAACAAACACTCTTAATGATCTTGGTGCTACAAAACGAATCAGACTGAATTTGGCCCATTCATCAGAAGTCTAGCTTTGTGATTTTCAAGTATCACTTGTTGGATAGATTTATGAAACTGATTTATGAGATTTCTAACTGATTATCTTATGTGAAGGACCGAGACGATGATATATTTTTCCTTAAAAAAGAAAAACAGCATTGAACACATGTTTTGTTTCATACATTTCAGAAAAGCAAAAAGAACAGTCACTATGAGGACCCAGACGCTTATGATGATGGCGATAGTGCTAGTATGTGCCTGTTTGTGGCAAATGGGTGACGCTGCGCCAGGTGAGTTCAAAGTGTTGTTTTTACATCTCCAGTGAAACGGAAAAAACATGATCCGTCGGTTAATGCTGATACGATTGTGCAACTGATGTCAAAAAAGTTTTTTAAAAATATTTTATCCAAGTAATACTTCTTAAACACTTAAGCGCTGTCAAGATAAATAGTTGACACCGCTAGGACGAAAACTTGGGAGGGGGAGGAGAAGGGGGAGTCCGTTTACGGGGGTTTGGACCGAAAGACGACTGAAAATAAATTAAATTGGATTAACTGGTGGGCGTCTAGAAAGTGTCTGATAAAGCGTCGTGTTTCTCAAGCGTTAAGAGGATGGACTAACGAGGTGCTTTTCTCCACCTTGTACAAGAGTAATGGACAATCACACAGTCCCTGAAGCAGGTAATGCCCATAGCTTCACTCAGTGTGCAGTAGGTTTCGATAAGCTGACTATTAAATACTGCGCTTTTTAATAGTAAATGTGTAATAGCTGTGTAATATGTAACAAAACAGTACTGTATTCTCCTTCCGATAAACACATCCCCCTATTTTCTGTTTAATCATATATAATTATTTTGTATTAGGGTTTTCGTCGACGCATGATGATGCAAATGGAAGTTACTGCGTCAAATTATTGCGATGGTATCCATTGTCAGTTTGTCAATATGCATTGTGGTATATGAGCGTGTATCGGGATTTAGTGCGGTTCAAGGCAGTGATCCGTTAATCGTCGGATGCATTTCATGTGAGGTTTGTAATAATAATGAGGTGTTGGATCCAACAGGGCAATAACCACCACAAAGTACAAAGTCACTAAGTTACACACCTGAAAATTGCTAATTCTTCAGAGAAGAATGGCAAAGTGATCAATATGGTGTCAACATCGACAGATTCATATTCACGTTTCACACCGCATTACTGTTGCAAAGTGACCACCTTAAAATCGTATAAACATTTAAGTGCAGAGTTAAGAAACACAGACACCTTTTCAAACTGTAGCCATTTCAAACAGGGACTATGAACGTATGAACGAATGTTCAGTATCCCATGAAGATCCATAATGGGATCGGGTGGTCAGGCTTGCTGACGTAATGCACGATGATTTCAGGTGCAATCACTCACTCAATGAGTATATGGAAGATATGTACGATTAAACAAGACAAACCTTTTCTCTTTGTCTGATACTGATGTTATGTGAATGCATCTATTTTACTGACAACGTCACCTTGTCATCAGCGCAATATCCTAATTTTGGCAGTCGTTTTCCGAGTTCTGTAATACCATATCTTTGGTGGTCTGATCTATGAGGGCGAAAGCCATTGTGTTTACTTGGCAATAACGGATTTTGGATATTGGTGTTCTGCATACGTCAGTGGGTCGCCTTTGTTTCGTGGTTATGAAATATTTTCTCATTTTCTCACAGGCACTTCACCTGCACCAGCAGCAACACCTGGCCAATCTGCTGGCGGTGGTGATCCCGATGATGGTGATGGTTATGACGGCGATGGTATTGACGGTGATGGTGATGATGATGACGACGCCGGCGATGGCGATGACGGTGATGATGATGGCGATGGTTATGACGGCGATGGTATTGACGGTGATGGTGATGATGATGACGACGTCGGAAATGGTGATGACGGTGATGAGTAGAGATAAAATTCAACGGACATCACTGCTATAAAACGTGGCGGACTCAGGTTTCATGTTGACCGGCTTCCGTCAACATAACATCGTCGTTCATGGAGATTTTATTAAATCTGAAGGACATAAGTAGACCATCTGATCTGTTATTTGTGAAAAAGCGTGTACTTTTCACACAGTGTCTATTTCGACTGTTTACAAAGATTTTGTTTGTTCAAAATTGTATCCTCACTGACACACACTGTCTCTTCGTCATTGTCGTCAAATGAAATAAACACCTGACCGTGTTGTTTGTTTAGTCCACTTTGTTTCATAAGCAGGCTTATCTGAAATTTGTAATGAGCGGGTGAACTCGAATGGGTAAGTGACTATGGGTTTTCACCACTGTTGGCAATATTCCTGCAATGTCTCAAATATGTGAAACCTTATACGTGTATACTCTTAAAAGAAAGTAGTGGAGCCTAAACTTTCAATCTGGATAGGAAGTGTAAACATCAACAAACTTTATAAAGGCAGACATCTTATGAACGCACCACCATTTCTCTTTATCACTACCCCTAAACACAACGCATTGGATGCACGTGCACAGCGCTGTAACCCCACGTGCAAGGGGTGTCTTTCTTGACTTTGACGTTTTTCGAGGAGGTCGATAAATCAATGTAGACCATTAATTTTGACAATCATCTTGCATCCCACAGTTGTGTAGTGTTTGTTTCTAGCCGGTTTAATTCAGTTTGAAAATGAGAATCGTACACATGCAAATTTCACGTCATACACTGATCATCTTTCAAGAGCGATTACTGTACAAACAACTATGGTCATAAGGAAGTGCAAGTGGTGATGCACTCTCAAAACATTCATTATTATCATATGAACATTGATTGACTCCGATATGTCTCTCAATTATTTCAATCGTAAATTAGAAATGAAGTTCCCCTATGTTTTTAGCAGAGTATATCATGGAAAATGACAACATTCACTTCAGAACTAGTCAACATCCACCTAGGAAACGTCAGTATTTGATTTTGAATCAAATTATGAAATAAAGATTACTCATTGAATTTACCGACAATGCAGCCGTGATTTTCGAGTTGATCTTCTTTCCTATGCCTGTTGATTACTACTGAACATAATATTCCAGCTAACACTAGTCTTTACCTATTAGAGTCTGGACCAGACAATCCAATGATTGATGTGGTGAGCGACGATGCGGGGTCATGATCAACCGAATAGCCGAGGCTGACCAGCGGTTCCATTTCGCCGCCTCCTACGACAAGCTGACACGCCAACGCAAATGTCATTTGCAGTATATTTATATAGTATTACTTATGTTTTGCTTAACAGAGCTATCCGTTGGTATTGTGAGACTAATCCCCATGGGAGAAAGTAGTTTCCGTCACGTTTTGTAGTATGACAAATTTATGTTCCTAAAAGTTATAACATGATCAATGATTAACTTGTCAGTGCGTTTCGCTATTAATCTCTCAAGTTTGTTCATAATACCTGCAATTCCAAAGATACAAACATACAAAAGGCTGTGAAAATAATAACATACACGAACAGACCTGAGAAATATTAGATTATTTAACCAAATATCAACTACATATAACAAGACAAATATATGCTTTAAGGATAAGAGATAAGCTTGCTTCTCGGTGCTACTGTAAAACACCTCTTCACACTTGCATACATGCCTCGCTATCCCTATTCCGTTCATTACTTGCTTGATAACGGCGTTAGAATCTACACCGAATCATCCCTCCCACTGTGATAAAGAATTGTTTGTCCGTATCTTGTTGTCCTTCCTTAAGGACATTTGGTAATAAATAAAGGGTTTTCAGGAGGCTGCTCGCGATATATACGTTTCTTATTATTTGAATTACCTGCCTTGATATACCACTGACAAAAAAGAAGGGAACTTATGAAATGACAGTGAATGAGTAATTGCTCTAAATATGCACAAAATCAATTTCGGGCGTGAAGTTCAATATTTGGTGTGTCCACTATGTCCAACTTGGCACAGTGGTGTTCACCCCTCTATCGTACCCATAATTCTCCATGTTGTCTGTTCAGTGAGGTAGTGCCTCAGAGGCACTTTTCAGCGTGTGTTCGCCTCAATTGCATTAGTGATTGTTAGTTCTCCAATAGGTGAACACACTTTAGCTTCTGTGTGCATGTGCATCACGTGTTGTTCGTGCATCATGTGGAATTTAATTGTGATTGGATGTTGCATTCAGCTGCAACGCCACGGTATTGCACACGTCCACCTCAGTGTTAACTGCATTCAAATTCTTAGTTCCCGTATTTTTTTGTCGGTAGTATATAACTAAGTCTGTTATTGTCAATGATAGCAATGTCATCTGTCACCACATGACCTAGAAGCAGTGATGGTCATTTCGATTTTGATATATATTGCAGAGAAAATATCAATTTCTCAATCGATGTATAATACCTTCTCGGAAAACAACAATGACAAAGGCACTGATATTCTTACTACAAACATAACCGCTCTTACTACAGGGCGAATTTTGTTCTTACAAGGAGTGAAACGCATTTTAAAAAAAACTTATCTCTCAATAATATTAGTATTCGTATTTTGGAAAATATTATAGATCCGGACAAGCAGAAGATTTCATTCATTTATAACACTCTCTGCTGATCACAGTCGGTGGCTTCATAATGTTGGAACAATGCAGTTGACTACATCCGACTTGGTAGTGTTCATTTGGGTGAGGTCAATATTTTAGTACTGACGTTGCATTGTTGACGTTCATCAGCTGATGAAGATATTGATTCACGTGAGCCAGTTCCACGATGCGCTAACTATTGTCAATTCATTAACTCTTTGCTTGAAGGACAACGTAGTCATGCGGCATACTGAAATCGGGAAATGAACGACAGTTGGTCTATTTGTATCCATCTAGACGAGGTCAGCCACTACTGTCAATGTGTGTATGCGATGTCAAGGTTTTCCGCGCAAAATCTAATTCTAAAAACATCTAACTCGACTGCCAACGTCTATACCAACGTTTGTGCGTGGATAGCTGATAGTGATTAAGTGTAACTTGACAATTCCCTCTCTGAGGTACGCCATATTTCACAGACCAGGTGATACACTGTGCTGTCTATAATAGCATTTGGAATGACCCACAACCCATCATGAGACTGACTATGTATATATTCATTAACCATTCTCACAAGTTCACAAATATGTTGAATCTGTAAAAGGATCTAGGTCAAAATTGATCTTCAGCAACCCATGTATGGAACTAATGTGACCGGGTGGTCGTTCTCACTAACTTGCTTGATGTGTACATTCCCACTTGCGAAGATCGATGCTCATAGTATCATGACCATGTAATGTGTAGCTCTTCTGTGTATATCATTGAATATTACTTAAAAGGAAGCCTGCATATTTTTTAACGTTATAGTAGAAGCAACATGTTTATATAAATATTATCTAGGAATATCTTTGAGTTGTCCATAAAAGTAGGGACTTAATGCTTTGAATTTAAAGCAATACGTTTCTGTCGTAATAGATTTTTATCAAATATTCCTCTGTGATAAAGTTGGAAATAACTACAGACTAAGTCGTCCCCGTGGACCTTCTTCAGCTTCATATTTGTGCATGTAAAAGTCCATGTACAGGGCGTGTAGCTGTTAGAGGGGGAACATGTTATGTACTTCAGCATGTGGATGTGGACCTGAAACATGTTCCCGTGATCTTGACATTGATGACATTGACTAACATGTCAACTTGAAATACACAATGACTATTTAGAACAATTAATGCGAATTGATAGGAAGGTAATGTTGTTTGCATTATGATGACATGGCTGACTCCTCATTCTTTGATGAGCAAAGAAAGACATCTGGAAAAATAGAATTATACATTTAAGAGCTTTTTGTTATGTTGTGTGATTTGATCTTACCAAAATATATTATAGTCCACAATTTTAAATCATGACCTGAGCATTCCAAAACTACTATTTTTATGAAAATAGTCAATCCAAACCACAGTTATTAAATTACACCATCCAGTTATCGGCTAAAATATTACCATTACTGAAATGATATGTTGCACCTTAAAAGGGCCCCTGCACAGGTAGTCACGGACGGTAGCTTATGACAACCGGCTTTAAATCAAAGCAAAGTCATTCCTGATTAAAAAAATCGCATCCCATTCGGTCGCCATAACTGCATCCCATTTTCACCATTTTGGGGGTCTGACTTTTAGACCAGTACCACGCTGGATTTTAAAGCCAATTTGTTTACTTGGCAAAAACGGATATTTGATATAAGTGTTCTGCATACGTCAAATGGTCGCCTTTGTATCGTGGTTATGAAATATTTTCTCATTTTCTCACATGCACTTCACCTGCACCTACAACAACACCTGGTCAACCTGCTGAATGTGGTGATGCCGATGACGGTGATGGTATTGACGGTGATGATGCTGATGATGATGACGGCTATGGTTACGACCGTGATGATGACGGCGATGTTAATGACGATGATGCGTTTCTTATTATTTGAATTACCCGCCTTGATATAACTGACCAAGGTTGTTATTATCAATGATAGCGAAGTCACCTGTCGTTACATGGCCTACAAGCAGTGATGGTCATTTCGACATTGATGTATATTGCAGAGAAAATGCCATTTTCACAATCGACATATGCCTTTTCGGAAAACAACACTGAACATAGGACAGATATTCTTGCTACAAAAACGTATTTTGTGAACAATGGAATGCATAGTTGTACATGTAATGAATATACGATAACATATTGCAAGGCATGTCAAACTATCCTATGAAATATGCTACATTATAGAAATATAAACTATTTTCATGGAAATGTATCTTCATCCAAGGGCTATGCAGTTAGGTTTATGTTCAATTCTGCTGCGGTTTTTAAATCAGAGTGAGTTATAATTAATTCATATAGTCCCATGGATCTAAAATAAAAGATGTCACTCATAAAATATTCGTGTTTCAAATACTGAACAACAGTCGGAGTAAATGTCTCATTGCAAACATTCCCCTTTCATGTTGTCAGCAATGTCTCTAAGCTTAATCATATGTGATACCACGGTCTTGCACAGATCAATGCACCAATCACAATTACTATCGGGATGCTGTTACGACGCCACATATCAGCACATATGTACTCCGACCTCTTAATCGTCAGAGGTCACCTTCACAAAAACACGTTATTCGGATGCACAGAGGTCGTAACAACAGGTATATACACACATATATACGTGTGAGGGTTTCTTTACCTGCAAGAGTTTTGTCTAGCGTAAGTTGAACTTATTTTGTTTTATTACTGACTCTTGTTTGATTTGGTGTTTTCTGGGGGGTCTGTAATCTTTCACATTTTTCTTATCATTTTAACTGTTTATCGTACAGATTAAATGAATTATCGCGGCTGTTAATTTCTGTACGGATTGTGTGGTTCTGTGTAAATGTATTTATGTAGGGCATTATGCGGTCGTTTAGTTTTAATGTTAATTAATTCTCTCATCATATGGAGGAAACCTGTTCTATTGGCCTAATGTGCATGAACAATATCTTTATGTTTTCAGTTATTTTAGAAAAAACATATCAGATGCTTCAATTCATAACCAATCGCATGTGGTTTTTATCCTCTGTGAACTTCGATTACACACTCATCCTTTATGATACTAAAGGTAAATCTTATCACATTTATATTACTGCATGTAACCAAGGCAAAGGGAAGTTTTATGATTATACTCCAAATGTGCTTCTGCAGTATAAGATAAATAGTTGTTATGTTGCATATCAGTTCATCATAATTATGTATATACTTGTACTACGTTTGTATATTACGACAATCGAGGGAAAATAGCTGTTGATATGTTGGTTTCAGTTTTTACCAAAGGTTTTGTGATTCATATCTAAAATAATAGTTGCTTTAAAGCTCAATGAGAAACATCCAGAGCACAAATGCGCCTGTACTGTATGAGATCCACCTCGCCACCATCTCATTTCACCAACCATTAGACCTAGTATCTCCCATCACCTAGATCTGATAAGCTCCTTTCTATTTGATAACACCATGTGGATCAGAAGATACCTTTGATTTTGGACATGGTATGGTACCTATGAATTTACCTATGAAGTTTTAAAACGAATAGAAGTTTTTTTGGGACAGACCCATGAAAATTGTAACTCAAACGGACCATCGGTTGCGGAGGAGTCCGAGACAATGTTGCATTTCTTTATAAAAAACAACATTGAACATATGTTGTTGTTTTCCATACATTACAGAAAGGCATAAAGAACAGTCACTATGAGGACCCAGACAATTATGATCATGGCGGTAGTGCTAGTATTTGCCTGCTTGTGGCAAATTGGTGACGCCCGGCCAGGTGAGTTCAACTTAATTGTGTACATGTCTGACGAAACGTGTTCATATGTGAATTGAAGAAATACATGCCGTCGGTCGATGCATGTTTGACTATGCAACTGATTCCGAGAAGGCCATGAGATATTTGTCATTTGATTCGAGAATGACTCCGTTTTCATTTGACTACCACAACAACAAGACGATATTGCTTCTAAAAGGACGTTTAAGTTTGTACCTATGCTTGCAAAAACGTGTAGACTATATAATACAGAAAATGAATTTGTTTCTACGTCAAGGCTTTTCCACTTTGTGTTATACTGATGGCAAATGAAACGTGTTTGGTGCGCTGCTGGGAACCTGTTAACATCCGCTTGTCGTCATGATAACGTCACATTTTCTGGTTGCTCGAGTTTTGTAAGTCATTATCTTTGGTGCTCTGATCTATGAGGGCGGGCTACCACCCTGTATGGTAAAGTCATATCGTTTACTTGTCTGTAACGGGTTTTAATTAAATAGGCCTGTCCCATATGTCAGTTGGTCGCCTTTCTGTCACGGTTATGGAATATATTCTCAGTAAATATAAACTTTTCAGCCAAGAAGTCACGTGCTTCTGAGCCAGCTGTAGGAGAATCTCCTCAACCACTTGCTATCGTAGGTGGTGATGTCGATGGTGATGGTGGTGATGACGGTGATGATATGAAGTTGAAGATAACGCTGTTGATACATAAAGATCAATGGAAAGCAGTGGCTTAAAACGTGGCGGACTCAGGTTTTATATTGACTGGCTTCCCTTAAAAACAACATTGTCGTTCAAGGTGACTTGACTTAATTTGAAGGACATTAGTAAACGCGATAAAGCTCACGTGAGCTGTTATTTATGAGCAGCGTATACTTAGCACAACACTGTCTATTTCTACTGTTTACAAAGGCATATGTCTGTTTGTTTCGAAATCTATCCTCACTAACACACACTGTCTTTTCGTCGTTGTGGTTGAATGACAATAAATACCTGACCGTCTTCTTAGTTTTCTTCACTTTGTTTAATGAACAGATTTACGTGTACTATTAAATGAGCAGGTTCACATGAAAAGGTGAGTAGGTATGGTTTCAGTGAATGATTGCGGTTTTACGCCGCTTGCAAACAGAAAAGGGTGTCACATATTGTTCCCTTGACGTGACCAGCGAGCGCGTCCACCACAAAGCTACACCTCCGCCCTTACCTAAAAGAAGATGCTGGATTCAAATATTACAAACCTTAATCATAAATAAGGACCAATAATGAAGACTAATAGTAAAAACCACAGACAAAATGACAAACTTCATTTCAAGACTAGTCACTTCCCACTCGAAAAAAGTCAATGTACGATATCAAAAAAATGTAAACAGGAAATTTAGATTATGCAATGAATTTAAACAGGCTGTCTAACACCTTATCAAAGGATGACCAGCGTTTGGACAAACTCTGTACCTTTACCCCGTGGATGCCGATGTTTTTGTACTATCTAACAGGGCGTTCGTGTTTCGGCGGTTCCAAAATATCCCAACCGATTCTAGGTTTATCGGCAACGTTTCACAATTGCCTTTGGTGATTTCATGAAACACAGATATCAGTGATCACAAATATGTTGTTTTTGAACTACAATCTTCGATTAATTATTTGATTGTTTAATTTCAAAACATACGCCAAATATGGCTGTGAAGCGCGAGTTCGTAATATGTCAAAAATGGCGACATTTACGATGTACCTTATTTTGGAAGGTCATTTTCAGCACTTTTGCTTTGTCTAAGATGACAGTGGATGGTATCGAGAAACATGAAACTTTCCGCAGAGTTCACAAATGTGACGTGTATTTGTGTGCGTTATATATTTAGAATTTTATTGGACTTAAAATGGAGGTTTCAAGAAGAAGGGCATATATGTCCCTCTGACATCTAGGGGCTTAAGCCACTTAATGATATGACGTCTTCGTCAGACTTGGAGTTCTATTCTACGACAAAAAATATATTGAAAAAAAACCTGTCTGGATTCTGCCTGTACACAGACTCAGGCGTATTCGGGCCAGCAAACCGTATCTTGTCATTTTTTATACATCCAATGAAATCGTTTAAACCATTGATTTGGTCATTACATATGTTAGAAAGTGTGTGACTATTTTGCGCGGTATGAGCTTTTGCTTTGGGGCGGAAGAGTGACCTCCCTTGAGAGATGGGGGTGAAGCTCAGAAAAAAACACGGACAAGAATACATGGGACAAGAACACATGCGCGGCTGGCTCGGTGCTGAACCTCAAAGGTATCACGGATTTCTAAGTTGGATGTTTGCACATGAAAAACAAAACGAAATATATCACACTGTATTTCCTGCAAATAAACTCCCGAAATAATTCTGTTTGTTCTTTCACGAAAAACAGTTTTTCCACGTAGGCATTATCCGAAGTGATTCAAATCGCGCATTCAAAATGGCGACCAGCAAGTCGGATGTTGTTGCGAGTGATGCAGTGTATGAAACAAGACAATTATAGTTGAAAAAATCATTCAGAATTTAAAGTATGTGAGGCGCCGTTGTGCTGCTCGTTTGACAACTTTAGTGAACTCTGCCAAACTGCACATTGAGAATAAGTGTGGCGCTCCCATGTTAGTGAAGGCTAAAGAAGAAATTGACCATGCTTTGAATTTCCCTTGAAATTTCTCATGATAGATATGTGATGTCTCCACATGCAAAGGAGGATATTTTTATTTTCAGTGGTTGTTAACTGGTATGCGGACAGGAAATTACTTGCTTGTCAGTGTTTACAGCAGATAGATAATTACCTTCACCATGACACAGAAACTGCTACTACTTGTTCATCAAAATCATCACAAGCACACAAGTCAGACCTAAGTAAGAAAGCACAACAACCAAAACATGATATTCTGATGACAATTACTGATCAGAAGCTGATGTGCATAAACATTCTTGTCAACATGGTAGGTCTAGGACACAACACGGAACCACCACAGAGACATGACAGAAACTAAAGCTGCAAGTGGAGCAAGCTAAACTCACAGTACAACATACCCGACAAGCGGCGGAATTTGAAACTCAGCGTACTAGACAGAAAATCAGACATGACACAGAAAAAGCAGACCTTGAGGTAAAGGTATTGCAGGATAAGCTTGAATCAACAAGTTGTCATACTGGATCAAGTGTGGAATCTTCAAATAAACCTCAGTATGTGAGACAGTGGCTTAATACTGTTGACAATCAAAACAGTTTTCAGAAATTGGACACTGACATAAATGGTAGTGTGAGTGAAATACACACAGGTCATGTGATTCAGGTGATGTCAAGTAATTTTGTGTTACCAACAGAATCATGCATTCCAGGTTCTCAGCCTGCTGTATCTGTGACACAACTTGTAACACATGATACTCATTCTACTGGCAGGCAACACCATGAGATTTCAGGTCATGTCCTTCCCCAATGTTATCTCAAGTTAATTCTACTACAACAGGACAAGCCCTTACAAGTTTCCTGAACCCACTAGCACCAGGCTTATCTGGTCATGTGCAATTTACACTGCCACCAACATTATCAAATACAGATGCTAGAACAGTAGATAGCGGTGTACCCCCAAAAGCAGTGTCTAACAGCCCTCGAAATGTTAGACCCAGGTATTCTCAGTATTATCAAGAGGATGAACCAGTTGATGCATGGGTAGGTAAACTCATTCCAGGACAGGAGACTAATCTTGTTACTCAGCAGGGAATATCTCATTCTGATCAGTTGACACAAACTCTTATAAATGTTGAAAGTGAGCCTGACTTACCAAAGGTAGATTTGCCGGTGTTCAATGGTGCAGCATTAGCATGGCCTTGCTTAGTTGAAAAATTGTATTCTCAAGTAAATTGCATATCTGGCATATCTGATACAAGGAGGATGGATTTATTACAATCTCATTTTAGGAGTGAAGCATCTCATCATGTGCAGGGTCTCGGTTACAGTGGTAAGAGCTGTGCCTTACTGTTGCAGAGTTGAAGAATGCTTTTGGTCACAGAGTGAGAATTGCTTGTGCTTTCTTGGACAAAGTGGTAACAGGACCTGTAATTTCAGCTTGTGATTCTGCTGCCCTTCGACATTTCATGTGAGCATCAGAGATTTTATTAAACTCTACAGCAACTCAAGTACACGTCTGACTTAGAAAGTTGTGATATTCTGCTAAAAGCTGCAAGGTCACGCGGTGGAATGAATATATGAAATCAGTTATGAAAACAGGGGAACCGACATTGATTGATATTCAGCAGTGGCTGAGAGATCGTGTAGATGCTGACTTTATTTTCACAAACTCAACAGGAGAGTGAGTGAGTGGGAGGAAGAGGAACTGTATGCAGCAGTAAGTCGACAAACATCACCAAAACAGTCAAGGCCCATATTTGGACGTGAAACTGAAGCACAGTCAGGCAAACATTCAAGGTTAAGCAGGAATTTCCAACTCATAATCGGCCATGGATTCAAACACAGACTGAAACACAAATAAAAATGCCATGTGCTCTGTGTAGCGATACGCTCTATTTGTATAGATGTTCACTCTGTGCAAACAGGACTGTTGATGAAATGTCGACAATTAGTAAGGGATAAGAAATTGTGTTACAATTGCCACAAACCCAATCATATTGCACCAGAATATATTTCATCTGTGCACTGTAGAGAAACAGGATGTGGTCAGCGACACCACACATCTCTTCATGTGAACTCCGAAAACACACATGGGACAAATCACAACATATAGTCATCACCTGATGCAACTCGGGCGTATTTCCAGTTGGTTCCAATCTTTGCCTTTGGTTCGAATGGAAGGTTTATTCGGACAGATGCACTGCTTGACTCTGGAAGTGACATATCACTCATCCGTGAAATTTTGCCAAGGATCTTGGTCTTCAAGGAAGTAAACATTCTCTGACTGTAAACACTCTGACTGTGACCGCCTCCGTGGTGTAGTGGTTAGAGCGTCCGCCCGGAGAGCAGAAGGTCGCGGGTTCGATCCCCGACCGCGTCATACCAAAAGACGTTAAAATATGGTACTTGTTGGTCCCTGCCTGGCGCTCGGCATTAATGGGTACAACAAGGACTGGTCGGCTCGGAGTCAGTATAATGTGTCTGAGTGGGGTATTCATGCTTCACTGCGGCATGGTATCTCAGTGGGCTAGCACTATAAAACCAGCTTAAGTCTGGGCTAGTACAAGCAGCCGTACATACCCATACACACGCATGCACGTCGTCATATGAGCGAAATATTCTCAAGCACGACGTTAAACCCAATTTCACCTCACCTCACTTCAAAAACTCTGACTGTAAAAACGGATTCCCCTTGATTCGTGACCTACATGTTGTTATTACTTAATCCCTGTTGATGTATATAAGTCCGTTCTGTGATGCAGTATTTCACTCTTGCTTGACAACGGTATAAAACGAGTGGATAACACCGATCTGATGTCATCAAGGTACCCGAGGTACCGGAGGTACTTTACAGTAGATTCAAGTCGGAGTTCGGCGCTGAGACATACATCATTTCCCCTATGGCCACATCTTACAGAAGAGCGTTAGCCCTGTTTAGATGTGGATTCGCTCCTATCAGGATAGAAACTGGGCGATATGTTAACCTCCCTGCTTTGTTTTAATTGTACAATGATGTTCGATAAGTTATACTACAGAGATGTGCTGAAGTGTGGTCGGAGTTTAACACTGCTGATCACTAAAACTAGTTTCATTTAATCTTGCACTGTGATAGCCATTTTATGTGCCAAAACATGTAAACTTTTTTTAGACAAACGGATGGAAATATTGTACAGTTCCTAGACAAACAGTCTCTCTCGTGTGTCTCATGTATTTACTGTATATTATGCTGTATTATTTTGTGTCAATGAGGTCAGACTCTAATACATAATCGGTCTGTCTGTCTGACTGTCTACAACACACAGCCAAAAACATAATCAGCACAGAAAAAACACACAACACACAGCCACCACACAATCAACACACAATCAACACACGATCAAAACACACTCAAAACACAATCAAAACACAATCAACACACGATCATAACACAATCAAAACACAATCAAAACACAATTAATGCAATGCCAACACTCAACCAAAACAATCAACACACAACCAGTACACAACTTTGAATTTATTTGCAATGCAAGCACATCGTCAACTCACATCCAGCAAGTCTGATACAATCACGTTCCAATGTATGTCCCTCGTATGGTCAGTATTCACTCAAATTGAATTTTAAATTAGTTGTCCACGCACAGGCAAAAACGCTAAAATCACATGTAATATCCGATATTATGTTACGATCAGAAAAATGGATAACTATGATAATGGGTCACAGATGTTCGCATGTTGCTTCTACCAACTGGGTTTTCCTATGTTTGGATGCCGCAAGATTTCGGATTAAAGGTCAACTACGCTTGTAACGAAATCCAAGTTCGAAATAACCGTAATTAAAATTCGAAGTTCGACTTAAATATACAGAAAGTAACCGTGACAAAAACATTGCGTTATATCCGCAGGTTCGTTATAATCCTATTTCACTGTATTTGTGTCGTATTTGAATTATCATTGAGTCATTGCCACATGCAAAGTAATCATTTGCTTACAATTGTAATCATTGATTCAACATTTTTAGGATAAATCCATGTATTAAAATTAACCCTTGTGTAACTGAAATGGTATTTATGATTATCCTGAATCTATTACTTATTCCCTATACACGCGTTTCAGGTCTGTTTATAAGACAGAAACACATAGAGATTAACACCGTAGCCAGTGTCTGGTCTTCGTAAGTACCTACACTATATTAAGTCACACATGTACAGAAAACGAAAGAATTCAAGAACAAGAAAGAATTTTAATAATTGTACTTAAATTACCTTATAGTCCTTCGGCCCTCTGGCGCAACGATAGCGCGTTTGACTCCAGATGAAGAGGTTGCGTGTTCGAATCACGTCAGGGTCAGTTAAACGTTTTGCTATTTTGAATAAGAAATGAAATATCTCTTGAAAAAGTGGATTGTGTTGTCGAGTTGTCAGCGTATTTCTGTCTGTAAGATGTAAGACTAGGAAGAATTCAGATTAAAACAGAAGAGTGAGTGAGTGAGTGAGTGAGTTTGGTTTTACGCCGCTTTTAGCAATATTCCAGCAATATCACGGCGGGGAACACCAGAAATGGGCTTAACACATTGTACCCATAAAACAGAAGATGATGTGTTAAAAATGAAGGCGATGTAGAGCATGGGGCATATATTTGTACTTTAAGTACATTTTAGTTCTCTGCCTTATCACCTTTTGAATCAGAAGTACTTAACTGGTACTTAACTTGAAATATCAATTTTAAAAGTTTTCATAGTTTATATACAGATGAAGGATTTCGGGTAAGTAACAGGTAGTTGTAATTATGATATAGAAATCAATTAATGAAGAACAAGAGGATTATTGTGATCTCCCCTTTTCTCAAGAACTGGCAGATGCACTGAAAGGAATGAAACGAAACAAAACTCCAGGTCCTGATGGTCTGACTGTTGAATTCTACCTTACGTTTTTGGGAGATTTTATGGCCTCTTTTTCATTATGTCACTTGGAGTATTTTTGAAGAGATGGAATTATCTCGTTCCATGAAAGCACGTGTCACTGGTTTATTCTACAAAAAGGAAGGTGATAAAACAGATTTAAAGTGTTACAGACCTACTTCACTAAACAATGTAGATTGTAAAGTATTATCACGAGCATTGTCATATAGACGCAAGTATGTAATATTGGATATGGTTTCCCCTGAACAAAAATGTTGTGTTACAGGGAGAGACATTGCACACAGTGTACATTCTTTGAGAGATGTTGCTGATATCGTAGATCGTGAAGATGAGGGTATTTTTGTTTTATTAAAATAGATCAAGAGAAAGCCTTTGACAGAGAATTACAGAATTACATGTTAGATGTTTTACACAAATTCAATTTTGGCAATAATTCTGTTCTGTCATGTGTAATGGGCATTTAAGTCCATATTTCCAACCGTCTGTCACGGACTATGGCAGGGAGATTCGATGAACTCAGTGCTGTTTGTTCTTATTTCAGAATTGTTAATACAAGAGAACCCTGTGTAAATGCAAGCACTTTAAATGCCTGGCTTCGTCGTCAACTTATTTTACACGACAGAGGCATTGTAATTAAATACTCTTATGAACGCTTGTTTGTGGTATATGTTCACTGTACTACTTGTTCCTCATTGGGTTGAGAATAAATTTACTCAAATGTTTAGTAATTTTTTTGTGGCACAATAAAACTGCCAACATAGCCATTCATCACTAAAGTGCTTGCATTGTTGTTTGATTTATGCTTAGCTTTTACAAGCATGGAATGAAATTAATGAAAGAAAAAATCCATTAGTTCAAAATATAGATGGCATTATGAATCAACCAGAATATTTAAAAATCCACTAGATACTTTGGATGGAAAAAAGGCTTATGTTCCAATCGTCTATTTAAATCGGTCATTTGTATCAATCCCATTTGTTTTGAAGTCACAAATTATTGTTAAAACAGCCAATAACACTTTACCCGAGGTGGACATTTGTGTCATCCAACAATGTTATGGGATCATTTTATATGCGCTTTCACCAGAGTGGAAAAGAATAATTTTATCTGATGTTGCACACATCTTCCATCGACGATGATGAACATGACGTGCCAATCGGGGTTTCAGTTACAGCATTTTAGAAAAGAATTATAAGGAACCAGTTGCCATTTTCTTTTAAAATACCATTGCTTCAGACGTTAATGGGGAGGATATTTGAATGTATGGCAAACGATAAATCAACAGATTCTGTACAGTTGGATTTTAAACATACCTGACAATATACTGTCTGTATATATGATAAACTGTTTAAATCTGGAGTGTCAAACACTGATGCGTGTCCAGTGTGTCAAATTGAAACAAAATATATTTTCCTTTTGTTTACTTTTGCAAAGAGTTATCTTCCTTGCATTCCATGTTACTTGATATGGTTACGGATTATGTCAAAACTCGGGTCCAGCCTTGGACAGCTAGCCCCATTGTTAATGTTTGGGGTCTTTCCAGAAAAGAAGTTATCATGTAAACTCTCCATGGACATTGTATTGTCAATTTATCGCCTTTCCCTATTTAATAGGAGAGTGAAAGCTGTCGATTTTTTAATAAATCTTTGTTTAATTATTAAAAATAGATCAAATACAAACCTTTATTCAGAAATATATAATGAACAATGGCACGAGATGGACGCGACATTGCACTCTTTATTCCATTTGATGAAACTATTCTATAACTCAATTTAACTTCAGAAATCGTTCTTCTGCTTACATTTACTGTTTTGTATCATTACACATATACCGTGACGCTGAAATGTAAAGGACGATCTACCACCCGTCATTCACCTGTTAATCACTTCCCACCAAACCCCGTGATACCCGGTGAATGTTTGGGTTGGTAGTGCAACACTGAGTGAGTGAGTTTAGTTTTACGCCGTACTCAGCAATATTGTCCGCGTCTGCATAATTATGTTTCTGTGAATGACGTTTATATTTCTTTAAAAAACCATGATAAACGTTAACGCAACGGTAGCGAGTCTGACTCCAGATGAGAAGGCGTTGAAATCACGCCAAGGCCAATGTAACGTTTTGCTAATTTGAAAGAATAGAGAAATTAGGTCGTGAAACAATTAGCATTATTGTCGGTGTAGTTGTTGTCTGTAGGTTATGATACATCACCACACTGTATGGTGAGGAAAACGGAACCTGTGTTAAAATGACTGACTGACTGAGTGAGTTTAGTTTTACGCCACTTTCAGCAATATTCCAGCAATATCACGTCGGGGGACACCAGAAATAGGCTTAACACATTGTGCCCATGTGGGGAAACGAACCCGGGTCTTCTGCGTGACGAGCCAACGCTTTAACCACTAGGCTACCCCACCGCCCGTGTTAAAATGAAGCCTTTTGGGAACATGGATACTTCCAGTACCTTATTTGTTTTTTTCATTTTCATTCGGGCCTATGGTGCAACGGTTGCCAGATCAGAAGAGTGTGTGTTCGGTAAACATTGAACGGTGAGAATTGTATTTACTTCGTAATTGTAGGTATTCCTGCTGATATATTGATTGGTTTGTATCATACTTTTTAAATGCTGTTAGTGAAAGGTCTACTTCTGGTCTTACCAATTGCCAGAGAGGAATAGACAAAAGCCGATGTGGAGCGATTATGTCCAAATCAATATTTGCAGCCGAAATATGAGGTTTAAAGTGAATCCCAAGAGGGGGGGAACTTATGGGTTTCTTATGAATATGTTCTTCATAGAGGGGCTTAAAACAGAGACATAAGCACGGCTGAAGAATCGAAACGTAATTTAGTAATGTGCTGAAGAGATAATTTAATGCGGTGCTGTTTTAAAGAAGGCGCATTTGCCCCTGCATAAAGGCTATTAACAGATGTTCGAAAGACACCTAAAACACCAGGGTGTGAAGGGTGATCTCCATGTCAAGTCGCTCAAATATATTTTGAACCGTCACAGGAGGTGTCAAAGAAGAAGGCTTGAAATGTTGAAGAGCTCAGGTTTCCTTTATTGGAAAGATGGGCAACACTGTTGTCTGAGTTGAATTTATGTCGTCTGGTTGTATTGGAGTCTGGGAGGCTGATGCACGTTGACAATCTTGTGATATTGGACTATTGTCTGAATTGCGTTGAGAGGAAGTCGAAACTGATGTAGATTGCAACAGATGTCGGAGCAGAAGAAGAAACTGTACCTGAATATGCCAGGCCGGTAGAAGGTTGAGACTGTGCATTAACTAGTTTCTAGACTTTGGGGCAGGATTTTGACGAAGCCAGATGCCAACCACTGCAGTTGGCGCACTTGATATCATCAGTACAATTGGTACTCTCATGAACTCCACTGCAGCGTGAGCATACAGACTTGCCAGTACAAGACCTTGCACCATGTCCCAACCTGTTTCATTTTGTAACACCGGAGTAGATTTGGTACATAAATCTCCACGCTGGTATTACAGTATCCAGCTTTAATAGCACAGTCATACTATACTGACCAGCCGACTGATAGAACCGAACCCATTCTACCACCCGTCTGGGTGAAGTAAGGGTCGAAGTGGTGTGTTGGGCAAAGGAACGCTATTCCTGGAACCAGAGTCCTCAACCACCAGGATCCCGTCCTGGGCAAACAGATTTCCTAATTCGGTCTTGTACGACCAGCAATGGAGTGCTGAGGATCTATTCTGCCCCGGGTTGTCACATTATTAGCGTTACCCAGCACTCATCACGAGGAGAATAAAGTTCCACCAAGCAATCTGTGTCTACTTTTTTATAACGTACGTAATTTCCAAAAGTAACACCATGAAAGGCCTGTAACACAATAGAGGTTATGTTGGCTGCAATAAATGATTGAGATCTCGGCATGTATCAGTAGTCCATCTTTATCAGTGACGATCGGTTTTGTTTCGCGTATTTATACAATGGTGCTAAAATTTATGCAATTTGTGGAAGAAAAAAAACATATTTGCCAAACGTGCTGCAATGTCCTTTACCGAAATGAATCGTTCCATAATAGAAACACGACCTCGATAAGGTAGTGGTATAACTGAAAACCAAACAAAGCAGCTAAAGCTTTGAAGTTTCTAGCGCATAGGCAAATTTACAAGCGCTGCCTAATTACTTGCCAAGCCGCTCTGATCTTATGGTGTATATGCCACCATGAACATTGAATTAATTGGGCCATAAAAATAGGATAGTAAACAAATGTAAACGTTGGAAATCGCGTCGAAATTGAGCTAGTAATTTACTTGGTTTATATGAAGCCGACACTTTTGTGGTGGTATAACCCTGTAAATCAAGCTCTGAGCTCTGTAGTGGCGATGCCACCAATCCGTTTATTACAGCTATTGCCGGGCTGGGTGCTTAGTATATTTACATTCTGTCAGCAAATTTAGATTTTACTCAATGAAATACATCGCCTATACTGTAATAAACAAACTTCAGACGGATCAGTATTTTATTGTGAGAATATATAAGGACAATACTATTCTCCTCCTCACTTGAACGTTGGGCGCAGAGTGATAGGTACGGTCAGGATAGAACTTCTGGAAATGTGTCTGTGGAACAAATTCTGTTACAGACTGCTACGAGGATACATTGTTCCCAAGGCGGTGCCAGCTCATTGTGTTAGGTTGGATTACATTCATCATTGGAGGTTGAAGCTGGATATTACTCCTGTGTGGATGGAATCTTCAGTTGAAACAAGGACTGAAACTGGATATCACATCGGTTGGCAGTCTATGCGATGTATACTCTATAATAATAATTTTTAGATCATTTTACATCCAAGGATACACAAATATTGGTAGAGAGGTAGTTTCCGTTTCATTAAGCGACGTTGTTCACATCATGTAAGCAGTTCTTATCCAATGAAAACACAATGTAGTGTTGAATCCTGATACAACAGGTTGATTATTTGCTGTGGTATATTTGCTTTGAGATTGTTCCCATGTTGATTTCGCTAGTAAGTCAACAACCCTGTCTGAATGTGGGTAGGTTGAGTATGTGCGTTTGTGTACGTTCCTGGGACGAAACAGGGAACAGGCGATCCTTGGAATTCATTGCAACATCGAGACTAGGATATGCAAACACACTCATAGAAACGGCGGAAATTTGTCATTATTTACGGGCTACTTATGGCGGATTCAAACGCCCTGCCTTCAATAAATCTGCCTGATTTATTACCGCAATAAACCTCATTCGACATCAAGAGTCATTTTAAACATTTTTATGTACGTTGGCCCACGATAAGGCATTCCAAAATGGCGCCTGTCCATTAGCGCACGGAGGTCTGCTAACATGGTGGCACTTGAAGATGGTGATATATGGTTGATGGCGCCCTCTTGTTGATGTCCTTGTCACTCTCGCAAAGACTCACGTTATTTGTTTTGGAACGAGAATGTCATTAGATATTTTGGTTTCAAAATATGCCATGATACCTCGTAGGGAGTAACAGTCAGCGGGGGTGGCACCTTGGTTACAACATTGCCATTACAGCAACATTTGCGAATCCGTTTCACAATGCGGAAATATATCTGAATCTTCTTCGCAATATAAAGGATTAGACTGAAAACCTGGAATGAAATATCATTGTCGAACTATAATCTGTTATCCATCTTTTGAAAGCGCAATTTCGAATACAAAGGAAAATATGTGAACCAACGCTTCTATTAAAAGATGCATAAGATCAACCAACGTATCTTAATGAATCCCAATGCATCTAGTACTTTGTAGAGTTGATTTCCCATCCATGCTATCAGATAATCTCAGTGTTACACCAATACAAATGACAGGGTGGTTTACAAAACTGTAAATCGTTGCACATCAGTGCTGTCGCAAGTAAATCAAGTATAATAATAACCAATGTCACTAAACGTAATATAATTCATAACTACAACACTTTAATTTGATTGTGTAGTGTCCTGAGATAGCTGAGGGTAAGTATATAACATATGTTATTTGTGGAAACCTTTTAGCCAAACGTGAACAGGGACAAGAATATGTCATTCATGAAACATTAAAGAAAACAATGTGGTGATAAAAACACTACGCGCGGATTGTCACACTCCATCAACCCCATCTGTTAATCATCCGAATTGAACGATCCCTCATTGCCGATTATTATTATGTAGCAGTTATTTTCAAAAGAGTTATGATTTCTGGCCTCCGGGGTCTAAACAATAGGTACTTCCCTTTATAGGTTTGGTATAAAACTATATATTATAAATTACGGAAATTCATCGGTCTACAATGCAAAAGACGACTGGTGGGAATTATCTTGATCTGTGAATATGTGCCTCTCTGAAGAATTCGGCTACAAAACATTTACTTTTGTGGACAATTTTGTGAATGGCGGGTGTTACTTTTAGAGCAGTACATACCTACTCTATTGGGGAACACCTGGTCTCACAAATAGTGATCCATTCACATAATTGTCATCACCTGTTTGCCTTTTACGGCCAAAGGAATCTGTCTCGTGAAATAATCAATACTGTTTTACATTCAATATTTCCGCATATCCTGAAGTAAGATGTTCTAATTAAAAATACTTAAATTGTTTTTTTTGCGAATTATTCTATAACGTCTAGGATATATAAGGTAAACTGAGATCTTTGGTTTGGTGCCTTTCGAAACCAGTGTGTTTTGTTTCAACATCCCAGTGATCCAGTACTAAATGTTCGCTAATGGTACATTTTAGAATAATGTGCGCATGTTAATTTACCATTATAGTTTCCAATATCGGAGCTCTGGTGAGTCTACAATTGTCTACGGTTAGCATAGAGGTGAGAACAATATAACCGTTCCAGGTAGCAGATTCAACGAGTCTCAGCGCTCTAACAATAGCTTCCATGTTTCACGATTGTCGCAAACATGAGAAAACATTTAAATATAAACTGATCTGTTTGATTGATATTTTAGTAGGTGAATAATATAAAAGGTATGATACTTTATGGATAACAGCTTCTTTATTGTATTATGATGCGACGTTTCGGTATAGATTCTTATACCGTTGTCAATCAAGAGTAAAGTAATACAGCACAGAACCTTCGTATATACATCTGAGAGGGAGACAACATGACAGCATGAGGGTATGTAACAAAGGGATTATATTAACAACAACAACAACAGCAACAACAACAACAATGGATGTTGGCAATAATTACAAAGACATAGGAACCCATGCTGATATAATAAAGAAATTGTTATCCATAACGTATCGTACCTTTTCAAATTTAAACTGATAGCATTATTTTCTTAATGTTTCTTTTCCACCATGATCATCATAAATTCCCCTTCACATTAAATACTGTAGAATGTTGTGCGTAACTGTAGGTGTAATTGTTTTGTCAATTATGTGTTTAATACTTGTATTACACTTTATGTCAGCACAGAACACATCACAGAAATTACGATGGGAAGCAAATTTCCTTATTTCTATTTAAATACATTCATATACGTTCTCTTTTGATTTCGTCGATATATTAAAAACGTATTCATTTTAAAAAACTGAATTCGTTTTCACTGTCGCGAAATTTTGTCAGTTATGTTATCTATCCCATACGATATGACATACAATGGGAATTACTATGAAAGAAGTATATAGAATATATTTCAGTGAGAGGTCTGTATCAAATAACTTTCCTGTGATTATACTTTAAAATTACTGTGTGTTTTCTGCGCTACTCGTATGCTGTTTCATGTTGAGGAAGCGTTTATTACTAAATATCGTGTTGATATTCCAGGGTGTTAAAGGATGCTAAATGGCTTTACTGTTGTGCTGTTCGTCTTAATGATTTAGATGTACATTCAGCCCTTGACGAAACCTCCATATATCCTGAAAAATAAATATAAAAATCTAAGCGATATGTTTTTGACTACTTAAAGACAGCTTATACCCTTGCTTAAAATGACACCTGACACTTCTGTAAATGAACACAATACTACTGTTAGAATTTCTAATGTACTCCACACGAAAAACAGTATTGTGTCTAAACAAACTGATATTTACTAGCATATATTATTGTTTGTTTAGATTTAGATGATTAAAATTTCATTGTTGATTTTTTCAAAATGCTGTTGGTGTCATTAACTAAAGACTCAGCATGTAGTGCGCAGTTTAAGAATTGCCGATTCCCCGTGTGTCGCGGTCCTCACGGTCAGGTGTGTGTACGTCAAACAATATATCATTATATATAACACGTATATTACATACCTGAACGCACGCACACAGTGTGTATTCTCGCATTGCCAAATAAACATATAATAGTAAATATGTATAAATATGTATTTACCATGTTGTAACAACAGGAGACGGCGTACTAATATTTGAGTTAAAATATCATCCATTATTTGAGGCAAAATATCACGATCTCCCTACCACGGATATTAAAACAGTTTAAATATCTAAAAAGTACCTAAAGCAATTGTTTAAATTGAAGTGAGAGATTGTTATAGTTCTTTTCATGTTTGGTGTCGTTAATTATTATTCAATCAATGGGACCAGGTTCATTCCTAGTAAGATCAAGGTGATAAATAGTGTCATCTCAGAATCTAATAAACTGCTAGGGAAAGGACAGTGTGCATTCATATTGATGGCGGCTAAAACTGAAATAAGCAAGAAATATTTGTTCGATGGTATTTCAGCGACAGTTTTAAGCCTGGTAGTATTTTCGCAACGTTTGCAATGTTTTAATCAAATCAAGTTTTCAAGTGTCCTACGTGCTGATTACTGAATGGAGCCGGCTTGTATGTGATAGGTTATGTTTCCATATTAACTAATCTATTTGATATGTTATTCACAACCGTGAAGATCCCGGTTAGAATATTGATCTTCAGTAACCCATGCTTGTCGTAAGAGGCGACTAACGGGATCGGGTGGTCAGGCTCGCGGACTTTTTTCGCAGATCGATGCTCATGCTGTTGATCACTGGATTGTCTGGTCCTGACTCGCTGACTTGGTTGACGCATGGCCTAACCTAATTGCGCAGATCGAGTCTCATGACGCTGGTCACTTGATTGTCTGGTCCAGACTCGATTATTTACCATTTAGCTGGAATATTGCTGAGAGCGGCGTTAAACAACAAACCAGCAGTATACGTTATTCAAAACAGGAAGGTGAAATAGTCAATACTTTGCTTCACGCGTTTGCTCTTAATTGTCTTTTCACTACCCACTAAGGAATATGTTCACGTATGTTCCGTCCATAAATATATTCCTGACATATTGATTACGGGTTTAATGTGGCTGAAATTTGAAAATCAAACTAATAAAAGTGTCACACTTCTTCACTGACATGTACATGCAACAGATCGCGACTGGTGTTTCCCAGGTATGTCACACGCCCAATGGATTCTGTCTCCGCGGATAATCGAGACTGATGGGTTAGTTTAGGTTTTCTACCACTACTGTCTGGATGTTTCATTGACAATTTACGTCACTGTAATTCATATGCTTAGGGACCGTTCATAATTTATGGCAAGTGATGATGATGATGATGATGATGATGATGATGATGATGATGATGATGATGATGATGATGTTACGTGGGGCTGGGGGTGGCAGTGGTGGGTCCAATTTTGCAATTTTTGTAATTTCTTTTTAAATTATGCTTAAAAATTATGGGAAGGGGGCGGTCATTGATTTTGTACATGACAAGCAGGGAGGAGGAAGGGGGCTCACTTACATTGTACGTACTTCGTAGTAAAAATCATTATAACCACCCTCCCCACCTCAAACCCACCACCCAGCCCCACCCCACCACCACCCACCCTAGCCATAAATTATGAACGACCCCTTACCATAAATGTAGATTCTTCAAATTTCTAAAGTAAAGGTTTTCCTATCCTCCGCCCCTCTGCCCAATCCGTTTCTTCCTCCGTCTCCTAGCATCCTGCTGATTAGACATGCTATCATATTTCTTAGCTTTCTGTTTCCTCCATAAATTTATTTATGTATCACTTCATTTCATTTGTTTTTCTTTTGTTAGTTTACAGATTTGTTCGGAGAAAAATCCCGGTGGGATTGTACAAAGGCTTATGGGATCTTCTTTTGAGATCATCTCCAGATTTTAAGAATAAATTTACGCAAATAAAGTTTACACGTTTGTATTTTGTAACATTAATGTCAAATATGGGCAAATATGCTCACGTGTGATTGCGAGGGACGATCACTGAAAATTTTGAGTAATTGAGCATGTGCCATTATTGTTTGTGAAAAGTTTTTAACCAGTTCTGCAAGTAACACGTCACAATTTAATTCTGGACTCACAAAAGTCCAGAAACTCTCCGCACTGTGGGCACTTTCTGACAAAGGATTTGACCAAATTAAACATGCAGTTGTTATGAATATATGCCAAGGATGAAAAAATGAAAAAAAATAAAATTCGAAAACTTTAAATTTACTTTTACTATAGTTATCAGAAATATTTGCAAACGCAGAATCGATTGCACAATTCCGACTACATCAAGAGTATGTGTTGATGAATCAGTAACAAATTATGATGATTTGTTCGCGATCAGCAAATGAGCGTATCCATAACAAAAACAGCCATAGCCGAGTCAATTGTTTTCAGAAAATCCAACATGTACTGCGAACAGTATATAGAGAGACTGCGCGTAATACTTTACAGCAATATTTTACAGCAATATTACACTAGTGTAATATCGCTAGATGTATGACGTCATAATGGTTTACTGTTTTGATGTGGCAATGCTAATACCTCAGTCACAATGGTATTAGACCTTGCATGACCCGCGGAAAGCTGAGAGTCATTACACTGTAGGCAGTTTCTATCAATTTATGTTGGAGAGTAATAACCAGGGCCTAGATTTTCGAAGCTCTCTTAGTCGTAAGTACCATACATTAACATTAACTTACGACTATCTTAGCGCTAAGAGAGCTTCGAAAATCTAGGCCCAGAATACTAAACTCGCTTCCGAGAAATATCATTTTTATTAAACTCGTGAAAGATGGTATTACACGAAAGTTCGTTTAGTATCCTCTATGTAAAGCCTGATTAATCTATAATTCTGTAAAATCCTCCAGCAAACCCTTCCCGCTATCATGTGAAAATTGTTTTCTGTAATGTTCATATGTACTTCACACGCCCAAAATAATGTTATGTTCTTAGGTTTTCTGACCCGTGAAGATCCGGGTTAGAATTGGCCTTCAGTAACCCATGCTTGTCGTAAGAGGCGACTAACGGGATCGGGTGGTCAGGCTCGCTGACTTGGTTGACACATGTCATCGGTTCCCAATTGCGCAGATCGATGCTCATGCTGTTGATCACTGGATTATCTGGTTCAGACTCGATTATTTACAGACCGCCGCCATATAGCTGTAAAATTGCTGAGTGCGGCGTAAAACTAAACTCACTCACTCACTCACTCTTAGGTTTTCTCAGTTTAATTGCTTAATTGTTCTAATGACTTCGTCCTTTGATCAGTCACGTTTATGCCCTGTCTGGCTATACATGTTAGTGCAGCTGCAGATCACAAGCCTTCCCTCCAGACTGTGTGTAAATGGATAGATTTTATTCGCTCAGAAATATCATTCACGGATACAATGCGTAAACCTTGTAATCATAACATTGTCAAAAACTTGTTTTAATATTGATACATATTTTACTTTTAAAATATGAAAGTTATGATCTTTCTTAAATTCTACCAAGGCATATGTGCCCAATCGACCCGACAGGATTCCTAATGCTGCAATTGGGGTATTTAACTCCCAGCCGCATTGCTACCCTTAAGGTTTTACCGAAGCAAAGTATATCTTACGCACCCACGCACCAACGCACTTACGCACAAATTGCAATGTAAAACTCTTTATTCCATTGCATATTTTGTGTTATTATTTTGAAGTCGACAAATAAAAGAAATAATTAACATGTATTTTACACGTATACAGCTATTCTATTTTGCGTGTCGCGTAGGTCATTCATCCAGATAATGCCATTTTATATTAATTAATTTATTTTTTTGTCATATTTGTTTATGAATAGAATACGTGACAAATGAAGATATTTCATGAAAGTTTTCCTTGTTTTTCTTGTTTACGATGGATGGTTCACAGAAAGCTCCAGAACCGTTTAACTTGTAAAGATTGCTTTGCTGAACCTGCCATGTCCCTGAGCCGGTGAGATGCACCTTGTATAATATACACAGGACTATATAAACAGACAACCCCATAAACTGTATTGCGGACTTGTCAGTGTTAACAATATAATCAATTGGCAGTTAGTACTTACAACAATGGGAAATCGCCATTTTATGCTGATCAAAAGAATAAAAAGAAAACGCGATTCTTTCATATTGCTAAACTTTATTTGTCATGTCCATAGAATAACTATAGCAATATATTGCAGTATTTAACTTCTTGTTGGTAGTTTTCTACTTAGATAATCTTAACCTGCACTTTAGGGGTTTGCAGTATATATTTACACATTCACAACAGGGCTCAGGTGTATTTTTGCTGGTACAGTCGAACCCCGTTTACTCGGACCCCGTATTTCCGGAAACCCCGTCTTCCGGACGATTTTTCGGTGAAACGAAACTTACCTTCATTAATTGTACTCGCTTAGCCGGACCCCGCGCTTCCGGACCCGGACGGAGAAGTTTCAAACTCTCAGCTGCAAGGTAATTTCCAATGTTGATGCAGATAGAGAAGGAGGCAATATCATTAAGATGTATTCTGGAAGCTGTGGCAGCAAGGATACTCCCAACGGAATCTGGCAGATGACAAAGTATCAATAAGGAAGAGAAGCTTTCCACACTTTGTTAAGTTAATGTTGGTGGAACATTTCATTTTATGTACAATGTACGGAAATTGAAAATATATGTCTTCCGTCACATCACTGCAAGTATCTAAATGCTAAACCATATTGTACCAAAGTCAAGCTCCTAAAACCTTCTTGTCTTGAATAGAGCTTAGTAAATTAGTTGTAGGCTGTGTATACTCCACTAGTTATTGTATATGGCGTACATATGTATTGCTTGTCACTTTCAATTCGCCACTCATCAGAAAAATACATCTATAGTTACTTCTTCTTCATCGTCAGTCATCACTTATCACTCTTAGTTGTATCTGTAAGTGTATCTGTAAGTGTGTCTGTATGTGTAATATTAACTAGACATCATGTCCGGTTATCGATCACTTGCTTGGTAAAGGTGCTAGTACATTTACCAAACATTGAGAAATAAACAGTCAAGCTTAAGTCTATTAGTCACACAACTCTCTATTGAACAAGGAAACAGATACATTGGAACGAGTGACGCGTTAAATTGTACATGACTCACTCGAATTGATCAAATTTACAGCCGTTGAGGTCACCACAAAGTTATAGGACCTGGCGTTTTATGCATTATTTTCAGTCAATAGACTGAGATTTCCTGTACGAATCATTTATTGCAACTGAATATTACAATTTATTCACCAAGTTGATATTATGTAACACATATTGTTTTTTCCAAAAACTTCTAGGTTTCAAAATACTTAAATACTTAATTGAAGTAAAATCTTGTAATAGTTTATAAAAAAGATCCTGAGGACATTCGTACAACTATATTAGATACACATTTGTCCATTGTGAATATTTGTGAAATGTCTATACACATATTTGTAGCGTTTGGCGGAGGGGATGAGTATGTGCTACCAGATGATTCATTATTTAACGAAATGGAATAAAGCAGAATCTAAAACACCTTGCAATTTTATGCGATGTGCGATGGAAACACATGCAATTTTTATTGAATCAATGATCTATTTGTAGTTTCTCATGGAAATATCTAAATAATACAATAACTCTCTTTTGTCTTCATCGGAAAACTTATACTGATTAAGGAATATTTCAGTTAAAAGATTTTAACTTGAAAATGCAACGGCAGATGATGAGAATGCTAAAATATATAATTTACCTACTCCGAGCAAGGAATATATTCTGAACAAGAATTATATATCATCCATTATACATGAATTTTCTTATTTGATTTTTATAGACGTTGCCTAGGTATGTAATAATGTATAAAATAATGAACAGTGCCTTTATGTTCAACTCATTAAATCATTTTAAGAAAATGTTTGTCTTCAGTAAACCTATCATAATGCAGAATGTTAAAACTGCTTACAATGAAATGAACCTTTGACGTGTATTGAGATGTATGTCTGTTATTCTATATACTATGCCATGTATATCCAAATATGTCGTAAGAATGAATGAATGAATCGGCATTTATCGGAGTTTTGAGAGCTTTTGAGTGGCTACTGTTATGTATCAGCTCCGTTCACCCTCGTATATTACTAGAGGTTACAAGGAGTGCATTAATGAAATTACTGAGGTTAGTGCACAAATGGTGAGTGAGTGGATTGAGATTAATACAAGAACACACCAGTCAGCTGTTGATATTTTTGGCTTATGCACAGACGTATAATATTTCATCTATAGCGTTCCAGTGTGGGACGAAAATATTTATTTAATTTACTGTTTGATTTTTTGCATTGTACTTTACGGAATAATTCTGGGTAATCAAATGCAAAAACAAGACCATTTCGATAGTTAAAAGAGTGAGTGAGTGAGCGAGTTAATGTTTAACGTCACATCGGCAGTATTTCAGCTATACCGTGATGATAGTTTAAAGACAGCCTGTGTACTTCACACTGTGTATGTTATATCTCGAATCAGTTCCACCTTTGTCCTTCCGCCTTGCTTCGTTGTGGTACTTTCGATTGGATATTTATGCCTTATATATGACATGTAAAGATAATAATTCTTGCTGGAATTGTGAGCGTTAGTTTAAGGAAATGCCATCTTCTCATTATGTCTATAAACAAACACATTCTGTCATAGTCGAATATCTAGGTTTTTGTAATATGTTTAAATCTACAAATATATGTTTATTTTCATTGAACATATATTGATATCCTAACACATTTCGGTGCTTTTACTATATAAGTATTGACATCATTGTGTCATATGGTTTATTAACCGGATTTTGGTGTAACATAAGCCATATGGGAGGCCAATAAAACATTGCTTATCTTTTCTTATCTCCAATATGTCATGGGAATCCCCACGTGGGGACGATAGAAGCGTGGTTGTCTGAAACAGCTGCATTTGTCATTTCAAATTAAATAAGAACATGACGCAAAAATGTCAACAATGAGATATTTTCCTAAACGGGGCTGCTGTAGTGTTTATGGCCATAATAGGAAGACTATTTATGTATACACGTTGTGAACGCTTTCTAGATGTTAATTATGGAATCCTAGATGGGACATTGTCGCATTGTCGCGTTGTCGCCCTCTCAAAAAACAAGCAAAAAGAGGCAAAGTTCACCAAAGCGTGACAATGCGACAACGTGACATTTCGGCCATTTGTCGCATTGTCGCTATGTCGCTATGTCGCTATTCTCGCCTTTTGAATAATATTTTTCTATTTATCCAAAGGGCGACAATACGACATAGTGACAATTTTCAAGGTCAAAATATGTCGCATTGTCGCCCCAGTAAAGATGTATAATAAAAGCCTAAAAATGCGCGACAATGCGACAATGTCCCTTCTAGGATTCTGTAGTTAATGCCATTATTATTAAGTATAGAATTGACGTGAGTTAAATATATGTCTTTCGTGTATCACTTCTAAATGCCAGTTTAGGCTATTGTAATTTAATCGATCATACCCATAGCTCTACTTGATTCCACATCCTTCACTTACTGTTTAGGGGATGGAGCATGCAGGTGGAGGGTTTAACTTAAAATATTTTATTCACAAAGTGAAAAGGATGGGGACAAGTTCTTACAACTCATAATACCCCTCTCCAAGAATATTTACAAATATACAAATTCCAGCACAAGCAATCATTAGAATTAGACAGAGAGGAACTTTGACAGTTAAGGAGAAATATTAGATACAATAGGTACAGAGAAAGAAAACTATTAGAATAGTTTTGATGTGCATGTACTTAAACAGATGAACATTGTTTAATATAATTAAATTTTTAGGATTTGTCAGATGTGCAATGCCGTTTGAAAGAACAGATAATGTAATCACAGCTATACAATTACAGACATCATGAACAGCTTCAAACATGATTTTTCTATGCTGATTGTAATGAACACTCAAAGAAATAATGATGAGTATTTTCTCATGGGTTGTCATATGCACAGGGTGGATATGTGAGTACCCCTACTCTGCACAGATCGTTACTTAATCGACTAGTTCTATGAAATATATTTGCGTATGTTGCATGTTGAGTTTTTTTATACCGTAAGAAAAGTACAGTGGAGCTATGTTGGATGTTTTTATGCTCAATTTGAACTTTCAGAATGAAGTACTATTTCTTACTTCTAAAGATAAATTGTTCTACAATCGAATGTTCTTGGAAAGGAGATTTTGCCTGAATTTCTTAAATTATAATGACTTCTCGAGGATATGCACTGAGGTGGCGTGAGCGAAGTGGTTAAAGCGTTTGCTCGTCACGCCGAAGACCCGGGTTCGATTCCGCACATGGTCACAATGTGTGAAGGCCAATTCTGGTGTCCCCGCCGTCATATTGTTGGAATATTGCTAAAAGCGGTGTAAAACCATACTCCTTCACCCACTCACTACACCCCCCCGAGTGTGATGCATGTCCCTGCTATGTATACTTGGTTGTTGTTAAACGAGGCCAAATTACAGCTGTATTTCTGTGGTCTGTACATGACTGAACCCGAACCAGTCAAATCTGTGACTGAACAACGTCTCATACCTTATTATTACAACCAAAAAATCACCATCCTGATAAACCTATCGATTTAGTCTCATTGTCCGGCAAGTATACATGTAATCTTAGGTTGTATCTTTCCTAACCCGGAATTTCTACAGATAAGCTACAATGTCAGCACAATCAAACACATCACCCTAAACGTAACTATTGTCTGAAAGTTGGTCTAAAGTGTGAACTTAACAATTAACGGCGAACCTAACAAATTACGGTCGCTATTCCGAGTTATGCCCCTTTACCATGTCGGGATCCGCTTTCTGTAATGTTGATCCCTGATTTTGTCCATTTGTATAACATTAGCATGGGTTCAGGAATCGTAAGTTATAAAAAAATAGTAAACATCCAGAGGCACAGCGTCTTCAGAGTCGCCTCCCTTGAGCGCGCCAGTAGCTTGTTGTCAGCACCATACTCATGAGTTTATTAAAATTTGTGACCGTCTGAGGCCTGCATCGCATTGGACTTCTACCTTAGTGAAGCTGACACCCAGGATGCTGGAATACTGCTCCAAGCGGCGTTAAACCAAACTCACTCACTCTAAATAGCGCATTACCAGGTTTTTTTTGCTGTTTTGTCAGTACAATAGCAAACAAAGTCTACTCATGACCAAGAATCCATGACAGATGGTAGTTTAACAATTACATGCTTTCTTTTATACCCCAAACACATAATAACAACCCTTCAAGTCTTCAACCCCCAGGGTCAGTGAGTGCTTCAGGACAGAGCTCGCAGATTGTACTGGATACGGGTCTATTCACAACTACGGTCTAAGGGACATAACTCTGCAATGCGCCGTCCTTATGTGCTGTTCACACGTCAGTGACGATCGATCCAGCGAATCTGAATGTGTCAATGTAGGCAGACATAATACATTATGCGGTATTTATGTTGAGCCGTGATCAACTGGGTTTAAATGATTTTACGAGAGTAAAAAAAAAGTCTTTTCAATCAACCATCAAAAACATTTATTATCAAGATAATTTTCACGTGGTTTACCTTGTATTAACTGGTTCACGAATATGAACAAAGTTAGAATATCAGGAGAAAGAAAAAATACTTTTTATTTTTTTTGTCAATTATTGAAAAATACATCACAGAACTATTTCTCGACCTGACCCACACAAGTGGTGTGTGACACGAAACGTGCACTCAAACACAATTCGCTGCTCTGCTTTTTCTCAGACCATGCAAATATTATACAATGGCCATTTTAATATTAAACAAAAATAGAAATTCTAAAATGACTTCAATAAATAGTGGATTCTGATTGGTCAATAAAAAGTCATTCGGGGGTATATAATAACGTTATATACCACTGATTTTCCAACACAGAATGTATTCTTTTTAAAATTTTAATAACGCGGTTATGGTAGAATGGAGATAAACCTACTGTGTTAGAAAGTCACAGGTATATAACGATGTACGTTCGGTTTTAAATCAAATTTCGAGCTATTATCATTTCGTTATGTACCTCTGATTTTCTAACACAGTATGTTTATCTAAATACAGCATTACATTTATTCTGACCTCTGTATAACTGGAATATTATTGAATTCGACAGAAGCAATAATCGATCATTTAATCGATTAATACTTGCTGCATCTTATTCTGTTTTAACGGATTCGAAAATAATAACAATGCGAATAGAACATTTGACATCACATCAAATCCAATCCAATCAAATCAATTCAAACCAACCAACCATCCAACCATCCATCCATCCTATCCTATCCTATCCTATCCTATCCTATCCTATCCTATCCTATCCTATCCTATCCTATCAAACCAACCAACCAATCCATCCATCCATCCATCAAACCAACCAACCAACCAACCAACCAACCATCCATCCATCCATCCTTCAAATCAAATCAAATCAAATCAATCAATTCAAACCAACCATCCATCTATCCATTGATCCATCCATCCATCCATCCATCCATCCTATCCTATCCTATCAATGCCACACCTTATTCTACATTCGCAAGATTCGCAAGAATCCTATTCCATCCGTCACTTCACAATTTAACATTTTATAACAGGGCTTTTCTGTGCGATCAACAGGGGAGGTAACTCTGCCATCCTTAAGGTGTCAGTGGCTCGCCTCCACGGTTCAAGCTCCATGGACATTGCCCATTTTGAGGGAGAAAAGACGATCTTGCCCTTGTGGACTACATGCACTCACCAATGCCATGAGTATTACATATTATTAAACATATAACATGTTCTGTATATACCGATATGAACGATTTGAAGAAGGAAAACCGGAAAATGCCGTCCGTTCTTTAAAAAACTGTTTCTCACCTGAAAGTGCAATTTTACAATAACCATTATGGTCCTGTTACTGTAATGTATCGAAGACAAATGCTCACTTGATTATTTTAGGATGAATTTTAGACATGGTATGTTGTATGTATGTTAGACATAAATAGGTACATTTAGATAAAATCTGTATGTTTGTATGTGTGTCTCTCAGTTAACCTTACTTAACTGGACACTGGTTATTCCATCATAACAATAGCACCTGCACAAATGAAACAATGAAACCCCGAGTAAAGCCTTTTTCCCACTTAAGCTGCTGCTTCTAGGGCGTTGGACAGACACATTAATAGTACAGTAAGATTTTATAAATGCTATTTTGATTTTGTTCTCCTGTATGAAAACCAGATAGAGGAATTAAAGTCCCTCGCTTTCTACCATGTCATTACGGCGAGTTCACCGTTCACCCAGAAGGTGAGCGTTGATACGAAGGACTGTGTCAATTAAATAGTTCAAGAAATGTTACTTCTAATCTAAAATATGTTCAGCGTTCGAAATTAACGTCGGTCCTTAGGCCGACTGAAAACCATTCGGATCCACAGCTTTTGTTTTCTGCAGGTCCTTATGGCCGACAGCTTTTTCATCCCCAATAACTGGCATATCCCTGTGTGAACATACTGATTCAGACTTTTCAGAAGACTTGGATCTTGACATCGATGGTGATTTTGTTGTAAATGAAGAGTAGTCAGTCGCTAGAGTTTAATTAAACTCTTAAACTCAGTTTGTTAGTTGTCACATTTTTGTTTGCTTGGAATTACTTATATTGTAGCTAAAATATAGGTTCTACACATTCTGATCAGGACCTACAACTTTTTATGGTTCGGGTCCCCATCCACAAAGCGTTCCTAGCGCAACGACATTTGTAAGCCTATGATAAACTATAGAGTTACGACAGGTCGTATCGTTACGAACGCTTAGTGGATCGGGACCCTGATTCCTTAGGGCCTACAGCTTTCCAGGGTTAATGGCAAACACTGAATATATTACGTGATCAAACTGTTCCCTATTCAGTGCCAAGCTTCCATCAATGAGCTTCCACACCACCCTTTCACTGCGCCGCATTTTCCTGTTCATTGACAGCCCTGTGAAGAAACATAGCAGGGAAATATTTCCTTCCCAGATCTCTGAAATACATATGCAGTAACATGTAAAGTAAAAAATGTGTCCGTGAACAATAAAACAATGAATCCATTTGTATATTTTTTCTTCGGTTTTAGTTTATTCGGTATACAATGAATTCGCATTAACTTGAACTTTATTCCAAGGTACAAAGATTAACTCCGAGTGCTGACAGAATCCCCAGAGTACTGACTATTTGATATTAAGTTGGATGTTGGGATTTGTGTAGAGACGGGGTAACGGTGCTGTCACACTATCAAAACATTTGTACATCTCAGGGTAGGGTCTGAGCAGCTGTATCTTTAACGCATTGTTTTCCAGGCGATATATAGTGTGTCCCAACAACCCAACACAGTATCACAATATACCCAGAACAATATTCGTTAGCAAAACTATCACACACATTGTAAAATTCACCCTGACAGCCATGTAAATTTTGTGGCATACTATTGTTATTTTCAACGTCCTGGAGCATAATTATGTTTTCGTATTTTCCAGGACAGTATTTTTGTCCTTTACGTCCGAGGCCGTACATCTCGGAATATCCGATAGTTGTTCTCTTATCTTATCTTATGACATCACTCTTGTCTCGAACACCAGAAATTTCGAATATATCCGCTGATCAGGAAACATCGTAGTCGACACAGACGGTTATTGGTAGAACTTTGAAACTGAACTGCGTCACCTATGCTACTAAAATAAAACAGTCAGTCGATATAGGTTTATATATTAATAACAATCTCAATTTTAACGATACCAGCAGTAACAAATGCATTCGTCTATTTGAGTGAGTGAGTTTAGTTTTACGCCGCTTTTAGCAATATTCCAGCACTATTACGGCGGGGGACACCAGAAATGGGCTTCAATAATTGTACCCATGTGGGGAATCGAACCCGGGTGTTCGGCGTGACGGGCGAACGTTTTAACCACATGGCTACCCCACCGACCCTCATCTAATTGAAGGTGTGTTGGTAGGCGAGAAGATGTAAATACGACGTTCTCTGCAACTGCCAGTTCTGATAATGAATGTGAGTGTCAAGAGGTCTCGACATATGTCAAGATGACTACGGAATGTATACTTCATTTTACCCAGTATTATTAAGTGAGTGAGTGTAGTTTTACGCCGCTTTTAGCAATATTCCAGCAATATCACGGCGGGGGACACCAGAAATGGGCATCACACATTGTTGCCATGTAGGGAATCGAACCTGGGTCTTCAGCGTGACAAGCGAACGCTTTAACCACGTGGCTACCTCATCGCCTCCAGTATTATCAAGATTGTGGGGCGGTGGGCTAGCCTAATGGTTAAAGCGTTGGCTCGTCACGCCGAAGACCCGGGTTCGAATCCCCACATGCGTACAATGTGTGAAGCCAATTTCTGGTGTCCCCCGCCGTGATGTTGCTGGAATATTGCTAAAAGCGGCGTAAAACCAAACTCAGTCAGTCAGTCAGTTATCAAGATTGTATTACAACGTTATTACACTGAGAGTGAATAGATGTCACCCGGGTTATCAGTATGTTGGTCTTGTCGGGACGGACGCGAACTGTGCTGTGTGAACGGACAACTTTCCGCTCAACTACCACTGACTGTATAGACAATGCGAGAGTTTTGATTTGACGCCACCTTTAGCAATATTCCAGCTTCGTTACGGCTGGGATTTGTCTTTTACGTCAAATGGAGTCTGTCACGCCTGGTTGTTAACTAGTCCAACAACTATCCTATGCGGTCATCCATTATCTAGATTCATCTCTTTAACGTTCACCAGAGATGGAAAATGATATTTTCCGTTTTCGATTATGATTAATAATAATCCTTATTTTCATACTCCTACAGTTATTTGTAAACGGACGAAAATTTTGAGAATAAACTTCAAGGCTTTGTTTTTATCATGATATCAATGATTCCAGTATTATACTGGCAGATTGTTTCTATTTTAAGTTCAAGTTTGGACTATTTTATAATTCCATGCAATTAAATAGCAACTATTTTAAGATATTGCATTTTGTTTTTTCTAAAATATAACTACAATATAACTGTTATGAACCCTTTGACGCTTTGTACCACACCATAACGAGAATAAAATGATACAGCAAAATTTCAATTTTTGGTAATGACGTCGTTATGGTTCATTTAACCGTTACGATAATGACCCAAAATACGCCTCACTTGTAAGTTAAGGTGCCACGACGTACGTATGTCTTGTGACTGTTGTAGAAGTACGTACGCCTCGAAGAACGGCCCGGACAGAGAATCCAACAACAATTCACCTGCACCGTCACCGATAGCGGCTTCATTGAAAGACCGGCCTCAGTTCTCTCCCGACAAGACGTTGTTGTCGCCGACATGTTAAACGGGTAGATTAATCTAGGGCGTTGGAGTGTAAAATGTACCATGGTTAAGAACGTAATTAAAAAGAAATTGTGTTAAAAGTCTCGTAACGTCTAGTGAGCAGGCAACTCCAGGCGTGAAAAGAATAATAAACTTGTATTTGACTGCGACTAAAAATTCAATATGGCCGTCAAGTCTTCAACTGCAACATCATAAATCAAAGAAAACGACTTGGATATCATTACCCCAGTTTGTTGGTCGATTGTCTCAGACTGTTTTCCCTCATTCCTGGGCTACTGGTCATGTTGACAGGATTTCCTGCCAAACGCAGTTAAAATGGTTTAAAGCGGTCCCGTATTTTGTTTTCAAAGCACATAGACACACTGGTTAATATCAAAACAGTTCTATTGTAGGATTCGTTGATAATACCAAAACCCGATTTTCTCAGTCGTATTGAAACGGCGTCACGTCGTGTTTCGGGGTGTAATTTAGAGTCTGTCCCTGCCTACATTAATGTTAATATGCAAAAAAGTATACTGCCTGACAAAACACAGAGAACATCCATGGTTTGTGGTGGCAAAAACTAGAAATAGTTATGAGATGGTGGTGGTGTATTTGACGTGAGTCCCATTGTTGTGTTTAAGACCCTATGCTTTCAGTGATTGAGAGACTGCTCCCAGCCTAAAATGTATTGATAACATTTGGAATATTTTGGTCGATTGAAATTTTCAAAAGTGTATTTTCTATTGTCCGGTAGTGTTGCCAGTTTATGACAGTATCTGAAGGGAACCCACTGCTATTGCTGGAGCGTTGTTGATAAATCCACCCTGTAGTGAGTGAGTGAGTTTAGTTTTATGCCGCACTCAGCAATATCCCAGCTATATGGCGGCGGTCTGTAAATAATCGAGTCTGGACCACACAATCCAGTGATCAACAGCATGAGCATCGATCTGCGCAATTGGGAACCGATGACATGTGTCAACCAAGTCAGCGAAACTGACCACCCGATCCCGTTAGTCGCCTCTTACGACAAGCATAGTCGCCTTTTATGGCAAGCACATGGGTTGGTGAAGACCTATTCTACCCCACCCTGTAAGACGGAATGGGTTAAAGAGAGAGGGACATTAGAAATAAGTTTCACTCATTACACCCATGTGGGGAATCAAACCCGGACATTCGGCGTGGCACGTTAACGTTTTCAAACTACTAAATAATCTGTTTATTAACGGCTTTGTAAATTTATCTCTTGGTTTATTTCTGTTCTCTTGTCAACTGCCGGGCAAAACCGCTTACACATATCTGATATTTTTTCCACAACTATTTTCCACTTTACACCAAACAGAATCAGTTTCTGGGTGGATTTTTTACCGGACGTTCTACATTTAGATACACATAAGCGTTTGCATATAATACGAATTGTTATAAAATTTGTAACTTCTTACAGTAAGTAATGTTAAAATTTGCTGACTGACCAATCGCAAACACAATTAGTTGTAGTATGTAGAATTGCTCCCCCCAACGTTTCCTCCTTGTCACCATATGGTTTAGAATATGTCCCCAGTGTTCACGTACAGGCTGTGTTCAAGACATACTTCAATATCTCCATCGGCTGTTCCAGGGTAGCTGGTGTCCCCCGCCGTGATATTGCTGGAATATTGCTAAAAGCGGCGTAAAACTGAACTCACTCAATGTGTCCCTCTATCTCCATCGGCTGTTTCAGGGTAGAATATGTCCCTCCTTATCTCTTTCGGCTGGTCCAGGGTAGAATGTGTCCCTCTATCTCCATCAGCTGGTCCAGGGTAGAATGTATCCCTCTATCTCCATCAGCTGGTCCAGGGTAGAATGTGTCCCTCTATCTCCATCGGCTGTTCCAGGGTAGAATGTGTCCCTCTATCTCCATCGGCTGGTCCAGGGTAGACTATGTCCCTCCTAATCTCCATCGGCTGTTCCAGGGTAGAATGTGTCCCTCTATCTCCATCGGCTGGTCCAGGGTAGAATGTGTCCTTCTATCTCCATCGGCTGTTCCAGGGTAGAATGTATCCCTCTATCTCCATCGGCTGTTCCAGGGTAGAATGTGTCCCTCTATCTCCATCGGCTGTTCCAGGGTAGAATGTATCCCTCTATCTCCATCGGCTGGTCCAGGGTAGAATGTGTCCTTCTATCTCCATCGGCTGTTCCGGGGCAGAATGTGTCCCTCTATCTCCATCAGCTGTTTCAGGGTAGACTATGTCCCTCCTTATCTCCATCGGCTGGTCCAGGGTAGCATATGTCCAACTACCTCCATCAGCTGTTTCAGGGTAGAATGTGCCCCTCTATCTCCATCAGCTGTTCCAGGGTAGAATGTGTTCCTCAACATCTTCATTTGCTACTCCGGGGTAGAATATGTCCCTCCTTGTCTCCATCGACCATTACAAGGGCACAATGTGTCCCTAGTATCTTTCCTTGCCTCCATTCCAATATAGCATGTGTCTCCGGTAGTTGAGTTACTATACGGCAATACTGCATTGTATCACGTTACAAGGTATCACATTACAAGTTATATTGATATAAAACACGTGACCAATAACAGAAACTGTTCGTGAAACAATTTATTCATATTCTCTAGTATTTACTACAAGGGCACGATCTGTAGAGTGCCCTCAAGTTTATGTTTCTCACCTTCAGTATCACATCTTCTCTAGTATTTACTACAAGGGCACGATCTGTAGAGTGCCCTCAAGTTTATGTTTCTCCCCTTCAGTATCACATCTTCTCTAGTATTTACTACAAGGGCACGATCTGTAGAGTGCCCCAAGTTTATATTTCTCCCCTTCAGTATCACATCTTCTCTAGTATTTACTACAAGGGCACGATCTGTAGAGTGCCCTCAAGTTTATGTTTCTCCCCTCAGTATCACATCTTCTCTAGTATTTTACAAGGGCACGATCTGTAGAGTGCCCTCATGTTTATGCTTCTCCTTCAGGTATTTACTACAAGGGCACGATCTGTAGAGTGCCCTCAAGTTTATGTTTCTCCCCTTCAGTATCACATCTTCTCTAGTATTTACTACAAGGGCACGATCTGTAGAGTGCCCTCAAGTTTATGTTTCTCCCCTTCAGTATCACATCTTCTCTAGTATTTACTACAAGGGCACGATCTGTAGAGTGCCCTCAAGTTTATGTTTCTCCCCTTCAGTGTCACATCTTTGCAATCTGAAATATGAACACACATGAATCAGGGTTGTGATTCACCCAAGAATAGGGAAAAAATATGAACTTTGGAAATACAAGTTCTTTGACGGAATATGAATTGTATCGTTACCAATTTATCGGGACAGATATTGTAAGTTCGAAGTAACTAAATTTATCTCGAATGAAGCATACAACTTTAAGGATGACAGCTTCCTGTTTATTGCATAGAGTGACGTTTCGATATAGGTTCATACACCGTTATCAAGCTCTATCTCTTAGCTTCATAACGGTGTAACAGGGGCGTAGGAACGGTTTTCGGGTGTGTGTGTGTGTGTGTGTGTGTGTGTGCTAATTTATGAAAAGTATTGAAAATCGAAATGAAATTGTAGTTATGGTAAGGTAGATATGGTTTCGTCTTGAAAAAAGTGGGGGTGGGGTGCTAAGTCCCCAAAAGGCCCCCCTCCCCCCTGTTCCTACGCCCCTGTGTAAGAATCTACATCTTTTAGCTTGATAACGGTGTAAGAATCTACATGTTTTAGCTTGATAACGGTGTAAGAATCTACATCTTTTAGCTTGATAACGATGTAAGAATCTACATCTTTTATCGTGATAACGATGTAAGAATCTACATCTTTTAGCTTGATAACGGTGTAAGAATCTACATCTTTTAGCTTGATAACGGTGTAAGAATCTACATGTTTTAGCTTGATAACGATGTGAGAATCTACATCTCTTAGCTTAATAACGGTGTAAGAATCTACATCTTTTAGCTTGATAACGGTGTAAGAATCTACATCGTTTAGCTTGATAACGATGTAAGGATCTACATCGTTTTGCTTGATAACGGTGTAAGAATCCACATCGTTTAGCTTGATAACGATGTAAGAATCTACATCTTTTAGCTTGATAACAATGTAAGAATCTACATCGTTTAGCTTGATAACGGTGTAAGAATCTACATCGTTTAGCTTGATAACGATGTAAGAATCTACATCTTTTAGCTTGATAACGGTGTAAGAATCGACATCGTTTAGCTTGATAACCGTATAAGAACCAACATGTTTTAGCTTGAGCAAAAGATGTAAGTTATTTATTCCTTTTCTGCTCAGATACGCTCATGCATCACAGCTCATCTGGCACCGAACAACGTCTTGGGTTCCATGACAACGATCAGGGATTTTCGAGCACTTTGTTCATACTATTGAACACAATGTGTCCACATTTACACAGAGCCCGATACTTCTCAGTAATACGATATTGTAACAATACCCGTATATTCAAATATCGGTGGTAGGGGAAATAATTCGCTATAATTTCTGCCGGAGATAAATTGATTTGCAAACAAATCAGCTCTGTAATGGGTCGACTCATGGCCTGTCCTCTATGAATCAGGTAAATGTTTTTCTTGAAAAAAATATTTTGAAAAGGGCTGTTTAAACGCAAGAATAATGTTATTGAATTACAAAGCGATGATATTCAATTCAGTAATCATGGAAATACGAAAAACGATAGCAATTCACCTTTCTGCTCTGACGAGGCGCAAGAGTAAGTGTCCTTTAAGGAAATGATGAATTCAAGAAATGAAATGAATTCAAGAACTAAAAATGTTCCTATTGTCATAAACTCCAGTTCATTAACAAAATGAACACTTAGACATGATTAACATATGAAAAGATGCTTTTAGTTACTGTTATATTGGTGAGACAGGAACCAATTGGTAAACCCATCCATTCACAATGGAACAGAAAATTGTAACAGAGTATGTATCCACAAGCATTTTACGTTTATGTGGAACCTTGCGTTCTTAATACGCTCAACCCACAGCATCGAAGTACTGTTGCAACATCAGGTGCCGTAAATGCATTAGAAGATGGAGCTCCGGCGATTTCAGCTCCCGTCGTCTCCTTAAAGCCGACCCCTGACGATCCGGGTTAGAATTGGCCTTTAGCAACCCACGCTAGTCGTAAGAGGCGACTAACGGGATCGGGTGGTCAGGCTCGCTGACTTGGTTGACACATGCATGTCATCGTACCCAATTGTGTAGATCGATGCTCATGGGGTTGATCATTGGATTGTGTGGTCCAGACTCGATTATTTACAGACCTTAGTATGGTATAGTTGTTGGACTAGTTAACAACCAGGCGAGACAGACTCCATTTGGCGTTAAAGTCAAATCTCAGTCGTAACGTAGCTGAAATATTGCTAAAGGTTTGGTCAAACCAAGACTCACGCATATAGTTGCAATACTGCTGAGTGCGGCGTAAAACAACATACCAACCAAGTAACCTCAACCATGAAGCCATATGCCTTTGTTGTTGCCATAACGATACGAAGATGCGTAAAGCTTTCGTACAACTTGTTTGTTTTACACTCGTACAGATTAGGTGTGTAAATACAAACCACCACACTAAGGCCTTCATTTTGAAAAGAAATCTTATACCCAAATGATCAGACATGAGTTAATGAGTTAGGGCCGCTTGGAGCAGTATTCCAGGTGGCACGGCGTGTCGGCATCACGTGGGAGGCAGGCTGAAGTGATGCAGTTCTTACATTTTCTTCTTGGTTAAGCCGACCAGAACGGGCATGGTGCTGACCGACTAGAAACATAATCAGAATCATGAATACACAATGCCATTTAGAGAGTGGTCAAATGTAACACGTCATATCCGGGATTGCACTTTCTCAGTAAAGTACAGATTCTAGTACTTTTGTACTACCAGTCGAGACTACCAGTGGTCCGACTTCCATTTTTGTGGAAGCCGCGGTTGCTGAGTGGATTAGGAGGCTGACGTTGTGTGCTGGCTCTGAGGGTGTGGGTTCGAATCCCGGATGGGACTGAACCCAACGAAAGTACTAGAATCTATGCTTTACTAAGAAAGTGTAATCCCAAATATAACATATGTTATATAATCAGAATCAAACTGTTTTCAAACCCCAAATCATTGTATTCTGGCGTATTCACGGGGGACAACTCTGCTCAGTGAATTGCTTTAGACGACAGAGCAGCCCGTGCCCCTGATCTCATATCACTGGTGTCACATATTTCATTCCCCCTTCCTTCCTTCTTTCACTGGAGAGCGGAAGGTCGCGGGTTCGATCCCCGACCGCGTCATACCAAAAGACGTTAAAATATGGTACTTGTTGGTCCCTGCCTGGCGCTCGGCATTAATGGGTACAACAAGGACTGGTCAGCTCGGAGTCAGTATAATGTGTCTGAGTGGGGTATTCATGCTTCACTGCAGCATGGTATCTCAGTGGGCTAACACTATAAAACCAGCTTCAGTCTGGGCTAGTACAAGCAGCCGCACATACATATACACACGCATGCACGTCGTCATATGAACGAAATATTCTCAAGTACGACGTTAAACCCAATTTCACCTCACCTCACCTTCTTTCACTCACTCACTCACTCACTCGCTCATCTATTTCTCCAGCCAGGAGAAATCACAAAATCTGCTGTTATATTCAGTGGATGGAATTTAAAACTCAAATACATTTCAGGTTTAGCCTATTTTTCTCTGCCTCAAAAATCATGTCCGATATCTGACAAAGCTATGAAGATATCACAAATGACATTGTTGAGAATAAAATTATAAACCAGCGTATCCGTTGTTGCGGTCAAAGATCTCCAGACAAAACATGGAAACAAAACAAAGGAACTTATTCCGTGGCAGATCTCATTTAAACTTGATTGAACGAAAATACAACAATTACTTTTTCCTACACATGGTCATCGCAAGTTTGACCTGGCACGTTCCGAGACGGCTGGTCACAAGTCAACTGCGCATGTCACGTGACAAGGCGGAAGACATCTATAAATCATACATTTGATTGGCTATCAGGATGACAGTTGACCTGCCGGACAACCAACCAATTACTGCTTAACCCGCCTCTATTCATTACCACAATGAGCCCGTTTGTTTCAAATACATGTTGTACTACTGCAAATCCATTTATTACCATAGTTTGACCCTATACAGACCTCTGCGCATGCCTGAGACGGTCGACAAGGCAATCGAGTTAGTTTTTTTGAATGACACGTGACTACAATAGTGACCAAGGCTGCTGGGTAATTGGTCGCCTCGGATTTGTTGATTTTAATAAAGATAACAATAACATGTCCAATAATGGGAATTTAGAAGTTTGCAGTAATTTGGTTTTGTGTGTCAATTTCCCGTGACAGGGATTAATAGAGCCACTAATCAGCCATGATTGATAGGGACACAGCATCTTAGTCACTTGAACAGAATAGGAACACAATTTACATATTATCAGTAGAAATGGAATCATATTGAAGATTAATCAACATTCTATTCCACTTTCAAGATAGTTAGTTATAGAGTTGTTTTATCTTCTACGCAGTACCGTTTTGGTTGGTAAGCTTAGTAAGTATAAGTATTTGACACAAATCAGTGTATGTTCAATAAATAACATTCGTTAAAAATTATGATAAATATTACCGGCAAAGTCTTTCAATATTCAGGAATTATCTTTCTCGCTTGAAAAACTTACATTTCTTACATTTCCATGTCTATTGATAGTGGCTCTCGCGAGTTGATGGTGGGTGGGGGATCGAAGTTGTTAAAGCGTTCGCTCGTCACGCCGAAGACTCGGGTTCGATTCCTCGCATGGGTACAATATATGAAGCCCATTTCAGGTGCTCCCCGCCGTGATTTTGCTGGAATGTTGCTAAAAGCGGTGTAAAACTAAAACTCACTCACTCACACACTCGATGACTATTATGGCGCCGTGTAGGACGTAAAAAGGATAAATCTGACCCCCCAAATTATCGTGGGATAACACTGACGTTATGTATTGGTAAACTGTTCGAGAAGCTTCTTCTACAACGCTTAGAGACGAAACTTAACAAAACAAATGTATGCTTCCCTGATATGCTGCAGTTTCGTTTTAGAAAAGAACACGGGGCTGTACTGGCAGTTTATACTTTGATTGAAAGCATAAATTATCACTTACAGAGAGACTCAGCGGTTCATGCAGCTTTCCTTGATAATGAAAAGGCCTTCGATGGAATATGGCATGATGGACCCTTCTACAAACTGCATAACTTAGGAATACATGGTCATGTTTGGCACCTACTACACCAGTGTTACACAAAAAGTTAGCATTTGTTTCTTATGGTGGTGAACATTCAGATTTGTGCGATGTGCATCAAGGAGTATGACAGGGCAGAGTTATCTCAGCATGGTTTTTCGTTGTATTCGTTAACGATCTTATAAACCTTGTTAAGACAAGCAAACTGTGGTATTCAAGTGTATGGCTTAAGTGTCCCAAGTGTCCTACTAGCAGATGACACAACGCTTGTCAGTACTTCGCCGCGGGGCTTACAATCCTTACTTGACGTAGTTCATGACTATGCTTCAAAATGGCGCCTGACATATAATCCATCCAAAAGTACCGTTATTACGTTCTCCAAGAGTAACCTTAAACACGTTACTTATGACCTAAAACTTGCGCCTTATAAGAATTTTTCTTGTAAAGGAAGAGTTGATAATCCAAAAGCAAGACAAAGTCATTTCAAGATCACTTGTGAACAGTCCTAACAAGATTTGGCTTGATCTCAACAAGTTTGTATGGATAACCTGCGTTGACCTGCTAGAGGGAACACAAAGATATTTTGCAAGTACGGTACAAGGACTAGATAAACGCTCACCCTCGGAATCAACCACAGCTAACATTGGCCTCTGGACCCTTCATTGATATATTGACAAATGCGAGTTGTTATTTCTAGGACGCCTGTGTAACCTAAAATGTAGCAATACTGCAAAGAGTATCTTTTGTGCCTCTGTCACACAGCCTACGTCATCTAATGCTATAACGGCAAATCTTCTAATAGTTGCTAATAAGTATAAGCTGGGCAAATATGTTACGTCCTATGTGAACTATGGAATATTTCTACCGAAAGATAAATGGCGAAAGGTGGTGTTTGATACAATTCTGTATAGGAAAATCCACTGTAACCTCACATATCATATTCTATGGGATATCATATTTCTTTATCCACAACACAGATCAATGCTGCAATTTTGTATTCGTAAATCATCCCGTAATATTGTTTCTAAAACATGTACACTCTGTGACAAACATGCGTATGATTACGATTGTCATGTGCTATTGCACTGTGAGAAACTTCTGCAAAGCAAAAACAGAATTTGTTCTTATCTTATAGATCACCTAGATGTTGAAACCTACGTCAAATTTGAAATGCTGGACGAACACGACATGTTGTCGTTCCTGTTTGGAGGTAATACTTACCCGATTGAATGTATGGAGATTCAAACCTGGACTGACATTATAATCACATTTGCATCGTTTGTGCATTCCATCAGACAACCTTTGTTGCTTTGTTATGATTGATATGTTTCAGTTATAGCTCACTTTACTTGTACATATGTATATTGTTTTCTGTATTGTCCATGCTCCATTGTAAATGAATGTTAATCTCTCTCACTCTATCCATCCATCCATCCATCCATCCATCCATCTATCATATATATACATATCAACGACGACTAAACTAGTTATGGCATGGATCACGTTCGCCAAACCCGCGAATGTGGATATGCCGGTCTAAAAGGATTTTGTTTTTTAAATGTTTGTTTGCTAGATATAAATATAAGTAATACGTTTAGTCTGTATTAATCCAATGTTGCGTGTTTTAATAAATGAATTAAACATGGCATTTAGATGTTGGTGTGATGAACAGCAACTGGAGTTCTACGGACACCCAGCTTTTTATTATTAATGTATTGAATATGCACGTGAAGTATAATACACGCACAAGCACTCACGCGCGCGTGTGAAAAAACACCAACACCAATATAACAAAGAAAATGGTTTTGTGGAAAATCTGAATTGCAATGTAAAGATAATTTAAACAATGTCCGGTTATTCCCTGACAAAACCTCCAAAGAATAGTGTCTGGACCGTACCTTCAATAGCCTCAACAATTCAAGTCAATTTAGAATTCAATAACCAACCCAATACATTATCTCATATTTGACAGCACCTGACATTTACACGTATGTTGGTCGTGGCTTCAACGGGTGGGTGACAGCGCAACAAATACGACGTCGTTTACGACATACGTCTTAACGGACAGTCCGGTGGTGGATTGTCCATACGTCAACGCCGACTCTGTGACGAGTGACGTTTCTGTCACAGACCACGTTCGCCAAACCATTGAGTTATAATTGTTAGTTTTTTAATTGACATCTTATTACGCTCGAGTTGAACGACAACGATTGACAAACACAGATTCGAGTCGCAAGCAACTTGAACTTTGAATGCGATTTAATCGAGTAGAAATTGTCCCGTATTCTGCTACAGTTACATTGACGTCGGCGTAGATGTTTAAGATGACGAGTGGATGGAGGATTTGTTGCCGTTACACACACAAACAAAGGGGTAGGCCGCGTGGGTCGGGGGCCCGGCTTGGGGTCAATACGGGAGACAGACATCCAGCCACTCCGCCTTACAAATTACCTGGAAATGACATAGCACTTACGACCACGGCCTAGCGGTCATAACTCGGGTTGCACGCGCTCACGAGGTGCCCACTATGCCCGAGGTGCACGGACTGTTGATGCGTCACGTGACTGCACGTGTACGCTCAAGGATGTGTGTGGACGCCAATGTGGCCGAAGTTGGCGAGATGCGGGTAAACGGTTATTACATCCCAAACTATCGTTTGCTTTCTTTTTAACCGCTCGACCGTCTGTGATTGCTATCAAATTGGCTTCGCATCTTCACACTCATTTCAAGATAAATTTACGAGACGTCGGGGACCCGTGAGGGCGGAAGTGATTCACAGCGCCGTGAGGTGTCGTGCGCACACCGGAAACAGATCTGGCCACTTTCAACATTGTATTGAAAGTTTTTTGTTAAGAGGTATTTGACGAGCGATGTGTCTGATTGATTGTCAAACAGGGATTTGTGCTGAAGACAAGCACATGCGTCTCATTGCAGTGTGGTCTTACAGAACTGACAGTCATGTGTACATAGGACAACAATACACAGACGCACAGAATTAAGATTCACGATCAATTCAAAATTGTTCGGAAACTTAAAAAATGTCTTTTTGAAATGGCGTGACAGTTAGTTTAAACCGTATGTTTTGAGGAAATTGAAAGTAATTATCTAATCTATGTCAACTACACTACTCAAAGGTTGTTAGGGAGCATCAGATTCTTTTCTATGGCTATAATATAGCTCTCATGCCATGTCAGATTAGTAGAGCCGTATGGGTCGTTCTTAACTTCTTTCGAATGGTGTAAATAGAGCGGGTCCCTTCTTACATTGTACATGTCTATAAACATGACCAGGTTTATGATTTATCATTCAGTTTCTCATGCGGTATGCGCATGTCTGCTAGGCACAGACAAGTGTCCTCTCTACAACTCGTGAACTTAAAAGAAGTGTTGATTGCAGTCAACTTTCTAAGTCATGAAATATGTTTGGGATTTTCCTAATACCCTATACCTGTCCTTAGAGACTACACATTGGGGTATATGAGTCAGTGAGTGAGTTAGTTCAATTTTACGCCGCTTTAAGCAATATTACAGCAATATCACGGCGGGGGCACCAGACATGGGCTTCATACATTGTACCCATGTGGGGAATCGAACCCGTGTCGAGCGAACGCTTTAACCACTAGGTTACCCCGCTGCCCCCGGGGGTATATGGTATTTTAACGTCCTCAATGCTCAAGTTACACATACATGCATACAGACAGACATGATTGGTTCACTTCTCACTTACTTTATTGTCGATAAGAAAATACAGTAGAAAAAAGTCATGGAATATGTAATTTTATGCCGTATGTTATTATCAAATTGTGAATTTAATAGATTGAATCTGAATGTTAAAGATTACGAGGATCATTACTCAAATATATCATTCCCTTGAATTTAGCAAGAGGACATTGCGCTCAGGATAAATGTAACGGTAATGATGTAACGTAAGGTATTTATTGTAAAGTATTAGGAATTGATATCAAATCGTGTCGTGTGCCAACAGTCCTTATATATTTTTTTATTCTTTTTGAACTTCACTCTTGTATCATCCAAGACATCGAGTGATTTGTAATTAAAAAACAAAGATTTTGTTTTTATTGACTATTCAGTATTTTCTCATAATGTCTTTTTGGTGAAGGGATGTCGTTTTACTGCGCACACGAGCTACAGCTATTACTACTGTAAATAATATTGTGAATACTACTACTGCTGATGTACTGCGTGGAAAATATCCTTAACCATATAGTATCACACAGGTCCCGGTACTGCGGTAATATAATGACCAGTGATAATACATGGAGAAATGTTGTTCGTGCTATCAACCACTGGTTTGTCATAGTCGAGAGTAATTTCACGACCATCATGAGATGGTGATTGAATGTGCAATTATTCACGCACCTCTCCACACTCCCACTTATTAATTCACCAATTGTTTCACTCGGGTACTCACTCTCTCGTCCACTCATAAAACGCGCCCAACCACCCATTCAATATTTCCCTCACAAACTTCGTCATATGTCGTCGAGGAGTATGACTGTTTATAATGTCTACAGGTACACTTCTTTACAAATCCGTACCGATATCTTTTATATTCATTGGATACACTTTCATTTTTGTACATAAAGCAGTCATTGAAGACTCAGTACATGACCAAGGCTACACGTGCTGTGGGCGACTTCACTCGACACCACAAGAAATATCCGCTGATTGATGATATAAATATGGCCTGTTTCCACGCTTAATACTTGCCCCAATTTGCCTGATTAAAAGCAAACAGTATAATGACCCACTCGGCCTACCCGAGCCTTCCCTCTCTACCCCCCATTGTCCCAGGCCCAACCCCCCACCCGGGTTTAAGTCATTGTCCGGTCCCCCGCCCGCGATCACTATGATGCGGTGATCGGAACGCTTTGATTATTTCAATGGGTAATACAGGAAAGCTCTAACACGTGCAACAGTGGCGACGTAATCTCCATGGTTTGCGACATTTAGAACGACATGGATGGACGTCATAATTGCAACCGGGAAATTTGACCCGAGAGAGGTCATCTGAGCTCTGCGGGAGGTTACAGACTGAACTACTGTAGGCGCAGTATTAGCCGTTTTATAGCATGTAACATACGTCATAACTCGGGGTGTTTGATAACGCCCGCACTCAGTTTAGATTTTAACCTTAGGGTATGAACTTCACAAATTACACTAATTTAAATTTATGTAAACGACCCTTCACATTCATATCAGATACGTATAAAGTAGAATGATTAATGGCGATTTTAGTTCACTGTGTGGCATCAGGTTGGCTTTTCAGTACAAGAAAGGTCGGCTACACCTTGCAAATACATCAAAGGTATAAGGTTTACACTACAGCGATGGGCCATCGAAGGATGGTGTTACATTGAACTGAAACACTGACAATGTGTTTTCTTTCGTCTCAGTGGTTGGAAAGGGTTGGGAGAACTGAATGGCATATGATTGTAAACAGTCTTGATTGTAAAATTATTACTTGGTGTTTGTTTTAGAGATTTTTTATCATTATTGCTTGTTGTTTGTGACAGACAATATGCCGTCTTCGGTGTTCAGTATTGTTAACGGGTGTTCGAACAAATATGATGCATTTCTCTCGAATGAATGACATTATTTGTTCAAAAGTGAATTATCTATCTATCTATCTATCTATCTATCTATCTATCTATCTATCTATCTATCTATCTATCTATCTATCTATCTATCTATCTATCTATCTATCTATCTATCTATCTATCTATCTATCCATCTATCCAATACCTATATATGTTAAGATTATTCTCAAACAAAAGCACTGAACACTTACGAAATGTGACTTAGTTAACAAATCCATTAAACCATTTATCCTGTCGATGTCTTTGTGCAAATAAATGAATCCAAATCTGCTGCTGTAGTTTTTGTCGTCACATTACTGTAACTCGTTTTTTCCTTCTGTTATAGCTAAAAATAATAATTGATTGATTGTACAGCGCCTGGTTTCCAACATTCAGCTGTTCAACAACAAAGATCAACGAGATATCACAAAGCCTTTGTTATCTTTTATTTATGTTCGAATGTGAACGTAAAAAAGATCGTGGACAACAATAACCTGTAGATATTGACGTTTGTATTGAACAATGAATGGCCAATGATAAAAAAAATAAATATTTGTCTTTCTAATGACGGTGAAGCAAGAGGCATTTTATGTGTGTATTAATTGTTTCAAAGTTTGAAACTGTTTACATATATCTTTGCACATCCATGTTCCCGGTGGATTTGATTGTCACGTTGGTAATAATACACATGTAGTCGGTGTGGTTTATTATATCAAATTGAAATTAACTCACAAATAATTCTCTCGTATTTAGAAACTGGGACCATTATAATGGCGCGAGGCAGTTTGGTGATGACGGTGCCACAGTTAACACCCAAATCTAATGATCAATTTCGGAAATTTTAAACTATTCTGATTATATTCCGAATTTTGAAATATTGACATACCCTAAATGCAATGACGTTGAAACTGTAATAACTGAATGTATTTTAATCATTTTAAAGGACAAAAATAATTAAGATAAACAGGTTGGTAAAGTAACACATTGCTGAAGAGGGAAATATATCCAATAGAATTTGGAGTATAGAATCAACTCTGCATACAACCAACTCTTTAAAATATCTTGAAATTAAATAATTTTACTACGGATTGCCGATGCAAGCCAGCATTTTTGTTATATCTGTTGATGAAAATCTAACAGTAAAGAGTTAAGAAATAATTGATCTCACTTTAGTTGATATTGAAATATAAGCAGTATAACAAAATCCACAACCGTGAAGACTATGCTAAACGTCCATTGTGTTAGTCCAACTTTATCATAAGCAGGTGTTTGTGAATCACTTTAAGAAAGTGATGGTGTCGGGTGTTTGCAAAACAGAATAGCGTATCCTGTTTCATCAGTGGTGTCCGTCAAAAACACAAGGAAAGGAAAGTCAATTGTTCACATGAAGATAGGGGAACACATGGTACATGGGAAAACAAGGACTTTCATAGGACGTAATCACTGTCACTCATGCACCAAGCGTCTATCATAAAACGTTTTAGATCTTTCCTTAACCTGAGATGGAAGCAATGTGACGGTTGAATATATGTTGAACTATTTTGAAGAACTACATATAAAATGACGTTTAGTTTATTTTCGAAGGGATCCGAATCCTGCCTTTAAGTTTAAATTTTCCTTGAAAAACCATCATATTCCATAATTAATGCAACAATGTATTCTTTACATCTTCGGTCGAATACATAGATGACAAATATGTCATCCTGTCTGGATGATGGAGATGCAATACTGCATTGTCTTTACAGACGGTGGCAGCTGTCACCCAGTCGTCCAGGACGCCCCAGTTTCTGTCAGAGCTGTGGAAACTATGATCTCAGGTTCGAATGGCAAGTGTCCTGGATAATGTTCCTGGCTGTGTAAGCCCCTGTCCATGCTCGTGGATTTCAGCAAAGTGGTAAATATCAGAGACATGCATAGCCTCGGGCTTTCATACCACAGTAAGCTGACATCACGATATTACTTGAATACTTAACAAAGGTACTGTTATCTGTACCTAAACGTCGCCTTTAAGAACGCACAGGTTAAAATCCATGTCAACGCAATCTTCTTTCTACTGCAACTTCTCAAAGGCGGTTAAAGCGTCCAGAGTATAGCCAGGTTAAATATGAAACATACCCTCACTGAAACAAAACAGTATGGAGCAAGCTCTCAGAGAAGGCATATATACTCACCAGCTTTTCACTTGAATAATTAGAGACGTAAGTTATATTATAGAAACACTTGACATATAGAGATCATATTTGTTCATTATGGAAAGATTGAAATTTCAAATCTATAGTTAGTATATAATTGAACACATTTCTTTACTGCCTTCTATAATATAAATCGGGCGGTTTTGTATATGATACAGTACTGTATTCTCGTATGTGGTTAAGGCAACATTCAAACTTCCATCTGACAAACGGACATGGGAGGTCGTAAATCTGCTGATAAAGACGGCCGTATGTACAACGCCAGTTGAGGTGACAGGGGCGACGATGCCTCCTCTCAAGATTAGAGCGTTGTGGAAAGGTAGGCCGGGAAGAAAACTACTGCCTTCGCACTAACAATTAGTGTCGCCCAGAAACAATGGCGGAGATTGGCTTGTAATCGGTTAATTGGCCGGAGGAACCAAGGGAACGACCAGCCTGATTACAGGGCAGCAGGAACAGACGATTGGGCCAACTCATGTCAGCCCCGTGCGAGATCTGCTCTGCCCACACTGCAGATCCCCATCCCTCGGTGTTCTGCTATTGTCAGGGGTAACCCTAACCTTGGAATGTCCGTGCTTCTAGGCAGATGTCGCGCCGGTGTTTGCCGAAATTGTTACATTGCCTTGCTAGTGGGATGCTACTCGCGGTAATTGTGGTAAGCCAGGTACACGTGCCAGGTTACACGATACGTGCCGGAACATATTGCCCACGTGAAGCGTGCACGAGCTTGGATTAGGAGGGATTTGGGGACACCAATATTGTATGATCAGACAGGAGATATCGCCTGTGCACAAAGGCAGGGGAAGGTTTTGGTGGTTTAACGCTGTGTCGACATCTTGAGGTCTTTTGGTCAATGGAAACAGATCCTTCCTGACGTTTGCGTTAAGATGGCTCTCTCACCTGATCTGTAGCCCGGGGGCCTAATTGACTTTTGTTACCAAAGAAAACAGACATTGTCTGCAAACTGCAGTTTCTAGTCTCGTTTAATTTGCTAATGACTGGATGCTCCAATTAGGTAGGGCCAGTTATCCAGAATTACGCAAGGTACTAATTCTACAGTCTAGACACTGGAGAACACCTCCGAAGGCGAAGATCGCGGTTCTTCGCTACACTGAGAGCATGTAATGTTACTATAATCTGGACTGATACGACCTATCGTGTAGCACACCAATCTGCAAAAACGTTGTTACCTCCATCTTTGTGTTTTAAGGCGTCACTGCAGAGTCGAGACAGAACATATTTCTTGGTTTAACATATGTTATAGAAGGGATTACACCTTTTAGTGAAGTACAGATTCTAATACTTTTTGGGGTTAATCCAAATCCGGGTAATCCCTAATATACCATACGTAACATTTGAACACTTTCTAAGTGGGGGACGGGGGTAGCCTAGTAGTTAAAGCGTTGGCTCGTCACGCCTAAGACCCGGGTTCGATTCCCCACATCGGTACAATGTGTGAAGCCAATTTCTGGTGTCCCTCGCCGTGATATTGCTGGAATATTGCTAAAAGCGGCTTAAAACCATACTCACTCACTTTCTTAGTGGCAATATATATGCATAATTCTTGGTTGTTTTCCTTCGATATGATTGACGAGGGTTTAAGAGGGGCGGTGGGGTAGTCTCGTGGTTAAAGCGTTCGTTTGTCACGCCGAAGACCTGGGTTCGATCCACATGGGTACAAAATGTGAAGTCCATTTCTGGTGTCCTCCGCCTTGTTATTGCTGGAATATTGCTCAAAGTGGCGTAAAACTAAACTCACTCACTCATTCCTAGACAAGACGTGAATTATATAATCAAAGTACCGATATGAGAGACCCGTGAAGATCCGGGTTAGACTCGTCTTCAGCTACGCATGCTTGTCATAAAAGTCGACTAAGGGGATTGTCAGGGTCGCTGACTTGGTTGACACATCGTATTATAACAGCGTAGATCGATGCTCATAATGTTGATCACTGAATTGTTTGATCCAGACTCAATATTTACAAACCGCTACCATATAGCTGGAATATTGCTGAATGCGACGTTAAACAGCAACCAAACAAAACAAACCTCTGTTAGAACCACCACTCCCACACCGCTACGTCAACCGTACCTCACGTAACAACACGCGTTGGACTGTTTTCCGTTTGTCGTGATATAGCGTAGGCTAATAAGGTTCTAAACCTAACCTTGAAAGACCTGTATAGAGTCTATGGTTTCCATTTAGTTTTCTTCACAGTCCGCTTCGAGGTGTACACACTTTGCGAACACTATTACAATTCCTTGATGACGGGCATGAAGAAATTTACTTCAGCCACCTGAAAAAGTCGTCCATAGCTGACATTACTAGGAAAATGACGACCGGCTATTTCCTTTTCATTTTTGGAAAGAGGTGGAATTCTGACGAGGCCTAATCGGGTTAGTAAGGTGGGTGGTCAATGAGTTCGAAGCCACAACCATGGCCACCACCGATTTGTGAACAGCTGCAGGAGCATTGTCTTGGTGGAACGGGACGTGAGCATTCCGCGTCGCTTTGCTTTGATAGCTTCACGCCACTTTCTCAGTAGGTCAGCATAATATGTTCCATTGATAGTCTGGCCTTTTTCAAGATACTCAATCAGCAGAATACCCATGGAATCCCAAGAGACTGAAGCCTTCCTGCAGAAGGAACCGACTTGTCTTTCTTTGGGGCTGGCGACTCCGGATGCTTCCATTGTTTAGACTGATTTTTTTATTCTCACCCATGGTTACAAATCTGGCCAAACATTATCAGGATCTGCTTCAAAACGGCACAAGTTGTCACGGGACGTTTCTGATCAGCACTCAGCACCCATCTTGCAGAAACGTTTGTCATTCCTAACTCGTTGGCGATAATGGGCTTAATCAACTCTCTCATGAGAGATGTCCACAACGCTGGCAATATGTCGAGTGGTTAGTCGTCCACAGCCATCAACATGCCATGCACCCGGTTAATGTTTTCTGGAATGGTAGCTGTTGATGGCCTTCCAGGACGCGGGTCATCATCAAGGCTCTTTCTGTCACGCTTAAATTCCACAGCCCACTTCTTTACTGTGGAAAAGGAAGGAACATCATCTCCTAAAGTGGAGACCATGTCGGCATGTATCTGTGTTGAGGTTAGGTGCAGCTATTTGATTACTGCCCTACAGCCACCCGTGAAGATCCGGGTAAGAATAAACCTTCAGTAATCCTTGCTTGTCGTAAGAGGCGACTAACGGGATCGGGTGGTCAGGCTCGCTGGCTTGGTTGTCATTGGTTCCTAATTGCGCAGATCGATGCTCATGCTGTTGATCACTGGGTTGTCGATTATTTACAGACCACCGCCATACAGCTGGAATATTGCCGAGTGTGACGTAAAACTAAACTCACTCACTCACCCTATAGCCAGTTTTGTCCATTTCTGGTGATTTCAATGGGTCTTGTGTGTACATTGTGTCCTCTCAATTGTGTCTACTGTGTAGTCTGTCTTCATCGTTTTGTGCATACACTGTGTCTTGTGTCTAAATTGTGGCCACTATGTAAAGATTGTCTTGTATAATACATTGTGCCTTATATCTACCTTGTGTTATGACTTGCATAATACATTGTGTCCTGTATCTATCTTGTGTCATGTCTTCTATAATGCATTGTGTCCTGTATCTACCTTGTGTCATGTCTTGTATAACACATTGTGCCTTGTATCTATCTTGTGTCATGTCTTGTATAATACATTGTGTCCTGTATCTACCTTGTATCATGTCTTGTATAATACATTGTGATTTGTGTCTACCTTATGTCATGTCTTAAATAATACATTGTGATTTGTGTCTACCTTATGTCATGTCTTATATAATACATTGTGTCCTTTATCTACCTTCTGTCATGTCTTTTATAATACAGTGTGTCCTGTATCTACCTTGTGTCATGACTTGCATAATGCATTGTGACTTGTATCTACCTTGTGTCATGACTTGTATGGTACAATGTGTCCTGTATCTACCTTGTGTCATGACTTGCATAATAAATTGTGCCCTGTATCTAACTTGTGCCATGCCTTGTATAATACATTGTATTCTGTATCTACCTTGTATCATGACTTGTATAATACACTGTATCCTGTATCTACCATGTGTCATGACTTGCATAATAAATTGTGTCCTGTATCTACCTTGTGTCATGCCTTGTATGATACACTGTATCCTGTATCTACCTTGTGTCATGTCTTGTATAATACATTGTTTCCTTTATCTCCCTTGTGTCATGTCTTGTATAATACATTGTGTCCTGTATCAACCTTGTATCATGTCTTGTATAATACATTGTGTCCTGTATCTACCATGTGTCATGACTTGTATAATACACTGTATCCTGTATCTACCTTGTGTCATGTCTGGTATAATACATTGTGTCCTGTATCTACCTTGTGTCATGACTTGTATAATACACTGTATCCTGTAACATCCTAGTGCCATGTCTTGTATAATACATTGTGCCTTGTATCTACCTTGTGTCATGTCTGGTATAATACATTGTGTCCTGTATCTACCTTGTGTCATGACTTGTATAATACACTGTATCCTGTAACTTCCTAGTGTCATGACTTGTATAATACACTGTATCCTGTAACTTCCTAGTGTCATGACTTGTATAATACATTGTGCCTTGTATCTACCTTGTGTCATGTCTTGTATGATACATCGTGTCTTGTATCTACGTTGTATCATGTCTTGTATAATACATTGTGTCCTGTATCTACCTTGAGTCATTACTTGTATAATACATTGTGTCCTGTATCTACCTTGTGTCATGACTTGTATAATACACTGTATCCTGTAACTTCCTAGTGTCATGTCTTGTATAATACATTGTGCCTTGTATCTACCTTGTGTCATGTCTGGTATAATACATTGTGTCCTGTATCTACCTTGTGTCATGACTTGTATAATACATTGTGTCCTGTATCTACCTTGTGTTATGACTTGAATAATACACTGTATCCTGTAACTTCCTAGTGTCATGACTTGTATAACACATTGTGCCTTGTATCTACCTTGTGTCATGTCTTGTATGATACATCGTGTCTTGTATCTACGTTGTATCATGTCTTGTATAATACATTGTGTCCTGTATCTACCTTGAGTCATTAATTGTATGATACATTGTGTCCTGTATCTAACTTGTGTCATGACTTGTATAATACACTGAATCCTGTATCTTCCTTGTGTCATGTCTTGTATAATGCATTGTGCCTAGCATGTACCTTGTTTTATGACTTGTAAAATACACTGTGTCCTGTATCTACCTTGTGTCATGACTTTTATAATACACTGTATCATGTATCTACCTTGTGTCATGTCTTGTATAATACACTGTATCCTCTATCTTCCTTGTGTCGGAACTTCTATGATACATTGTGTTCTGTATCTATCTTGTGTGATGTCTTGTATAATACATTGTGTCCTGTATCTACCTTGTATCATGACTTGTATAATACATTGTATCCTGTATCTAACTTGTGTTATGTCTTGTATGATACACTGTGCCTTGTATCTACCTTGTATCATGTCTTGTATAATACATTGTATCCTGTATCTAACTTGTGTTATGTCTTGTATGATACATTGTGCCCTGTATCTACCTTGTTTCATTTCTTGTATAATACATTGTATCCTGTATCTACCTTGTGTCATGTCTTGTATGATACATTGTGCCTTGTATCTACCTTGTATCATGTCTTGTATAATACATTGTATCCTGTATCTACCTTGTGTCATGTCTTGTATGATACATTGTGTCTTGTGTCTACCTTGTATAATGATTGTATAATACATTGTGCGCTCTATCTACCATGTGTCATGACTTGTATAATACATTGTGCCTTGTATCTACCTTGTGTCATGTCTTGTATGATACATTGTGTCCTGTATGTATCCTGTGCCTTGTATCATGGCTTGTATAATGCATTGTGCCTTGTATCTACCTTGTGTCATGTATTGTATAATACATTGTGTCCTTTATCTACCTTGTGTCATGTCTGGTATAATATTGTGTCCTGTATTACCATGTGATTTATAATACACTGTATCCTTTTGTATAATCTACCTTGTGTCATGTCTTGTATAATACATTGTGTCCTGTATCTACCTTATGTCATGTCTTGTATAATACATTGTGTCCTGTATCTATCTTGTGTCATGTCTTGTATCAAACATTGTATCTAACTTGTGTTATGTCTTGTATGATACACTGTGCCTTGTATCTACCTTGTATCATGTCTTGTATAATACATTGTATCCTGTATCTAACTTGTGTTATGTCTTGTATGATACATTGTGCCCTGTATCTACCTTGTGTCATGTCTTGTATAATACATATCCTGTATCTACCTTGTGTCATGTCTTGTATAATACATTGTGCCTTAACTATCTACCTATGTCTTGTATAATACATTGTGTGTATCTACCTTGTGTCATGTCTTGTATGATACATTGTGTCTTGTGTCTACCTTGTATGATGATTGTATAATACATTGTGCGCTCTATCTACCATGTGTCATGACTTGTATAATACATTGTGCCTTGTATCTACCTTGTGTCATGTCTTGTATGATACATTGTGTCCTGTATGTACCTTGTATCATGGCTTGTATAATGCATTGTGCCTTGTATCTACCTTGTGTCATGTATTGTATAATACATTGTGTCCTTTATCTACCTTGTGTCATGTCTGGTATAATAAATTGTGATTTGTGTCTACCTTGTGTCATGTCTTGTATAATACATTGTGTCCTGTATCTACCTTATGTCATGTCTTGTATAATACATTGTGTCCTGTATCTATCTTGTGTCATGTCTTGTATCAAACATTGTATCTACCTTGTGTCATGTCTTGCATGGTATCTTGTGTCCTGTATCCGCTTTGTGTCATTTGTTTACATTTTGTCATCAGTATCGAATCGTTGTAGCGTGTGTCTTTCAACACCGTGACCTGCCTACATTATAACCTGACTATCATAGTCACATGTCCTGAGATTAGATCGTGTCACATATCTACATCGTTACAGTGTCTTGTATCCCTACTATATCCCACGTCTTGTGCCGATCATGTGTCATGGAGCAATGTGTCAACTGTGTTTAATACCATATGAAATAGTCCCCTGTGTTCACATTATATCCTGTGTATCATATGTCATAGTCACGTGTTCACATTGTATCCCGTGTACCAAGTTTCATAGTGCCCTTTGCCTACCATGTGTCATTGTGTGCTGTGTCCACATTGTGTCCTGTGTACCATGTGTCATTGTGTGCTGTGTCCACATTGTGTCCTGTGTACCATGTGTCATTGTGTGCTGTGTCCACATTGTGTCCTGTGTACCATGTGTCATTGTGTGCTGTGTCCACATTGTGTCCTGTGTACCATGTGTCATTGTGTGCTGTGTCCACATTGTGTCCTGTGTATCATGTGTCATTGTGTGCTGTGTCCACATTGTATCCCGTGTACCAAGTTTCATAGTGCCCTTTGCCTACCATGTGTCATTGTGTGCTGTGTCCACATTGTATCCCGTGTACCAAGTTTCATAGTGCCCTTTGCCTACCATGTGTCATTGTGTGCTGTGTCCACATTGTATCCCGTGTACCAAGTTTCATAGTGCCCTACCATGTGTCATTGTGTGCTGTGTCCACATTGTGTCCTGTGTACCATGTGTCATTGTGTGCTGTGTCCACATTTCCATTACTGTATAGTACAAAATGTAAAAACAATGTACCATGTGTCATTGTGTTTTCTTTCTGAATGGTGGATATACATACCACATTGTATCCCGTACCAAGTTTCATAGTGTCCCATTGTATCATGTGTACCATGTGTCATAGTGTCCTGTGGCAACATTGTATCATGTGTACCATGTGTCATAGTGTCCTGTGCCACATTGTATCATGTGTACCATGTGTCATAGTGTCCTGTGCCACATTGTATCATGTGTACCATGTGTCATATGGCCACATTGTATCATGTGTACCATGTGTCATAGTGTCCTGTGCCACATTGTATCATGTGTACCATGTGTCATATGGCCACATTGTATCATGTGTAATAGTGTACCATGTGTCCATGTGTCATAGTGTCCTGTGCCACATTGTATCATGTGTACCATGTGTGATATGGCCACATTGTATCATGTGTACCATGTGTCATAGTGTCCTGTGCCACATTGTATCATGTGTACCATGTGTCATATGGCCACATTGTATCATGTGTACCATGTGTCATAGTGTCCTGTGCCACATTGTGTCCATGTGTCATATGGCCACATTGTATCATGTGTACCATGTGTCATAGTGTCCTGTGCCACATTGTGTCCTGTGTATCTTGTGTCATAGTGCCCTGCATCCACGCTGCGTTCTGTCACAAGGTACCAGTGTGTTATCTTAATGACACGTGTCTCTCCTCAATGTATTTTGTGTTCCTCAGCTTTGTGCCGTGCATCCCCATTGTGCGGTATGTTTACATTGCAACATGTCTACATAGCACCATGTGTCGTCATTGTAACATACGTCTCTTGTCATTCATTCTTGTGCATCTCGGCAGTGTGTACTGTGTCTCTCTCCGCATTACATCGTGTGTCTCTCCACATTACGTCGTGTGTCTCCACATTACGTCGTGTGTCTCTCCACATTACGTCGTGTGTCTCTTCACATTACGTAGGGGCGGTGGGGTAGCCTAGTGGTTAAAGCGTTGGCTCGTCACGCCGAAGACCCGGGTTCGAATCCCCACATGGGCACAATGTGTGAAGCCCATTTCTGGTGTCCCCCGCCGTGATGTTGCTGGAATATTGCTAAAAGCGGCGTAAAACCAAACTCAGTCAGTCAGTCAGTCACATTACGTCGTGTGTCTCCACATTACATCGTGTGTGTCTTCACATTACGTCGTGTGTCTCTCCACATTACGTCGTGTGTCTCTCCACATTACGTCGTGTGTCTCCACATTACGTCGTGTGTCTCTCCACATTACGTCGTGTGTCACCACACTACGTCATGTGTCATTCCACATTATATCGTGTGTCTCTCCACATTACGTCGTGTGTCTCCACATTATATCGTGTACTATGTTACTGAAGGAGAACTACGGACTGAATACAGATCTACTATACTGTAAAAAGTGATCAAGAATATTTTTAAAAATCTTTAAGACCTAACGCAATTTTCATTTCACATTTCTAAACCTTTTCAGTATATCCATGGAAACTGCTGCTTTGATAACTAAATATGCGTGGTAAATATGTTTGGTAAATGAAAAAATGTACTGATTAAAACCCCCGGCAGCACGCACATGCCTTAAAACTCCGATTTATACGTAATAAAACTGTCAATAAATGACATCTGACAACGTTCATCCACCCGGAACAAAGACGTGAGGGGTGGGAGTTCTGCTGTGTTCTCTGGGCGGTGCTGCTATTTGTCCTGTGCCAGGTACATGAACGACCTCATTAAAACTGTTTTTACAAACTATAATACAAATTATAAAACAAATGTTCTGTTTCATGCTACCGTTTGAGCATTTGATAATATGTTTAAATCAGGTCTGGTTTTATGCTACTCCTTCACTATAATTAACGGATTTCTTCTATAGTGAAATCGTTGATAATCCCCATATCATGTACGGTGATTAGGAAACAACATGGAGCTTCTCATGATTAGGCTCTGTTCTCGGAAGCCCAGAACAACCCATCTACCAATCTAATATCTTTCTCCTTCACACGCCATCGTCTAGCCTGATATCATAATATGAAATCAACAATTGTACAATAATGCCTCAGATAATGCTCAAATAGAACACAGCGAAGTCAGTGACTGAATTTTAATACGATTTAATCTTGCTATTCACTCTTCTTAACCGTGTCAAATGTCCTCGCTTCACCACCCCGCCCAGTTCACCGCAGGGGCTTATTGTTTTGGTTCCGTATCGTTACGAGAGGATTGTAGCTGTCGTGATGTTTTGTAAATCACCGATAACAAGCTAGCAGGCGCCATAAATTAAACCCAATCACCTAATCCTACATCTCTCAAGTAATATTGGTAATCTCGCAAGTATCTTCTGTCGTGTGTCTAATGGGTCCAGACCTTTTCGGTCCTCCACAGGTGCACCTCGATGGAGACTGGGGTGGGTCTTTGTCCGTCCGGGGCAAGGGGTGGGGCTGCTCAAGGGGAGATACAAGGAGTGGAGAGGGGGTATTGAATAGGGGTTCCTGGAGATTTGGCTAGAGAAAGGGCAGGGGTCGGGGAAGGGTTGAGCCAATTTGTATGGTAAAATGACAGGGTTTGCGTATAGGGGCGATCTGCACTGGCGCTTACAGTAGGGGGTATGTTATGTTATAGGTCTAATAGAGAGAAGAAAAAGGACCACAGAAAGAATAGGGGTCGCGTTGGACAGGGAAAGGGGTAGTGTGGTATGAGGGGTGATGTCTCAATCACGTGGTCCACTAAATTTTAACAGGAGGGCGGGGGGATTTGTAGCCGGAACGTGAGACGACGATGGCGGCTGATGAAGGGTATAGCGTCCGAAAAAAGGATTAAAAGATTATCGGGAAGATGTCTTGAGAATGGACGGGGGAGGGACATGGGCAGTGCGGGATAGAGAAGTCAGGAGCCAGAGTGACAGACGTTCCAGTGTGATTCAGGGTCCCGGGGGTGGTGGTCGAGATTGGGGGTGGAGCAGAATGTGTTTCTGTGACGATGAAGACGTAGGAAGGGGACAGGCGGAATGAGGGACCAGTGTTATAGGGTGTAATGTTGGATCAGTTAATCCCGGGGACCAGGAAAAGGCTTAAGTCGGGATGCTGGTGCGATTATGGAAGAGATTAGATGACGAAATAACTGAATAAGATCAATAGAAATTGAAAATTGACCAAATGTTCAGTAGGTGTACACCGACTGTTCTGTGGACTAAATAAGATTTTCTGAAAACCGACCAAACATTGGCAGAAGGTACCAGTAGCCTGTACATATGTATAAGATCTTGGTATCACATTAGAGTGTGTATGGTGTATGGGCATGCGTGGGGCTCAGTGGGTGAGTGAGTAAGTGAGTGAGTGGGAAAGTGGGTGAGCGTCCTCAGATTTAGGTCGCTGGGCAAAAAAGACCGCCGGTAAATAAATCGTTTTCCAGGTTGGGGAAAAACAAGATCACTCACATTGCGATGATTCCCCCGACACATATCCGGGAATAATCGTGGATTCGAAACCCATTTCTTACTATCATGCGACCACATCTAGCCATGATGTCATTTTTGTATTAAAAACAATACTAAGTTGAAAACGTCAGCGCCAGATAATTCCGGACTCTGCTGTCTAAAGAAAAGATTTCATTGGAACGTTAAAAGAAATCAGCTTTGAAGCATATAGTAATGGCTAACTGACAATCAGTAATGACATCGGGTGTTGGTGTAAAGGAAAGGTATATCATGCTTAACAATCATTCAATCTTTATTCACTCAAAGTTACCGCCAACGACAGTACATGAGTTTCATAGAACAAACATAATATTTACAACAAGATGGCAAATAATTTATTGAAAAAATCTGACAAATTCTTAATAATCTTATTATTCCCATTACACATTAGGTTCTTATAATTTGATGGACATGGTAATATTACTCATTTATCAAACTTTTACGTTGAGTTGATAAAGCAGTACAATCAAAAAGATAGTGGAATTCATCTCCGATATGTCTTGAGTTACACTTAGTACATAATCTATATTGACGAGGGATATTATAATATCGTCCCTTTTCTATTGTTAAATTGTGGTTGTTTGTTCTAAAATATAATATTGGTTTATAAACGTTTTCATTCAAAAGATATTGCTCAAAACATGGGGAATCCTTAATGATAGAATAATAAAACCTTTAGATGAATCGTTAACGTCACTTCGCCATGCCGGCAAAAATGATCTTTTAAAACAGGAAGCATCCTCTACTCACACAATATTCAGTGGCGCTGAGCAGTTCTACTCAAGGCAGCGACACGCCAGCAGCTTGTACTACACTAACGACTAACGCTTAGAAATAATCCCATTTAAATTGAAAATGAGCCCCAGTGAAATTGGAGATTCAGAGCCTGAGGAAGTCTAGACTTTAATTCATTTAGGGCATTGCAGGGAGGGCTAGGCAGTAGGGAAAATAGTGAGGTTCATGGACTGTGAGCCAGACTACTGCCTCTACCCACGATGCCACGATCTACAAATGTTGTCGCAATTTATGTACAGGAACCACTTTGGCTATTACAGATAGTGAGTGAGTTTAGTTTTACGCCGCTTTTAGCAATATTCCAGCAATATCACGGCGGGGGACACCAGAATTGGGCTTCACACATAGTACCCATGTGGGGAATCGAACCCGTTGTTTTCAGCGTGACGAGCGAATGCTTTAACCATTAGGCTACCCCACCGCTCCCTGTTACAGAGAGTACCTGGTGGCATATTTCTGTTAAATAGCATAAATTGTTTTCATGCTGTTTTGCGAGGCAGTTAGCCATATATATTTAAAAAATATCACGGCAACATTTACATATTTGATTATTGAGCGAGCAAACCTTTCAGCAGAATTGGTGTCTGTTGTCATACGGATGTTTTATACAGACTTTTAAGACAACATTTAGAAAGAAAAATATTTCAAGAAAATATATGGTTGGAGTATGAGACAAATCCATTACAGGAACCTGAGAGCTGTGTTTGACCGCTACACACGCCGGGAGATCATCCATCAACAAGTAATCCCGAGCAACCACCCCTAATATCACCTGATGTTATCGGCAACGAGCCGTATTGTAGCCGTTCATCACGCAGCTAACCAGGTGTGTTCCAGATGATAGGCCGACATCGCACGGAAGGGCGACTTCACGGACCGTGAAATGTGACTGTAATTGACTTTCTCGTTACCAAAAACAACACCTCCGCCTTCCCTCTTGGTCCTCTGTATCATCATGCTTGATCAGGGCCCTAGTGCGGATACTGGTCTTGGTACTAGTATTTATACTTGTAGATGCACAATACAAGTACTTATACTAGCATATTTAAAGTACTAGTACTTATGCTTGCATATTTACAGTACTAGTACTTATGCTTACATATTTACATGACTAGAACTTACACTTGTATATGAACAGTACTGGTACTTATACTTGCATCTTTACAGTACTAGTACTTATACTTGCATATTTACAGTACTAGTACTTACACTTGCATATTTATAGTACTAGTACTTATACTTGCATATTTACAGTACTAGTACTTATACTTGTATATGAACAGTACTAGTACTTATACTTGCATATTGACAGTACTAGTACTTATACTTGCATATTTAACAGTACTAGCACTTATATATACTAGTTATACTTGCATATTTACAGTACTTCACACTACTTATACTTGCTAGTATATATGAACAGTACTTTAGTATATGAACAGTTATACTTGCATCTTTACAGTACTAGTACTTATACTTGCATATTTACAGTACTAGTACTTACACTTGCATATAGTACTTATAGTTGTATATTATAGTACTAGGTACTTATAGTTGTATATGTACAGTATATAAACAGTACTACTAGATTATACATGCATATTTACAGTACTGGTACTTATACTTGTAGATGTACAGTACTAATACTTATACTTGTAGATGTACAATACTAGTACTTATACTTGTAGATGTACAATACTGGTACTTATACTTGTAGATGTACAATACTAGTACTTATACTTGTAGATGTACAGTACTGGTACTTATACCTGTAGATGTACAATACTGGTATATTGTATACAATTGGTACTTATACTTGTAGATGTACAATACTGGTACTTATACTTGTAGATGTACAGTACTAGTACTTATACTTGTAGATGTACAGTACTGGTACTTATACTTGTAGATGTACAGTACTGGTACTTATACTTGTAGATGTACAGTACTGGTACTTATACTTGTAGATGTACAATACTAGTATTTATACTTGCATATTCACAATACTAGTACTTATACTTGTAAATGTACAGTACTAGTACTTATACTTGTAGATGTACAATACTGGTACTTATACTTGTAGATGTACAATACTAGTATTTATACTTGCATATTTACAATACTAGTACTTATACTTGTAAATGTACAGTACTAGTACTTATACTTGTAGATGTACAATACTGGTACTTATACTTGCATATTTACTGGTGTTAATACGAACTTGTGGCTCTAGTGTTCATACCCGTGCGGTTACGACTACTGATACAAGTGGTGGAACTAGTGACTTTATACTAGGGTTCATGCTAGTGTTTATTCTGGTATTTCTACCTGTGTTTTCATTTTGACAATTTTTCGGTCTGTTGTTCTTCCGCTTGACGTAGAACATGGTAGGATGAAAGGTACGAATCATTCAGAAACATTATGTAAATTATGTAAATCTGGAGTGAGTGAGTGAGTTTAGTTTTACGCGGCACTCAGCAATATTCCAGCTATATGGCTGCGGTCTGTAAATAATCGAGTCTGGACCAGACAATCCAGTGATCAACAGCATGAGCATCGATGTGCGCAACTGGGAACCGATGACATGTGTCAACCAAGTCAGCGAGCCTGACCACCCGATCCCGTTAGTCGCCTCTTACGACAAGCATAGTCGCCTTTTGTGGCAAGCGTGGGTTGCTGAAGACCAATTCTACCCCGGATCTTCACGGGCCATGTAAATCTGGAGATATAGAAGATGAATACCACTTTATGACCTGTAAGTCTTTAAGGGTCATTAGACAGAAGTACACAGCCAGTCTACACCAGCAGTGAATGCAACAACTTTCATGTTTCATGCAGGTGGTGGGGTAGCCTAGTGGTTAAAGCGTTCGTGTTGATATTACTGTCTGCAGTGCTGCCACGCGTGTTGATGCTAATATTTATAGTGTGTTGATATTATCGTTTTCCTCTTGTACATGCTATGTTCGATGCTAGTGTTGGTACAAAACTGATACTAAGGATAATATTAGTGGTGATGCTAGTTTGATTGAATTGTTTGTACTGGTGGTGATAGTAGTGTTGATGCTAGCCTTACACCAAGGCAGTACTGAATGCTGAGCCCATGCATGTATAGTAATTCTATCCCTTAAACAGGCAAATCTAGATATGCCCAGTCTGTTATTTATATATCTTTTAGAAATTATAATTTAAACTATTAATTATTTCCTTAGAGATTTGTTGACGCTAATGCGTGCTCTTGATAGACTAAGTATTATGCTCATTGTGTTACTAGTGCTGTACCTAGTGTTGATGCTAATACTGCTAGTGTTGGCTCTCGTGTTGCTGCTAGCCTTCCTGTTTATGCTAATTTTGTTATTTGTTCTGTTGATAGTGTTGATATTGATATTGTTGCCAGTGTTGACTCTAGACATGTTGCTAGTATTGACGCTAGTAAGCTAATTTCGTTACCAGTGCTGTTGCTAATGTTGACGCTTGTGGTTTTGCTAGTAGTGACACTAGAGCTGTTGCTAGACTAAGTGACCATGTTGTCACTAACGCTGATGCTAGTGGTGTTTCTAGTGTAGTATACTGTTCCTGCAATATCCACTCACAAACACCTGTCGTCTTTGATGTGACCTAAGACCCGGTATCGTCTCAGCTCGAGTTATGCGACTCCTTTGGGAGTAATCGAAACGCAGAAACCCAGGCGCACTGAATACATTTCGAATTGATTCTCATCATGTAGGGAGACATTAAAGTATTTCATCAACAGTATTTCTTTCCGACTGTGGTATCATTAACATTGGTGTTTGTTTGTTATTAATGAGTTTTTAACCCCTTTGACTCAATACATATACTTACAAGGGATTTCGCTGTGTCTCAGCAGAGTCCAGTATGATTGAAAGCAGCTATGAGATTCCCTTTAAGCGACACCAGATGTAATGTAAAGCTCCATTAGGAAACAATAGCTCACAATTATAATTGTAGATAAATATCTTTAATTCAATACACTAGTTCTGCCTCTGAGGGAAAACGTGATGTCTTACCAAGTATTTCATATGGCTTTGAATAATCATGGTGATATAGTTCTCTGCGTTTCGACACTTTTACACGGGTTAATATTCAAAAGCAAAACTGATGGGGATTGGTTGGAAGAACAGGAGTACATTATTCTATCCTCGTCGTTAGGGTCAGCTGATAGTGTCATCGGATGGTCCCGTTGTAGCATTGTAATATGGTAACACACGATTCACTTTTATATTGCCGGCATCACACACCATTAACTCACACATAACAGTGACACAGAAATCAGCAGCGAGGTAATCCAAGATCTCGTTACTAATATGCATGTGCAATATACGCGTTCTAGTTAATTTGTTGTAAGGCAGTGGACATGGGTCGAGGCAAATTGGAGAACACACGCTCACAAATAATTCTGACGACATAGTGATCATGACTCGTGAAGATCAGGTTAGAATCGGCTTTCAGCATCCTTTTTTGAAAGAGGTCACAAAGGTGGTCGGGTACTCAGTCTCGCTTACTTGCTTGATGCATCGTGTTTCAATGTGTTCGATGCTCATGATGTCGATCATTGGATTGTCTGGTCCGGCGCGACTCGTCATATAAGAGTGATGTTTCTGTGTCCGGAGTTACACAAAAAAACAACAATCCAACAAACAACAATCCAACAAACAACAATCCAACAAACAACAACCCAACAAACAACAATCCAACAAACAACAATCCAACAAACAACAATCCAACAAACAACAACCCAACAAACAACAATCCAACAAACAACAATCCAACAAACAACAACCCAACAAACAACAATCCAACAAACAACAATCCAACAAACAACAACCAACAAACAACAACCCAACAAACAACAACCCAACAAACAACAATCCAACAAACAACAATCCAACAAACAACAATCCAACAAACAGTAAAGACGCGAGGATATTCTAACACGGAGTACAGGAAATATAATTATATATGCGATTAAACATAAGTATTCTAAAAAGATACCCAAGTGTAATAAGGACCACTCAAGTCTTAATTTCAGGAGCTGAAAAGGATATGAGTGCAGGCTACAAGAGCAGGTAACGGGATATGGGTAGAATGGTGCAGCAGGTTTATTTCATTATCGTCTGTTAATCAATAAAGTTCGGGATCATGGATATTTGAGGAGATATATCGTGGAGAGAACTTTGTTGAATACAAAATTTGGTATTTATGGACAACAACAACAAAAGTACAAGAATTTGTAATTAGAGTATATTGGAGACTACACTTTGTATTTAGAATATATAATCTGAAATATAACATAATGTTACATCTAGCCATCGTTATAAGGTGTTGGCAGTCCTGGGCGATGGGAGAAATGCCAGTTTACTCCGATCAGAGGGGTATGCAAATCACGTGATCTGGACTACCAGACTTCTATTTTCTTGTCAAAGATTCTTTGGATTCGTGGGCTAGGTCGCTGTGTGTGGTGCTGATTATTGTATGGATTCGATTTCAGGTTTGAACTCCACCCAAAACAAGTACCAGGATTGGTACGTTACTTAGAAAGGAGCCATTTTATTTTCCCTTCGACGCAACAATGCCTATGAAGCAAATGCTCTAATTGAAGCAAGTCCATACCATTCTCACTGCGGTTTCTTTTCAATTAAAATTGCTCTTTGTTTCTCTCAGAGTTAAATATTTCCAGAGATTCAGTGTTAGTCATCCCAATGTGGTCACTTTCTAAAAGACCTTGTCTGTTGAGACTGACTACTAATCATGTTATAAATACAAGTGACATAGTCAGCTCCGATTATGGTTTCCATAGAAACTGAATTCTCTCAAACTATGGGATACCGAAATTTTCGATCATGTATTTTATCAAAAGATGAATTTGAATAATTATTTTAAAAAACCCAAATGAATTTGAATCTGAGGAAACATTTCATTTTAAATTTGTCTGTGAAGTGGGTGAAGTTGAGTGTAAACAAGACGAAGGTGTTGACCCTGGGGGGGGTTCGTGTGTGTGCCCGGCCCGTATTTGTTAAACTACACGGCGGTCTGTCAGTCCACCTGGCCGGCAAGGGGATACGAGCTTTACTGATCTATAGGCGTTACGTGACTGGCAGCGCCGCCACTATACAGATGGAAAGTCTGAACCAACACAAAGCTTTTAACAACCGTTTCATATACACCACAGTATATCAGTGAAATTTAATGATATCAATTTAAAGCCTTACTTTGTTGGAAAATGTGTATTTGCTTTCAGTTGTGAGTGCTCACTCGACGGTTGATATTTCTTCAAACATTGTAATGGAGCGTTGGATGGACATATGCTCGCATAAAGCGGAATAAACATGGCGGAATTAAAGGACATATATGATGAAATATAGCGAGAGAGCAATTTTGTGGGTGAGTGAGTGAGTGTGTGTGTGTGTGTGTGTGCGTGTGTGAATGAGGGAGTGATTGGGTATGTGGATGAGTGAGTGAGTGAATGAATGAGCAATATCATTTCTGAAAGTGCAACCTGACAGACAGAGTGTTTTAAAGGTTTCAAAAGTTTTACAGCCCCTATTAATATCTAATTTCAGTTTTTATCATCAAATTCACATTGGTTACTTTCAAACGAAGCGACTTTTCTGCCGCACTTAACATGACTTAGCCTGAAACGTAAACAATATACACCAGGGATATCTATTACCATTCATCATCTTTAAAGGATCCTTTTACGAATGTAAGTGCTCGTTTAGTCTTGTTTTTTAAGGAAATAGAATTGTTTGATAAATTTTGAAAATTTAAATTGTGTTTTAGCTGAGTGTGATGTTATCCGAACTGAGATTATTGACGGCGTTGCCAATCAGGGGGATAAAGTACTGTAAAATCATTGTCCCCTACAGGTGGCATGTGAGTCCATCTACATCAAAATATATAACAAGTTTTTTAATTCATAGTTAATATTTTGATTTTTACTATTGGTTAGACGGGGTAGGGTAGTCAGGCTCGCTGACTGGGTTGACAGATGTCATCATATCATATATGCATAGATCGATGTTCATGCTGTTGATCCCTGGAATGTCTGGTCCAGACTCGATTATTTACAGACCGCCGCCATGTAGCTAGAATATTGCTGAGTGCGGCATAAAACTAAACTCACTCACTATTGGTTAGTATTACATACAACCACTAGAGATCAAGGTGATGGTGTAAAGCCTGCTGGGAATCATGCAGGAAGCAGAGGCACCTTAAGTCCCGATGATCCCCAGTAAGGTGGTCCGGCTTTGGTTACTAGTAGTCTAGTAGTCTATAGCCCAGTTTTAATTTATCCTAAATCTTCTGATATTGAACAAACGTTATGGATAACAATGTCTTTCATTTCGTGAGTGCAAAAGAAGTTGTTAGGCATAAATTTTGTTCAATATTGCACTTCCCAGCGTCTAAAAATGCCACTCAAAGAAACTACTTCATCTGCTTTTAGTACTGACGTGTTTTGTCTTATAATTGAACTGTGATACTTACCATACTGTTTGATTGTGTTTCGTCGCATCCCTACATGGCTGCAATATTGCCGATGCGATGTCAAATTTTAACTCACTCACTCACAACATAAATATATGGCAACGGCATGACATGACTCCTTGCTGACTTAATGTCGGGGGATAATGTGTAATTATTGACAGCGAGATCAGGAGACAACAGAAGCCCACCTTTAACCATCCCCTCGCCCAGGTGACAATGGGATGACACTCTTGTCTGTGCATACTGTATAATGTACCCTACGGTCAGACACACCACGTATTGGTATCTCAGGTCAAGGGAACATATAGACAGGTGCCCCTTCTATTCTTGTCCATATGATGCCAAGTCCAGCAGCCCGACCCACATTGTGCTGACCAACACACCGACTCCACCCTGTTGGACGCCTCCGTAACTTCTATACAGAGACTGACCACTTTAAGTTCCTGATTGCCGTGCCCGCTGGTCATCCACAGAGTCTGTTGTCCGTCCATCTTGTGGACAGAAGGCGGGTAGATACTGATCACAGTCTTTGTAGGGTGATGTCTCACGTTACCTGCCCCCCGCAGACCAAGCCGGACTCCCTGTCTTTCTGCCATTCTCCCAGCCCGTGAAACATGGCCTGAGGTTGTCCGGTCAAGACGTCTTGGCGATCTGTCACAACAACAAAGTGGTCACTAATTTGATCTTTGTACAGCTAACACGTCCAGTATAGGCTCACAATAGAGTTAGCCCAGACATTGTCGCTGAGTTAACCTATGTGTTTTGGAGATGTATGACGCGTGCCCCGAACAACCCATAATTAATGACCGCTTCATCACATTAAGCGTGGTATCGGATCATGCGACAAACTAGCCAATAATACTGTCCTGGCTATCTTTTTGTCATGTTCCTTTTCGATTAAGACTAGATTCGCAAATTGGATACAGGTGCCTTAGGCTTTTCATAATAGTTTCTTTGAAAAGACTCACTTAGGAGTAACTGTGTTGCATTAAAGACACTTATTATAACGGCATCTTCAGATTTGACATTTGAAAGGCATTGTTTTAAATCATAAGTTTGTTGGGGGCGTATTTTTGGGGCTGCATCTGGATATGAGCTGTATCTACAAAGGTGTTATTAGTCGTGTTTATACAACCACTAACAGACCGGCATGGTACTTCACACGCCCTATTGGACATGTCATCGTTGGCAGTATCTGTAGAAAACAATCAAACAAACATCATAATAATAATTACTTTCACCCTTGCTTTTTAATGAACACAACTTATAACTATTCTCCAAATTAAAAGGGGGTAAAATTAATATGTTCTATTTGTTAAATATAGCAATTTCCTTCACAATGTATAAACACTCACTATTGTATACTAAATATTCATAAAACTCAGAAGTAGGTCATAATAACTGTATTTTATAGTACAAAATGGCACGTTAATTTCGTTCCCCCCACAAGCACAATGGGCATAAATTTACTGATTTGGGAATATGAAACTTGAAATCACACTGAAACAATCTTTTGATGTTGATTGACTATTCAGTCGGACAAACTACACCAACGCGATTTATGTACGGTTCAGCAACAATGCAAGGAAACCCACGTGTATGTTAAACTATTACAAGTTATGCGGTAGCTAGCGTTTAGTGTAATTCCTTAGGCGACTTGTTACACAACACGGTGTTGTTCGCACTTTTAATAACGCTATTGAAACGTATGTACAGGGGGCACCGTTCTGGATCGATAGCATTGATTCGACCGTGGTCTTGGTCCGATGAACGATTATGTCTTTTATGTTTAACACGAAGGAACCTATGATCGCGGCTCTCATACGTCGTCAGTGCAGCACATAACGATGTGAGGAGTTTAACCTAGACCTGTGGGTCGCTTCTAAACATCTTCATTTCATAAGATGCAAATTGACTTCAGTCATAAACCCGGGGGCCGTCTCATAATTTTATCATCGCTTGAGAGGTAACATTGTGTTGAGTGTTTGCGGCCGTCGAAAGGTCACGTGACTCTCTCTGGGGGTCGCTCAGTCGTGACCGACCCTGCAAGGAGCCGTGTCTACAGTCCGGGTAGCACGTGCCCCGTGACAAACGGCGGCCATTATGCCCGAACCCTTAGTCTGTCGGACACAGGGATTGAATTTCGTCGCACGAAACTGGAAAAATAACAATTAACTCTTGATCATTATCAATACCGTTTTAGTGATGTTTGTATAACAGCTAAATGGCTTCATTGGTTTTGCCATGTAAAGTGAAATAGCTCCTTGCAGCGGCGAGTCAGGCAATAATGACGTGACAGCTCTCTGTTTTACAGCGCACGTTTGCCAGAATTGAAGTTTTATTCTTAACCCCTGAAACGTGAAAACAACACGGGATTTATATCCAGATGTTCCATACGCGTAATGTCGGACTGAAGTGGGAACACAATGAGGGAACTGCCAATTAGTTAGCATTGAAATACCTCTTTAAAATGCAGTTAAGTCATGTCAAGTATATGCAACGTTGCTGAGTACCAATGTACGGGACAAGGTATATACGGGAAAAGGTTTACGGCGATTGAAAAAAATTGATTTAATTAACGTCATCGTTACCTGGATATGATAAAAAGATCAGGCGAATTAATGAACACATATTTCCGTGAGTATGATAGTTCGTTCATTCTGGGCTGAACCTTCAAAAATCGATTTGGTTTCAGTATAACTGACAAAGCCAAATTTATCGATATATTTTTGAAACAATTGATAATATGGAAAAGGAAATTGTGTAGATGTCAACAATATTTAAAACGAATGCTTTCTGTTACTATTGCATTGCACATCCTGAATTATTTCTGAATCTCGTGTAAACACTGTTATTACATGGAATAGTAACATATTGACTGAATTTACCGAGACGAAAGTTGTGAAAACGAAAATGATCAGATAAACAAAGTACCATGATAAGATATACATGTGTAACAACCAAAGAATTGCAATCTAAGGTTTAGCTAAATTTAAAAAATCATCACCTCCAAAGGTGTGAAACTTAAACTGTCTAAAAACAGGTATGTTGGAATCTTTAAGCAACATTGTTGAAGACACTCATCCAGAATATCAAGATAGCGCAACACCAAGAGTTTGCTGTGGCTATGCTACCGATGGGAGCGTCCCACGCCTATATGTGACTTGGGTTGTTTCTGTGTTTCTGTCCCAAACCTGACGGAGTTTTCAGGGCAGACAGGTCAGATATCAGACAAACCCAGAACAGGTAGACAACACAACATACTTCTTGACGAATGGTATCTGCTAATTCTACGAAATTGCTTCCTGATAGTGACGTCATCCGCGGCACCTAAGTGACAGGATGAGCCAGCACGTTGTAACCAAGGGACAGCGGAAAGTTGAATAAAGATGTCCTACCAACCAACACTTGTCATTTTTTTAAACTTCTGTAGGCAGAGTGGGAAGACACCATAGAATTAACCAGCTAACTAATCAAGTTCATTTTAGCAGGGGTAGAACAGGTCAGATCGGTGTATTCACTTCCTGATCACTGGACCGTATCATGTTGTTTTAACCTGTAGGCAGTTTGGAACTGTAGGCAGTATGGGAATACACCTACGCAACATATGGGTGCCATGGGCGGATCCATAGGCTGGGGGATGGGGGTGTTGGTGGGGGTGGGGGTGCAGGGATGCGCACCCACCCTTTTGTGCTGAAAGTTTGTTAAATGACCATTGAAACTCGGGTGATACTGAAGTGTGCATCACTCCTTTTCTCAATAGTGTGCAGCGCCCTTTCTCAAAAAGCTGTATCCGCCCCTGGGTGCATTACCGTAGGGGTGAACACACAGTGGGTTGGGGGTGGCGGTTGGCGCAAGTTGGGGATGGAATCTGTGGCGTCAATGGACTTAACATCCGCTTCATGGGCAAGTACCTCCTTGTACCTCCTTCCTTTCATACAGCAACATGGACAAGTACCTCTGTACATCCTTCCTCTCATACAGCAACATGGACAAGTACCTCTGTACATCCTTCCTCTCATACAGCAACATGGACAAGTACCTCTGTACATCCTTCCTCTCATACAGCAACATGGACAAGTACCTCTGTACGTCCTTCCTCTCATACAGGACAACATGGACAAGTCATACCTCTGTACATCCTTCCTCTCATACAGCAACATGGACAAGTACCTCTGTACATCCTTCCTCTCATACAGCACATGGACAAGTACATGGACAAGTACCTCTGTACGTCCTTCCTCTCATACAGCAACATGGACAAGTACCTCTGTACGTCCTTCCTCTCATACAGCAACATGGACAAGTACCTCTGTACATCCTTCCTCTCATACAGCAACATGGACAAGTACCTCTGTACGTCCTTCCTCTCATACAGCAACATGGACAAGTACCTCTGTACATCCTTCCTCTCATACAGCAACATGGACAAGTACCTCTGTACGTCCTTCCTCTCATACAGCAACATGGACAAGTACCTCTGTGGACGTCCTTCCTCTCATACAGCAACATGGACAAACATCCTTCCTCCTCATACAGTACCTCCTGCAACATGGACAAGTACCTCCTTCCTCTCATACAGCAACATGGACAAGTACCTCTGTACATCCTTCCTCTCATACAGCAACATGGACAAGTACCTCTGTACATCCTTCCTCTCATATACAGCAACATGGACAAGTACCTCTGTATGTCCTTCCTCTCACAAACATGGACAAGTACCTCTGTACATCCTTCCTCTCATACAGCAACATGGACAAGTACCTCTCTGTACATCCTTCCTCCTCTCATACAGGACAAGTACATCCTTCCTCTCATACAGGGACAAGTACCTCTGTATGCAACATGGACAAGTACCTGTACGTCCTTCCTCTCATACAGCAACATGGACAAGTACCTCTGTACAGCCATTCCTCTCATACAGCAACATGGACAAGTACCTCTGTACATCCTTCCTCTCATACAGCAACATGGACAAGTACCTCTGTACATCCTTCCTCTCATACAGCAACATGGACAAGTACCTCTGTACATCCTTCCTCTGTGGACAAGTACATCCTTCCTCCTCATACAGCAACATGGACAAGTACCTCTGTACGTCCTTCCTCTCATACAGCAACATGGACAAGTACCTCTGTACCTTCCTCTCATCCTTCCTCTCCTTCCTCTCATACAGCAACATGGACAAGGTACCTTCCTCTCATACAGCAACCAAGTACTGTACATCCCCTTCCTCTCATACAGCAACATGGACAAGTACCTCTGTACATCCTTCCTCTCATACAGCAACATGGACAAGTACCTCTGTACGTCCTTCCTCTCATACAGCAACATGGACAAGTACCTCTGTACGTCCTTCCTCTCATACAGCAACATGGACAAGTACCTCTGTACGTCCTTCCTCTCATACAGCAACATGGACAAGTACCTCTGTACGTCCTTCCTCTCATACAGCAACATGGACAAGTACCTCTGTATGTCCTTCCTCTCATACAGCAACATGGACACGTACCTCTGTACGTCCTTCCTCTCATATAGCAACATGGACGGGGTTGTATGATAAGGTCAGACTCCACACCTCACGCCACGTGTTGTAAAGGATGATCTTGTCAGGAACATCAGGTATCAACAATATTTCAGGGAGATTAGATGCTCATGATGCACGCGAAATCGAACAATCGACTCTGCTTTCTACAGATATTTCTTATGAATATGGAAAAAGGTTTTGTTTGTTACATCTCTGCTGGACCTCTGCGGATATAAAACGCCGTTCTTGATTTACTGACGAAACAGATTACATTGGGGGTAAATGGGGAAACAGCGATGACAATTACACATCACTGAAAAATCAGCGAAAACACCAGATATTCGCGAAAAAGGGTAAGCACGCCCTCCTGCCCCCATCGCCAAGAACATTCCCACGGTATATCGCCAATTGAGCATTTCTGGGATGATTTGCATCTAGACAGGGATTCAGGCTTTGGCCGAAGATGGCGATCTATCAAGCAGCATATGATGAGGAGAGTGTCGACCTCAATGCAAAGGACAGAATAGGATTGCCACCAGTCACAGGGAGGCCACACATTAGCCACATTGGTCATGGTGTGTGTATTGGTTGCAGTTTTGTACCATTGGTTGCAATGTCATGCATATTTGTGTTTTCACACATTTGCAGTTTATTCTATGGACATGCATTTCTCTTCTAATCCTTCATTTGGCCGCCAGTCGACCTGTTTTGCCGAGAAAACGAGAAACATTACATATGTTTTGATGGTTAGTTATACCTGGTCTAAATCGAAGTCTGTACATTTGCTTTGATATACCGTGTCAGCGAAGGAGAATAATCAGCCAAATGTACATTTGGTATGAAAGCTAAAATAGTTGTGAAAATGCCATGAAAGAATCAGTGAAAACACCAGGTGTTCTACAACACGTGTAGTAATCGGAACTCTTAATACAATCAAGAAACATCGCGTTGTTTAACTAACAAATATAGCTGTATGTGTACTGCTTCTTATAAAGGGAAAACATGTCATTCGGGCGACAGGTAATATTATTCACACTGAAAATAATAATTGCAAAGTGCGCTGTTCAAGACATACCCGCTTTCATAGCGATAAAGATCGCCATTGAGTTTTGATCATTTGGTTACAATCAGGGTAAGAATAAACTGTCGGGGGCGGTGGGGTAGCCTAGTGGTTAAAGCGTTGGCTCGTCACGCCGAAAACCCGGGTTCGATTCCCCACCTGGGCACAATGTGTGAAGCCCATTTCTGATGTCCCCCGCCTTGATATTGCTGGAATATTGCTAAAAGCGGCGTAAAACCCAACTCAGTCAGTCAGTCAATAAACTGTCACATGACCGCTAGCGGTTATATAGAGCAGTGAACGTCGGTCAGTGGAGCTACATATACTGTATCTACAGGTTCGTATGTCTCAACTCGTTCTAGTAATGTACGTATGCCGCATAGGCTTTTTACTAGGCACTTTCGTTATAGGTGTATATATATAGCAAAGGCACCAAACAATATGGTCATTACTGATGGATTAACGTGCTTGAGTGACAAAACAATTTTCACTGATCAAAATCACTCTCAGCTAAACGCAGAGTCTGACTACATCTTATGTGAATGCATTTATAATCACTTTAAATTAGTGAGTGAGTGAGTGAATATTATTTAACGCCGCATCGGACCTTTTGCAGCTATTCGCGGCGATAATTAGTGAAGATACCGGGTGCTTGAAAACATGAACATCTCTATAAAGGATTAACATTTTGTTAGCGTAAATGAAACTGAATATAAAAATATATGCAAATAATATTCTAATTATCTACCATTGTTTTACATTTATTGTGTTTCGCTTATCAGAAGATTCGGTACATCGTGTCACGATAACAGTTTAATGACGTCACATACCGATACATAAATATGAGTGAGATATTTGCTACATTAAGTTAATGTTATGGACTAGTTTCTGTCGGTATGTATACAAACAGCTTTAAGCTACTGTTTCATTGGTGAACTGCAGTCAGCTAAGTAGTTTTAGTTGAGTTTGTATTTATTCACGGGCCAGTGGGGTGGCCTGGTGGTTAAAGCGTTCGCTCGTCACATCGAATACCTAGGTTCGATTCCCCACATGGGTTACACTGTGTTAAACCCATTTCTGTTGTCCCCGTCGTGATATTAGAAATACTCTCACATAACTCCTGTTCTGCAGAGATTACACTGGCTTCCCATATCAGACAGAATCCAATACAAACTAACCCTTTTTGGTTTCAAGTGTCTCAATAACCCAGCTCCAAAGTATCTATCCGACCTGATCACCAGATATCAGCCCCACCCAAGTCTCCGATCTGAAAATCATGGTCTTCTTGTTGTCCCACACTTTAGGTCCAGCACCAGGTTTGGGGATCGATCATTTCAGGTGGCAGGACCCACTCTCTGGATTCATCTTCCACTGGAGCTAAGCACAATAAACAACCTGAAGATTTTCAAATCTAAACTGAAGACATACCTTTTTAAGAAAACATACAGTGTCTAACTTTTCATTCTTGAGTTGTTCCGAAAGCGCTACTGAGCAGTACATTTGGACTGGAATTGGCGCTATATAAATGTTTTCATGATGATGATGATGATGATGATGATGATGATATTGCTGGAATATGGCTAAAAGCAGCGTAAAATTAAATTCACTCACTCGCTCACTCTCTCACAATCCATACTGCAATGACGAACGATGTGTCTTAGCATGACAAGTTTAGCTTTCATAAATCTTATCTTACCAGATATATATCTCCGTCTGCAGTAGAACGTAGTCTACCGTGAAGCTGATAGCTGTAAAGATACACTTATGACCCATCGGTAATAACACAAGCATTATTCAGTACAGGGTCACGAGAACACAATTCCAAAGGAAAACACAAATTATCTTTAAATAAACATATAATGCCAGGCAAAATATGAGTATACAGTCACCTTTGATGGTGGCTTAAAATGGCATAGATGAGGAATATTTATTCGACGGATATGCATGATACCGGCATCATAGCTATGTTTTGGACCTTAAGTTTGTTGAGATTCGAAAACTGTTTTCAGTCTAGTAACCTTTTCATGCCGTTTATATATGTTTGATCAACTCCAAGTTGTAAGCTCAGTTTATAATGAAAATTGTAGACACTCTGTACTTTTAATAAAAACTAACTATGTCTTAAATTTCCACTTACATTAAATAGGGCATGAAATCTGGGAAAATAATAGATACTCATATACTGGGAATGTCAGGAGACACAAACGTTTGGGAAAAACCTACAAATTTGGCTTAACAATTTATACCCTCATCCATTGCTATTATCAAAACATATGGTTTGGTTTGGTATTCTACATCATAATATATTACTAAATCACATCATCATTGCAGCAAAAAGACACATTTACATATTCAGCATTAAGACTACACATCCGAACGTATCTTTATTTATTAAAACTCTGAAAGAAAGATTCTTTGTGGAAAACCATAATAATAATAAAATAGAACGTTTCAATCATAAATGGGTCCTTCTCTTCCCAGTAGTTTGATGAATTAAAAATATATCCATATTTACCTGATATCATATTTCTCTTTTATTGACTTATATATGTGTATTAAAATGATATTGACATAATATCCGTACATCATCCATCTGTCTGTACCTCACTTTTGTACATATGACATTGTAATCTTGGGAACCAATAAAAAAAGAATAACAAAATAGATACCCATAAACTCATTGCATAGGCCACGACAACATTTCTGTGGAGAATTGGTTTACAAAACCAAGTGCTTGCTGTAATAGGTAAACGAGAATAGGGTTGCTACAGTCGAATAATGATATGACTGTGCCCAACCGTGCCATATTGCTTACATTGTTGGCCATGATTTCACTCTGGTGCGTCAAGCCCAGACTCGATAATTAAGAGTGATATACTTTACACTAATTAAGTGCGGCAAAAACAAACTGCAGTGATCATGTTCGCTTTTGCAGAGAAAAGCAGTATGCGAACATCTAATACAGATGCTTGGAACTCGAACAAGAAGCAGTCGATCGTGATAGATATCAAAACATACTTTCAAAATTGACATTGTCAGACAGATGTTTAAACAAATGATGTTCATAAGATGATACATACAGACACGCACTCCCTTCAATATCTATAAACATATAAAATATTATTTTCACTATTTATACTACTATTTTTTTAAAATGGACAAAGTTGTTCATCTTGAAAGCTCACGTTTAATGACATTGCATCCCAAATTGATGTCTACGTCCATGGAAGACAAAGACGTTAAAACGACCACAACACCGACAATGATATGATGTATTGAGTCATTTCAAAGTGAATAAAACTGACATGAAAAAATCGTTTGCTTTATCATTACCATATATAAGATTAATTTTTGTTTTCACACAACGCCTTTGTGCTTAGCAAACTTCAACATTTGAATTATAAAACCATAAAATTTTCAAAATAAGGCAGCTGAAATTGAAATTAAACTAACGCAGCACTAAAAGGAAATTAATGAACCGTACTCTAGTTCCTCATAAGGGCCGTAAAAAATATTAGCCCCATAAAGTGATTACTGGAGGATGTGTTCACTTATTAATAATCCATATATTCATAGTCCGAAATAGTAATGTGAAGCCACGCCTGATGCCTCGTCACTAACCAGTGTGAAAAGATGGTGACGACAATATTGTGACTAACGTACTATGACAAACGTATTGTGACTTAAGCATCGACACTAATTTACTCCAGACCCTGTGTGACATTTCTGATGCTGGATCGGAAAGCCCTGATACTGTCATTGGAGTTTTATTACATCTAGATGGCCGATCAAAGTAGTCAAATAGTGAGATTCGTATTGTATTTTCGCCGTATTTGACACAGTACAATACATACGACTACTAGACCATAGTCGCTGTTTTAGTGTTAACTCCCCTTGCTGACATCAGTACAAATAGCATTGTTTAAATGAGACAAATTAATATTTCATCTTTACATATAAAGACGAGTTTGAACGAATTCAAAAATAAAAATAGGAATGAGAATGTTATTTTTAAATATTGTTAAAATGACGTTATTTGTTTTGTCCAGGGATATTTGTAATAGAAACATGTCTTTGAAACACTGATATATATAATATTGAAAATAACATTGATATGTAAACAGTAAAATGTGTTGGGCTTGATATTATGTGCACGAGAGATTTCTGTTATATATTCTAACTATATTGAATTTCGCAAAACTATCAGGTAAATGTCACGGATGTAATCAGAGGTTATGGGTAGGTGGTTTGGGGGTTGGGGTTATGTTTTTAAGGCGAGGGTTGAGTGGAAAATGGAAAGCACTTATTGGACGTAAGGATAGAGTTGAACGCTACCATATGTAGCCAGAGTCGTTCCTGTTACACACTGCTATCGAGTAACAAGACCTGGCTTAGTCTCCCTGCCTCTAATGGCGCAGCGAAAGCCCCGTAATGATCACAAAACACAATAAAAGATCGTCAGTCTTGTATAGAAATGGATTTCGATAGAAAGCCATTCTTCTCGGTTTAGTCTACTACAGACTTTCGGTTAGTATGGCTTATGTTCTGCACGTGCGTCACGCGCGACGTCTGCGGGACTCCATCGTTCGGAAGGGGCTGCAGAAGCTGACGAGTCGGTCTGGGGGTGGGGAGCCGACTCTTGCCGAGTGTTGCCGAGTCAGGCGGAGTAATGAACATACACAGTTGATTCGTTGGAAGTCGGGAAGTGATCAGTGCCATATACGGGAGCGATAGGCCGGGGAAAATGACCATTAAAACCGCCATGCATATATTCGCGAATCAAATCGCCGAGCTATGAATGGAGAAAGATCAATTATAGGAGCCTAATTGCCGAGTAAGGCCACGTGTGTAAGGGGACAAAAGAGCACGGGGCGTATAAATATCCGGGGGACACTTGCCCACATCACACACTCACTACAAATCGTTAATCGAGGGAAAGCGCGTTTTCATGAGGCGATTACACGCAAATTGTTTGTTTATTTGCTTTAAAATCAGTTTCAGTGATGTCTCGCTCTTTCTATGTGGATTCTCTGATGGTAAAGCCTGGTCACTCATCGTCCGAGTCATCTAGGGGGGTAAACCCTTCCATCCCGGTCAGTGAAGCCTTACTGTCCCGCCACCTCCTACACTCGGCCGCACCCCTCCCCAGCTACGTCCGACACCCAGGGGAAATGCTTGGATTCTGTTGCCCACTATGTATACACCCTTCTCCGTCGGCCGCTGTACCCACAACAGTGTCCGCAGCCACCCCCCTCAAGCCTGCTTCTACCCTAGTGCCTATGCCAAAAACTATGATCGGGGGACACCTGACCCAAGGGTTTAATCATCAGTACCCCCACCTGGACTTGGTGACGTCATACTCCCAACACCAGCCTCACTCCGCTGTCACTACCCAGTACGAACCTGTCTCCCAGAAGCGGCCACGATGTACAAACAGCGGTAAGTTTAGACATTATTTTTACATTCTGGTTGACCATTCTGTTCTACACGATTCGGATATTCCAAGAGTATATGCCAAGCTTGCCGCTAAATTCCTAGTGTTGAGTCAATCACTGCGTGGCCTTACATTGTTGTGAAGCGTTCTTCACATGTAAAGAACTATTAAAAAAGGTAACATCGTTAATCGCTTGTTGGGAAGAATGACAATATTTAGTGTTAACTTCAGGAGGCTTGCAATATGTTACGCAGGGACAAACAGTCGTTTACTTGAAATAAACTTCATTCAAATTCGTTTTCTCTATAAAGTGTTTTCCAAACCTCCAATTTAGTGTTTTGCAAATTTTACAAATGATTTCTCTCTTTCAAATGATTTGTTTTGATTTCTCAAAACAAATACCCATCTTTAAAATCACAATTTACAGATGTGGATCTTTGTTTTTGATGCAGCTAATTCATACTGTGCTCTAAGCCAACACAGTTGAGATTATTGACAACAAAAGACTATCCTTGAAGTAGAAGAGCGATGCAATCAATAGTACATGGCCTACACTATTTAGGAAATCACTTTTCCAAGTTTTCTTTTCAAAAATGATACGGGAATAACCTAATTTAAAAATTAACATAATATTAAATTGCCAACATATTGCAAGTATGAAACTGAATTTAAAAATAAACCATATAAAAATATATTGACCCGTCGAACATATTGTGCGTTCAATGTCCCTTCTGTCCAATACTGAACCACGCCCTTAGCCACGCCCACTGTCTTCAAAAGCTTTGTGAAAGTAATAGACTTGGGTTTATCACCAAAGTTCAGAGGTCACATCACTATCGAATTCGGTTTATTGTAGTTTCATGGTTGAAATAAAATACAGTGACCATTTGACTTTGACTTAATAGAAAATTTGATATCGGCATTTGGTAGAACTAATTTCATGACATTTGCGTTTTAACACTATGAGAACAGAGAAATACTTCTTGAACAAAATTAATTTAAATATGATGATTTTGCCGGAGTAAATTCTTTTTCACAGTTGCAAGAACGCAATAACACATCGTAATACAAATACATAGACAGAAATGATTTATTCATCTTTTACATATTTCGATAGCCTATTGTTTGACAACAACGACAATTTAGTATTCAGTTTTATGAATGACATTCAATATTTTTTGAACATGTAAATACAGTTAAATTCGAGTAAGGAAGAAATTCCTGAATGTCTACTTCTTTATTATGAGGAAAATGACGTTTTAGAGTGCACGCTTCTTCTTCACCTCGTCAGCTGAACATATGCTCTAATAGGTTGTGTTCCTTCTAATAAAGAAGTTGACAATCCTCCTCCGTATGTTTATAGTCTTTCAAAGTGGATGAGACCTAGAATTGAAACAATGAAGGGAATAAATTATGTACTGCCTTCACTTGTCTGTAGGGGGTTAGAATGAATGTGAACCGAGACATCATTGCGATATTTAAAGCATTTGTCTTGCCGTTGAATGATAAAACGGAAAGGCCCACAGTCGGGTAATGTAAGACGAATAACACAACGCGTTCAAAGTTTTATCGAATCCGCAATTTTAATTAAATCTTAAGCGTATATTCATGCATCTCGTGACGTCGAATCCGATTTTAAAGATTCTGGTTATCTGTTTAACTGAAACGGCAAACTTTACACAATACAATGTATATAAATGCAAGGAATTCTTTTAAGCATGACGAAACGCTGTTTATTTCCTTTTTTCACAAAACTTGATTTATTAATATTTTCTCTTTATTTTCCAACTAACGATACACGGTATATGCTTCACGAGGGTGTTATATTCTCTTAAATACTTCTTGAATTCTTAAGAACGTTATGCGACATCTTTGTATTCGTAGTAGTATTAAAATATGGTCTCTACAGGTGAATTTACAGCTCAGTTACATTCGTATTCTTGCCTTGCATGTTGTGGTACTATTTATGCATATTCTAAGAGTATTCAATAATGCAAGTGTCTGCATTAAAAACCGCAGTGTAATTCATTGTGTTCTCACGTATCAACGTTGAATTTCAGATGTGAACGGACCGTCGGACGATCTGCCAAGCAGCAAGCGGATTCGTACAGCGTTCACAAGCACACAGCTCTTAGATCTTGAGAGAGAATTTGCATCGAACATGTATCTTTCCCGGCTTCGTCGTATCGAGATCGCAACATATCTCAACCTATCAGAGAAACAAGTGAAGATCTGGTTCCAGAATAGGCGTGTCAAATACAAGAAAGAAGGCGGGTCTGACTCACGTGACCAATGCCGCTGCTTGCGCACGTGCTCCTCGCGACACGACAAACGGAAGATTGACAGCTCGTGTGAAGGGAAAGGCGAAAGGGGCGTGTCTTGTGGGCGCGATGAGACAAGCAGCGAAGAGGAAGACGAGGAAATTTGCATGTCTGAATCGGATTTGCCTTCGTGTCTGACAGGGACCGACTGTGAAACTGATTCACGTTTACCTCACGCGGAGGGGAGGGAGCGGCCGACTGACACGACGGTGTCGGAAAAACACAGAGAGGACCTTGCAATCTGAACACTGTAGGACAATACAAAACCGAGGGCCGGAGTTGTGCAATATGACTTGATATATATTATATTTACCATTTACTGTTTACATATGTATTTAATAATATGTGCAATATATTCTCAGGGCGTCAGAGATACAATTAGGCTGTTGATAGGACTAACTGTGTTCATTGAAAGGCATATGCGATACATTGATAAAGGAATATTTTGTGAGATCCTTTTAACGTTGTTTAATATTTTCACAATGTACAAACTATTAAAATGCCACATGCTATGGTGTCAGGTTATCCTGGTATATCGCCACCTGTCCAGGAAATATAGAATCATATTTTTTGAATCGACACTGTTCATATTTGACGTGAATTTGAAACCTATGCATGTATGACAAATTGCCTTCACAGTTGCATTGTTGTATTTATGACTGCTACCTGATCGCCGCCGATATGCATCACCAAGTGCCTGTCCCGTTATCGAGTCGCCCGCTAAGCAAGGGGACCTGCTATTTGTACATGTTGAATAAATGGTTATAAACCATCTGTATATATCTTTTAGTTTTACAATAAATCTTGACATTTATCTCACTTGTTTTCCCATTTCTTTCCATGTCAAAGCTCGACATGCTAAGCAGAGGACGCATAATTTATGTTATGACTGACACGTCGAAACATTCATTTGTGTCCAACAGTCATATGTCACCGGGGCATATTGCGGTGCCCGACACACGATGAATTGTGTCTATCCAATATGTTTTAAAGGGAACAATTTGAAATTTAGGCAGGTTATTATAATGCAGAGGGACACGTGTTTCATCATTATCAGCCGTAGCCCTGGCGTCAGGCTTACTATAAACATGTTGACAAGCCAGCCCCCTCCCTGAGTTACAGCTCTCTGTATCCCCACCCTTCCAGCAACCCCTTTCATGAGGGAACATCTTTGTCGTCATCTGCAGCATTGTCCAACACGAAAATACTCCCCTATTAGGAAAACCGTCACAGCAAACATGGTTAAGTAATGTCAACTGATTAATGCCGTCAACATATCGGGGATAGCTGATAGTATCTCCTGTTTCGCTTTATTTTTCATTTTATTTAGAGTCACAGTTTTAACACGGTCAGATTTACACGTGATGTATTGACATATGATGATAATTTTTTAAATTTTTGGAGTTTTACTTCAGGTTTCGAGGGTTTATATATGTTAACCCTTTCCATATATACACTTTATTACTCAAAGGAACCACCAACGGTGGTACATGAGTTATATTTACACATAGTTATATAGAGGCTCCAGCAAGATGGCATACACAACATTCAGAAATCTTGACAGTTTTTTCAGGACATGTACCCTATTATTCCCAACAATTTGCTTATATTTGGACATTTAAGGCCATTTATAATAACAATAACTGATAAAAGAAGAACGTTCATTCGCCAATGCTTTACATCTAAATAAATAGTGGAATTCGTCGCCATTTTGTTGAGAGTTACACAATGTACAAAATCTCGAATACCCGAGTCATCACGGATGTGCTGTTTTCATACAAATATTTGAATGGTGTTTGTAAGTGATACACATGAACGTGAGTACTTATGGTTGTCAATTTCTATATTATCAAGTACACAACGTTTATTCTTACACCTCCATCGGGTCTAATAAACGAGTAAGTAGTTAAACCAAATTGCGTGTTCCTTATAATAAACACGTTCACATTCATCCTGTATTCACTTCCAAATGTATACATCTTATATCCAATGTTCATAAATGATTTGCATTTTGATCCCAGTGGAATCGGTTTCGAAAGATGATCGAAGCTGAATATTCCCTGGTGTTGACAATTATGAATACTTACTTTAGGTATAACATTCGCAGGTAATTCAGTATAAAATAGGTAAGATGACTGAGTGACTTAAAGCAGCATTCACAAAAGCTAACACCGGGAAAGCTGAACATAACGTCATTGTTTAGATGATGACCAAATAACATTTAAGCCAAGTGTAGCCATTAATGTGGATATCAGACAAGAAAACAGGAGTAAGCATACTAGGTTTAGCATATTGAGGCTTTGTGTGAGTTAAAGTTTTAGATGCTGTTAAATAACTACCACAAAGATAATGGTTCAATACCTGCTCCAAAATCTCAGTTAACGACTGCATCTTAAGGTCGATACTCTAAGCTCTTAGTGATATGGAAGATCAAACTAAACGAACACATAGATAAGTGGTTTTAGCTTCATGTCTCACCGCACAATTAACGTAATTCATTCTACGGTATACAAAATATAATTGTCTGGTAAAAAGAAGTATACATCCATAGCCCAACAATATTGCGGTTTCATGTCTGCAGAAATTCTGCATTGCTTCCGACCACTTATTTTTGTTTGTAATATCACCCAAAGGATTATGTATTTTTAGCACATGGTTTGATGATGGCCAAACGAAGTGTGAGTGAGTGAGTTTCGTTTCACACCGCACTCAGCAATATTCCAGCTATATTGCGGCGGTCTGTAAACAATCGAGTCTGGACCAGACAATCCAGTGATCAACAACATTAGCATCGATCTGCGCAATTGGGAACCGATGACATGTGTCAACCAAGTCAGCGAGCCTGACCACCCGATCCCGTTAGTCGCCTCTTACGACAAGCGTGGGTTACTGAAGGTTCATTCTAACCAGGACCTTCACGGGTTGCTAAATGAAGAAGAAACCCCGAATGGCTGGTTATTCGATGGCGATGTGACGATGCTGTCCTATTTGTTTCTTGAATCCTATGTTTGCAGTATTATGGCCTCTGACTATAGTTTAGTATTGTTTTGAAAACGTAACTATAATTGTACTTATTTGGTCACATCAATTTTGAAGACGCGCGCTTCTATATCCCCGACATGTCTTTATCAACACAACAGAGTTCCAAGATTAAGGATGCTATAAACGAATGTTCAAAATACATTTACAGCTCGCACAGAAATGATCATTCCTTATGTTTCAGCAACGTTTTGTTTTGCAGAGAACATCATGTATATTAATTGAGACATTGTATTTTTCCTCGTCACTTGGTTGGTAGTATGTTCTTTTCAATATAAAGGGGACACGTGTTAAAGAGAAGGGCACATTGTGGGACAGAATTGAAAGGTTTGCTTCTAATATCTTAATCAACCTGTTTCTATTGCTGCGATCATTTCCTTACTTCTTTTGTAGGAATTTAGAAAACCTTAATGTTTATTATTCCAAACATCTTGAACTTCATTACCGTATTGGAAGTATTAAAAATTAGAAATCATAATAGAATGAATTTATGAAATAATAAATTATTGAAGACCATATGCTTGAAATCAAATCCAAACAGCAATAAAAGGCGATCTATATGATCAAATTGACAACTTTAAAAGAAATAACACATGAAAGATTTATGAAATAATAACGAAATATCTTTAAATAGTACCTACAACTTTTCTTCAATCAGGAAATGCACCATGTTTAAATGTTCTTCTCGCATGTGGGGGTATTGTGATCCATTAAACGTCATAGCTAAAGCAATTTCACATTTCAATATAATCACAGTAAATATCCCCCTACCACTCCGTGAATGTAAATTTCGGTGACTTTTATTCAGTCCCAATAATCCAACGGGGTTCACTTGTAATTAAGTGTGTCATTTGACTGTTAATTGAATACTCATTGTTGAAATTTTACAAAAATAAAAAAAATCTTCCCCCGTTTTGAATAACACTACGCCCCCGATTTGATATTTACGGTAGAAGGATTAAGCAGCCAACATATGAAGGGTTGTAGGGGGCAATATGTTGTGTTGAGGAGGGTGGTGTTGTCATAGCGCCGACAACTTTTGTTAGCGCAGTGATCAACAGGCGTATTGAATGCGGTCCTTTATATTCAGGTACAACATGCACCCCTATACTGAAAAGCATTAGGTAATAGCGGTTGTCAGATTGGCAAGCTAGGGTCGTTTTGTAGAATAAATGGTGCATGTCTCTTGGTGGATTGGAAATAACTTGATAACCTGATGTAAGGCTCTGTTGGCTACAATAGTATGCATGTCTTTATGACTCTTCCAAAGAATAGCCTGACAATATTGCGGTTTGATGTCTGCAGAAATTCTGCATTGCTTCCGACCACTTATTCTTGTTTGTGATATCACCAAACGATTATGTATTTTTTGTCACATGGTTTGCAGGACAGAATACTCCCAGCTTTCGGCGATACCTGCTATCATCATTATTTTATAGTGATCGATGAACACATTGTTATGTTACATACTGATGGAAATAAAGGAACACATGAAAGTACAAAATTAATGTTCCAATATAGTTTTCAAATTTCTTGCTTTGTATTGCACTGTGTTGGTGAAAATCTGGGAACACATAAAGGAAAACCTGTATTTGTATGTGTTCCCTTATTCGTTTCCATACTAGGATATCATGTTGTTATGAACATTTTTGGTCAATTTTAAGGTTCCATGCGGTTTTAAATCGCATGACTGCACTGATCGTTTCAGACTGTTCAGTAGAACTACAAGTGACATATAACGTAATGCTTAAGCTCGTAAGGTCCCGGTTGAATTGGTCTTCAGAAACACATGTTTGTCCACGGATCAACAGCATGAGCGTCGATCTATGAGAAACAACTGGGATACGATAACATGTGTCAACCAAGTTGGCGAGCCTGACCACCCGATCCCGTTAGTCACCTCTTACGACAAGCATTGGTTGCCGAAGACCAATTCTAACCCGGATCTTCACGGTTAACGAAGGAGATAGTCGCACGTTTTATTCTCCTCTCTGTGCTCAAATCATCCATGGGTGTCTACACACACGGAAATGTCATGGGGGAATAATGTCCTACCAATGTAAATATATTCATTTTGTTCTGATGAATCCTTGGATGCTGGTAGCAAATAACATTTGACTCTTACACACGTACCAAGCAATCCTGTGATCCTACATCAACATGATATCCTACCTGGTATCTCCTGTTTAATATACAGAGGGCATTATACCATCATTTGATTTTATTATTTTTATGCGTCGTTTTGAAAATATCTCTATTTAGGTATATTCTATAGAGATGACTTCATTTACTGCTAAAAGCATAATTCAAAATCATTTGAATTTTCAAAAGATAACTTCATTCACAGATTTTTAAAGTGACATATCCAACATATTTCGCATAATTCACAACTGCTGATGGGTATCGTAACCACATTTGGAAATGCATGAACATTCCTTTGAGACACAAAATTGCAAACTGTATATATATGGTAGGTGTCATATGTGCTTACTACTGTCTTCATTCAACCAATTCATTTAACATAAAATAGCCATCTACAGATTACAATTTACAAACTGAATATGTTATGGGTCAATATACATTATCAACTTCAACAACAGTGCTAAAAGCGCATTAAACAAACTTGGTATACTTTCTTTTGACCACCAGTTAAGGTCTCAACACAAATACGTAGGATCTATTTTAGTGTTTCGGACAGTTAAGACAATTGGTAACTTGGACATGCAAATCCTGAAATAATTTTAGATTGTGCATACTAAGTATTCTGAAAAACATTGTTTGGGATCATGATTTTGTCACGTTTATGTCATATGATTTTACGATAGGAATACTGTTTTGTAAAACTAAGAGGCACTATGTTATTGCAACATTATACATAGAAATTTAGAATTTGGCAACTTTGTTGTTGAACTCCATCTTGTTGCATTTGCTTCAGTAGAATATGTTCACGGAATATAGTACATTTTGCATATTATGCAAAGTACTCCATTGAAATATATGTCAAACTAAACATATAGTCATCTTTTAGATACGGTGTTCCACTAACACTTGAGGAGTGTTGCTCTTCTTTAACGTTTTATGACTATATTTCATACAAATCCACGTAGAATATGTTTCATCTTTCGAATAAAGAATTTTTGTAACTTCATGGTCTAACTCAACTGAAATAATTTGGTTGAAAAGTTACTCCTGCGCAAACATATGATCAGTGGTTTAACCGTTCAGTTGTCAGTGTCATAAGTCAATCCATCACTATGTTGAGCAGAATGTTAGTGGAAATGATACCTTTTTTGTTTATTGTGGAAAGACGTATTGTGTGTTGTGAATTAATTCATTCCATCTTTTACGATATTGTGTTTGTGATATTCTTATGTATTTCTATATATGTTTATCAACAAACATGAAACCTTCTGATGTAACCCATATTTCTTTCGAGACAATAGAGTAATATATTATGCAGTCAGGCTGAGTTGGCCAACATTGCAAGGTCAATAAATAATCACACTCAGTATTAGAAACAACAGACGGATAAATTCTGTACTATGAAGTTTTCCTGCCCCTGTACATTTCCGCATATATTTGCTTTAAATTACACAAGAGGCTAATTGACGCTACTAACTATTAAAATGGTTTGGTAATCAATAATAATGAACAGCCCTAGGAAACAATATCCCTTTAACTTTTCCTGAGTGACATCAATTGCTATCATTAAAAAACTAATAAAAAATGACATGTCACAAGTTGATTGTTTCCCTTTTCTATAAATATTTATTTGAGTCAAAGTGACATTGTAATGTTAAGTCGTGTGAAACTAGATTCCTGCAACAACTCGTGTTTGTTTGCCTTAACGACTCGACTGTTAGAAACAGAGGGCGGCTGTGTATTGTAGTCCTACTTTGTAATGAATAACTGTTTCTGATTGTAGCACCAGTACCTCGTGTCTTTGACTGCTAATTGGCACCAAGATGGCAGCACAGGGGGAAATGACAGATCTGGTACTCGTGTTTGGTAAAGTCACCTAACACCATGTACACCAAGTCAATCTTGTTTTTGGTCAAGGACGTCTTGAGTTTCTTTGAGGATTAGGTACCCACGTGATCAACCTATGCTCTCGAGTCAAGTCTTTGTGGATATATGCCATGTTGGCCAAGTGCGCTTGGCACTGGCGGGATATTGCATTGCCACGCACCCGTCTTGTGGTCGCTGGATTAACGGAGTGTGGCCGTTGGTAATTGTTAAATCTGATGGACGTGAGGATGCTCAAGCTTATTTCATCGTCGTTCACTTTAGGTGTGAAAACAGCAGGAGTCATAAGAGGTTGAGACACGTTTCTTTATGGTTGTCAATCTTCTTTATTAAGTTGTCTCCCCTTAATCAAACCGTTTACAACCCTGACCCGTCCAATCTGACACTATTAGCGTAAGATTAGGCACCATGCAAAAGATAAGTGTTACTGTCAATCATTTCGGGCGGTGGGGTAGCCTGGTGGTTAAAGCGTTGGCTCGTCACGCTGAAGACCCGAGTTCGAGTCCCGACATGGGTACAATGTGCGAAGCCTATTTCTTGTGTCCCCCGCCGTGATATTGCTGGAATATTGCTAAAAGCGGCGTGAAAACTAAACTCACTCACTCAGTCAAATAGACGAATGCATTTGTTACTGCCTGGTATCGTTAAAATTGAGATTGTTATAATTTATGAACCTATATCGACTGACTGTTTTATTTTAGTAGCATAGGTGACGCAGTTCAGTTTCAAAGTTCTACCAATAACCGTCTGTGTCGACTACGATGCTTCCTGATCAGCGAATATATTCGATTTAGAAGAATGTTAACCAGTGTGGTACTCATGTTTATCACGAGTGATCCCTGACAGCGGATGATATGGACTAAACAAATATATATATATCGTCGTGTCCTTTAAAATATTCTTTGGTGTTGTATCAACAATAGCTACGACTGCTCAGAGTTTACGTTTTGCACTCACCTTCATAAGTAATTGCCGTTTAAGTCTGACTTCCATACATGTACGTTATACGTTGTACATTAATACTTAACATATGTGTCCGCCATATTAACGTTCATTTCGTAAGTGCTCTTCGCTACAGCTCTACTTTAAAATACGTTTTCTTCTTATTTCCGCACAAATAGAAATCATCAATGCTATCCATAATTGTTCGATAAAATACTTTATTGCAAAATGTCATAACAAAATATTATATATAATTGTTCTTGTACACATGCATGCTGAGAAGTCATAATAATATTTCCATATCTCTCTCTCTCACACACACACACACACACACACACACACACACACACACACACACACACACACTGAGTCTATCAGTACACATATGTACATGGATAGGGGGAAGACATTTGCATTTATGTCATGAATCATGATATACTTTAACACTGTTTTGAAACAACAAAGCTCAATTTTACATGCAGTGATTTGTTAATTTAATGAACTGGATCCTCAACCTATGGCAATGAGAATCTCAGATCATCATATGTATCTATTTAGGTATCACACACGTCTTCCGGTAAAGTTAAGTATGGCTTCTTAAGAGCATGAGATACAGACTAGACAAACAATTGGTTGAATCCTTTAACACTTGCAATAACTGATAGTTACTGATAAATAGAATGGTCGTCACAAAACACAAGTTGTCACAGCGCTTTTTAAGTGACAGGTGAAACCGCCGCTTCGTGAGATACGACCCTTTGGAACAAAACGGTGGACCCTGAACTTCAAGGATACACATCTTAAAATAAAATATAAAACGATATAATCAGTCGGACAAAACTTGGCATACAATTGAAAATTGGACTTGATCAAACGTTATCACAACAAAACTGGCTAAAATCAGTGGTCTAAGCACCGCAGACTACAGGTCTCAAACATAAATATGAAATCCATCTAAAATACTTCACCATGGTGTCGAAGGCAGAAAATCAAAGCACTACATGGGACAGCGACACGAATGACTAAACACATACTAAACAACCAAGCAACAGTATTAGAGTTAGACGTGAATATGCTTACGAACAATTGCAAGCATTCCTGTCATTTCCTTTTAAATCATACTCTTGTTTTGTATGCAAATTCTGTGTGGCGGGTGCTGCTTGGAGACCAATACGTGGTTACCCCCAACCTGAACAAGTTGGGTCACCTATTATTGGAGTTCATTTACAACATCGTCATCACTGTGTCATCACATCGTCATCACTGTGTCATCACATCGTCATCACTGTGTGGTTTTTGATGTTTTGAGTGAGTGAGTGAGTTTGATTTTACGCCGCTTTTAGCAATATTCCAGCAATATCACGGCGGGGGACACCAGAAATGGGCTTCACACATTTTGCCCATGTGGGGAATCGAACCCGGGTCTTCGGCGTGACGAGCGAACGCTTTAACCACTAGGCTACCCCACCGCCCCATTTGATGTTTTGAATTGTAACGGCTTCTGCTGGACTTTATTGATCATGTAATGGCGGCGGCATAAAACAGCAAACACCTGTAATGTATTCACCATCGCCAGTGTCTGTGGCGGTGGGGTAGCCTAGTGGTTAAAGTGGTCGAAGGCCCGGGATCAATTCCCCACATGGATACCAATTTCAGGTGTCTTCGGCCGTGATATTGCGGGAATGTTGCAAAAAGCGGCGTAAAACCATACTCACTCACTCCTTATTGTCTCAGCAAGATACCGTATAACTTCTAATTATAACCTTTAACAAAAGATCATATAAGACTCGAACAATTCGGTTCACGTAAATATTGTTCGCATGTTGTCGTGCAAAATACAAAATTAGTTTTAATCATTGTTCAACGTTCGCTTTATTTCGAGAAAAATACAAAATCAATGATAAATAATGTATTACGAGGAGTTGTTTTGTTCACTTCTTTCTCTTAACAATATCAATTACGAGCATTAAAAGTGCATAAATTTATAGCAATGAAATTCGAGGAAGCGTAAAAATCAAAAGGACAGTTATCCGCTTGAAAACGTGTTCAGATCTGACTACTTTGAGTACAGAGACGTGTGTGATAAATCACTTCCTCGTCTCGAGAAATATAAACACAGGCCTTTTATCGTAGCCACAACGTCCCTTGACAACTTTCTACCAAGAAAATATCAGATTTCTCGGGTATTAGCTTAACACGTGACCTCGTCGGTTCAAAGATGTATGCGATCAAGCGTTATTGGGAGCTCAACAGTTGAAGGAAAGGTTGGCCTCTCGATGGCAATTAAAATAAAAATAAAAATATGTGCTGCAGTGCATGTGTATTTGGCTTTTTATAACTAACTTATGCCAAACCGAATTAAAAGGAATCGCTTGAACTGGAATCAGCTTGAAATGCATTATCTATCGGAGCAACACACGAGGTTTTCAGCAACAAGAAAGCTGTTACGGTGCTTGTATTGATTGTTTAATTGATGCGTTGTTTATCGTCGGTATATCTTTCTGTGGAACAGTGAACTGTTTTAAAGAAAAATGCGAATGTCCTCATGAGAAAGTGGCGAGGGGAATCAAATTCCCCGAGTGCCTTTTCACCAGCATCGATCTACGAGGTTGGGGACATATGTAGATTGGGGATATAGATATACAACACTATTTCAATATTTAAAAATGATTAAGAAATTTTAAGTTTAAAAAAAAAATATCTTATGATAAACCTGGTACGCTTCGTAAGGTGCGAATGTTTTTCCACCATGCAATGTAGCAAAGAAAGAATAATGCCTCAAAATTGCTTGTCACTGATCACTGCTGTATAATATGGTCCTAAAGCTAGTGAGTATTTTGAATAAACATTGATTTATGGTATTACCAATGATCCACGTCGTTAAGGTTGCTCACGACACGATCCATGAAGACGCCTCTCAGTATGCTGTGGACCATTTGTGTGCCAGCATCCGGGATGAAGTACTTCAAGGGCTTGCGTGACAGTGATGTAGATGTAAAGAATAGTTGTTAATAATTTTGCGATGGTTGGCATAAACATACTCAGCTAAGACTTTTAAAACCCAATAATTTGCTTCAAAGGAATATTTATATCTTACGTAGTGAGAGTGAGGGCGATTTAAGTAGTCTTCCGATAGTCAAGGTTTCACTATTTTAACATCTGGTTTAACTTATTTCCGGAACCCATTGACACTTTGAATCTCTTGTTTGCAGACCAATGCTAATAATATATTAACAAACCACCCAGCTAACCAACCAACCAACCGATCAACAGTCCAACCAACTAAATCCAATTCAGCACTCACACAGAATGTCGTGTATAAAACATAGCCCTGACCCCACTGAAAACCTTGTCCCCGGTGTCCACCTTCCTTCAGCGCTTATTACAAGGTATCCTGGCGTAACTCTGCCCTACCCTATGATTGAGCATCAATTACCTGACCCACAGGTATGCCATACATTAGCTGTATACGACATCATTACCTAAGATGGTCCGCCCCGAGCCAAAGGGAGGACAGCGGACGCGTGGCCCAGCTTTGTAGAACGTTGTCAACCGTCTTATGTTTGTATACAGCTTATGTTCGCCACCCCCCGGGGTGGTGGTAAACAGGAGTCTCCCTGAGGACAGGGCGGAGTTGAGGGGACAGGAGCGTGCTTGGGTCACCGACCCCCAATTATTGCATTATACTGATGCTTAGCCACGCCCTGACCCCTCAAGTCTGGCAGATGACCGCGACAGAGCGGAAGATGTAATGATCGCTCCATTACGAAGTAAACAGACACCGGGGGGATCTGGACATGGGAGGGACGATCGTTTGACAATATTACACGGTTGGGCGGGGAATTTCCGACGTGACCCTGAAACCTGATTGTTCCTACACTGTCAGCGATCAGTCAATAGCTCAGTGTGAGCAGGGCAGGGGTTTTCCAGGGGAAATAATAATCACTTATATGCTTGCTGCTTTCTTTCTGACCTGAGGTCTCGTGTCTGACACGATGTCAAACACGCGACCATCTCAGACCGCGAAGACTTGCTCTCCGATTTTCATCTCGGAGATAAACCCAGTCCTTTCTCTGCTCACTTCCAATTTATTCTTCTGTCCAGAAAGGATGACTTCTATTAAATGACACTCTTTAGGCAGCTACATCTGTCCGGTACAATTAGAAGTGACCGCAATATTTCTGCGGTTGCACATGTCAGCATAATACCATTGCCAAGTAACCGTGTTATAATGCTTTGTGTAATTGAATGTACAAACTTACTCCAGGCAATGCGAGGATATTTTGACGGAAGTGATTCACTCTTCTTTCATTGTCAGCCAACAAAGAAATGGTTGTTCTAGAGTGAGTCCTGATGTCGTTATAGACTGAACAGAAACATTAACATTGTAGTTATGACTAATTACTTGCAAGAGATATAAGACCAGTCATATATAGTTGGCTCAGGAGGAATCAGAAGAAATTCATCCCCAAACAGGGCTACATAAAAATGCATATATTAGGTGATGACCTTAAAACAAAAGGAACATTTTAATATGAAATATAATATTTTTTCTTTTTGTATTTGACTGTCACAATAAACAATATACAATGATATCATTTATGTCATCCAAACTTGTGACAATCATTACTGGAGGGTCATTATTCTTAGTACATGAATGCACCAGCAACGTGAGTCTATTTGACTGAATGTTTCCACGTTTAACTTCTACCCTTTTGACACAAGTTTTGCTGGTGCAATCGTTCACAAGAGGGAAATTTCGAAACTGTTACATTTTCAATTACTTATTTAATTATTTTCCTTCCCCTCCAAATTTCTGTGAAATGACGAGTCGATAGTACGATAGTACAATGGCTGTACAACACACGCAAGGCACATTCTAATTCTTAGCTAAAGTTTTACAAGCGGTTACGAACATTTTGCAAAATATTTTCAGGATGAGAGAGTTTTTACTTTTTGATGAATAAATGTTCCTGGATTGGAAATTTATCCACGTGTTAAGAGATCTGAAAGAATTACCCTGTATAGGTAAATTATGTTTAAGACTCATCTTATATTCTTTCCTTGCGATTTTTAAAAGTCATTGTTATTAAAAAATAAAGAATATATTAAAAAAATATGTTAGAGTCATGGTCAGTACGAAAAGAAAAGATCATTGAAATATAAAAATAATATGGAGTGGCTGCTGTAACATCTTATATCTTTTTACCTTAACAAACTGTAGTTTTCCCTATACACCACTATCGTTTATCATTGTTTCCCATCGTATGAACATCCGGGTTAGCATTGGCATTCACCAACCCATGGTCGTCGTAAGAGGCGACTGACGGGATCAGGTGGTCAGGCTCGCTAACTTGGTTGACACATGTCATCGTATCCCAATCAGTGCGTTGATCGACTTTCATGCTGCTGACCACTGGATTGTCTGGTCCAAACCCGATTATTCACTGACCGCTTCCATATAGCTTGAATATTAGTGAGTGCGGCGTTAAAAAAAATAATAAAGAATAAAAAACAAAAACAAACAACATTATTTCCCAACACTTTTGAGCTATACCACAGACTACTCAAGTCGGACCACCAGTCCCAATAAACCACTGGCATATAGCCAGTGACATTTTGCGACATAACCCTTTCGACATTCCATAAATGCCAAGTGGATTGTAGAATTCCAACTATACATGTGTTTATGAATCAATATCAAATAGTGATGACACCAATTGTTCGCGAAAAGGCGAACGTAACCTGCCCCACTAGTGGCATCCGTCATAATTAAATACAAAGGCTAGTCAATTGTTCACCTGACGAGAAAGTACAGTCCAAGCCAAAATAGGGAACTGCACCATGTCTCTCAAATATATAATTGCTCCCCACATATCTACCAAAATTCTTTTTGAAAGCTTTATTGCGGCCTTGAATGTTGTTACTTCGAGACCCGTGAAGGTCCGGGTTAGAATATTGATCTTCAGTAACCCATGCTTGTCTACCCGTGAAGGTCCGGGTTAGAATGTTGATATTCAGTAACCCATGCTTGTCGTCAGAGGCGATTAACGGGATCGGGTGGTCAGGCTCGCTGACTTGGTTGAAACATGTCATCGGTTCCCAATTACGTACATCGATGCTCATGCTGTTGATCACTCAGGTTTCGGGTCCAGATTCGATTATTTACTGACTGCTGCCATATAGCTGGAATATTGCTGAGTGCGGTGTAAAACTAAACTCACTCACTCACTGTAACTTTGATCGAACAACTTAAGTACTCATCTAAGACTCAAGGTTCTGACGTACACCACAGATTACTTAAAATTAGACTTGCATGCACTATCATGCATTTAAGAAATACACTCTGACATATACAGAACGTCAGTGCAAAAGGACACCCAGTCTTGACTATTCTCAGGAACAACTTCGGTTTGGTGTAAAGGGAAAAATAACTGTGTGCATTACTTGAATGGGTCACTGAAAATCAGTGATGACACCGGGTTTTAGCGAAAAGGGTAAGCATGTCCTGCCCTACCAGTGGCAGTATGTTTTGCCCGACACCTTGCAGCAGTCTTCCGGCCATGCCTGTAAACAAACCAGACAATCAAGACATCTAAAGATCGGAAGATATATTCAAACAATTTGGAATTACGACTGCTATGTCGAAGTACAGAGATTCCTATGCTTAAAAGTAAAAAAAAACGTTTGGGAAATAGATTTATTGTGCAACACATTGTTGGTCAAATTTAATGTCTCGGAGCAACATAGACCATGAAATACTCAAGTAAGCCACCATGGCCTCATAGTGAGTGAGTGAGTTAATATTTAACGTCACATCGGCAATATCTCAGCCATATCGTGACGAGAGCAATGCGATTTATATCAATATAAAAAAACAATAACTTGAGAAAATAAAAACCTGTCATCGAAGGACAGTAAAACTACTAGAATATCACAGCTATTAATTTAAAACTAGTACGCTATCATAAAAATATATCACTATAGACAACAATGCAATATAAAAACGGGCTATAGATCACCAGCAACTGAAGGCTGATCAGCCTACCCATGGCCTCATACACAGCTGGGATATACCAGAGTGTACTCAGAAGGTTGCAATGTGTCCAGTGTGCTACTGAAATATGTCATAAAGTATTCATGTATGACAATATGTTCCCCATACGTGTCTTCATGTATAAATACGCACAAGAGTAATCATAAAGTGACATTTTTACATACATTATAACACATATGCCCACATAATGCAATGTCTCGTAAACAAGGGATAGGAAATTCCTTAAGAAACATAATACTGTTTTACAGGTAATGAATACGGCTGTTATCACGTCATCCATAATTCCTACACTTTAAGCCCACCAGCAATATCCAAAGGTATAATAATACTATTCTAGGAAATGACTGTATCAGAAAACAGTTCTTTCTGAGCTCGGATTTTGGAGTTATACCGAAATCACAGTAATACAGTGTGACCGGTCCACCCGCTGCCACCCCTTCCTCCCATGCCCTTATTTTATTTTCTTCTCCTAATCCCTCCATCGCCACCCCTTACTCCGCCGGTCTGTTGCCGACAATACTCTACTATTGTGTAGTGGAAGTACAAGGGGCCGTAGTTTGTCATCGCTATACCAGATTCCAAAAATGGCGCCTCCTGACTCAAGTGAGTTCTCTGCAAAGATACGATAAACAGCCACACTGACCTGAAGTACTTCCGGGTTTTAAAGACTGTGGTCGAGTAGGTCATATATGGACATCCATTCCCAATGTTTTACATAAATCTCGCCATCGACTTAATAATACAAAGCCCAACAGGTGAACCTTGGTCTCGAGTTCGGACTCTGGATGACAACAATAGGGACAATTACCGCGGAAGCTGAGACCACTGGAAACACAAGAGAGGCCCTCAAGGGTTGGAGAGGCTGCTCGGTTAGGTGTGTCTTAATGTGTTTTGATATTGTCACATGGATATATACATCAGTGGTAGCTACAGGCATTCATATCATAAGTCAGGAATAAATATCATAAATGTATTCTATATCATGATAAAAACGTGCATCAGTGATGAATTTTATGATCTGAAGGACAGCCAGATTGAATATTCCTGGAGAAGTGAAGTAGGCATATGGTAGCAGTACCCTACAATGTGTTTTCCGAGAGTTGACATAAGGGCTTCGTATTTACTGACATGGTTAGTGTAGCTCATGAACAAGAAGGATACAATCACAGTCGATTCCTCAGAGTTGAAAACAATGGACGAAATAAGAGCCTTTCTCTGACTTAAAGATTTGCATTATGAAGAAAATTATCCAAAACTTCACGAACACCTGGTATCATCACTATTAGACAGTGATTCATAAACACATTCTGATAATCGGACCAGTACAATATACACTGCTTAACCACACATTTGTTATGATTTGGCCTTTTATTTCTATATTAATAAAAATGACGATTGGACTGTTTTCATTTCTTGCAAATTGTTTGGCAGCGGGACGAATTGGAAAAACTAAACTGTGTCAAAACTCGTTGCAAATTTGAGGAAACGTTGTTCTCGTTATCTCAAATATAAACGTGAACACGTACCTGTCCCAGTCTAATTTCCCGAGGACTAAAGGCCAATACAATCAAACGGTGAAATGTTACTCTGAAATGTTACATATACAGTACTTTTTTAAAACAAAACCTACTCAAGGAATGCATGCTGTAAAAGGGTGTACGTAACTGCAAAACTTCCCTCCCTTCCTACCTGCTTTCCAAGCTATCTACCTTCCTATCATCTTTCCAACCTGCATATCTACCTATCTACCAACCTCCCTAGCTACCTACCAACTTTTTTTCCAACCTGCTTACCTACCTACCTACGTTCCAAGCTACATACCTACCTACCTATTTTCAAAGCAACCTACCTACCTACCTTTTTTCAAAGCTACCTACCTTTCCACCTTCTTTGCAACCTGCCTACCTACCTACCCACCTACCTACGTTCAAAGCTACCTACCTACCTGCTTTCCAACCTACCTACCTACCAACTTATTACAACCTGCTTAACTACCTATTTTCCCACTAACCTACCTACCACCTACTCTCCAACCTACCGCTCTACGTACTTTGCAACCTACCTACTTTCCAACTGACCAACCTACCTCGTTTCCAACACACCTACCTACCTACCTACCTACCTACCGCCTCCGTGGTGTAGTGGTTAGAGCGTCCGCCCGGAGAGCGGAAGGTCGCGGGTTCGATCCCCGACCGCGTCATACCAAAACTCGTTAAGATATGGTACTTGTTGGTCCCTGCCTGGCGCTCGGCATTAATGAGTGGGGTATTCATGCTTCGCTGCTGCATGTTACCTCAGTGGGCTAGCACTATAAAACCAGCTTCAGTCTGGGCTAGTATAAGCAGCCGCACATGCACATACACACGCATACACGTCGTCATATGAGCGAAATATTCTCAAGCACGACGTTAAACCCAATTTCACCTCACCTCACCTACCTGCCTGTTGATATGTCTACGAGTGCACAATGACACGAGGCCCTCCTTTTCTCTGTCAGGCAATCAGATGTTTCTCGGTAATACATGGGAACTGCTAACATGAAGGATATAATATCCATTGTAACATCTTTTGTTTTTAAGAAAATTGATATTTTGGTACAACCCGCATTTGGTTGCCATTGAGAGTTAAATTTTAATTGCTCAAATGTTTTTTTATTCGTCTTTAAACGTTTTTTGTCCTTCAGCCATTTTCCTCAGTTTAACAGATTGGTATTAATGAAATTAGTGAGAAAAATACCCCCTCTGGCAAAATCCAGCAATATGGCGGCAGTCATAATCGCCGATTGACATTCACGTTTCAATCCCACCATTTCTCGCCAGCTGCGTGATTTCGTCTCTGAGTACACGTAATTGGAGTTACCCGTCTAATTAGAGGGCGCTTCTGAGAGAGAGCCGAGATCAGGTGAACACACAGTAAGACTTGTAGTCATACAGGAGATCGCTGGCGAGAAGCCGATCGGCAAAAAATGGCAATTAATCCCTTTCACTGCGATGGGAAAGTTGAATACAATGTTGAAATGTTATTGTTCCCTTTGCAGATTCACCGCGCACATCTCTAGTAAGGGAAAGATAACTCTTGGGTTCCCACTTCCTGTCTGGCTTATCCCTCCATTTCCATTGAAAACCACTTCTATATAAACCAATGTCCATTAAAAAAAGATTACACGTGTTGGATAGCGTAATGATGTCAGTGCTAATCTTTGACTTATTCATTTGTAACTTAAGCTTGCATTTATTTGTATGCAAGCTCGAGATATGAAGCATGTGAGATATGAAGCATAGCATATACGGATTGCATAAATTGTCGAATTGAGGAAAACTCTGGTTGACCAGTTACCATGAGTGATGAGCACTTCCAAGAGCAGTATGAAATGGGAAATGTGTTGTCATGTACACTTGGGTCCATTGAACGTTTTCTGGAATATGTTAAAAATATTTCTGTTCAGTAACAGTAATGCGCCATTTAATGATATCTACCGATATATTCCACCACTAAACTTCATTTTATGCGAAACAAACAGAAGCAGTATATCATGCATTAAACATATACTGGCATTTGCATTTATATGTATGATATGCTTGTTTGTTGTTTAACCAACCAACGATATCCCAGCTACATGGTGTCTGTCTGTAACTAATCAAGTATGGAACAGACGATCAAGTGATCAACATCATGAACATCGATCTACGCAATTGGGAGACGATGTCAGCGAGCCTGACCACCCGATCCCTTTAGTCGCCTCTTACACCAAGAGGGTTACTGAAGATCAATTATTACCCGGACCTTCACGGATCTTCTGTGGATGAAGGATGATGCCAGCAATAACACTTTATACATTTAAATTTCTTTGGACGTAAACTCCAAAACATAGGTGACAGGTATATGGAAGAACCACTTAAAATTATTGATGACAGCAGGTGTTGGTGATATAGTTAAGCATGTTCTACCGATAGCATCCGCTACATTTTGCGGGAGAGCTGCAGTTCGGATATGCCTTGTTGTGCTTGTCCTCGTCACGTGACAGTCACGTGAATTGAGTCCACCACAGGTATATTATAACATGAGAAAGCGAGATGTCCTTGAGCTTCATCATAGCGCGGCACTAACGTATTGCATTGTACTACAGCAAGACTTGCCTTAAGATATTATACTTCATGAGAAATCCAACAACAGTCTTCTGATGGTTGAGCAGACTTCACCACTACTTGACTGCCTCTCACCAGTGATTCCACCCGTCTTCAAAACGGGTCACATCTCGTTAAGACCAAGTGTGCGTGTTCAATATATGTCATGTGGAGAATACCGTTCTGTTGTTTAGTTATGAGGAAACGAAATGACGATTTCATTGAGAGGTACGTACGCTTCTTGAACTGAGGTACGCTTCTTGTACTTAGGTACGCTTCTTGTACTGAGATACGCTTCTTGTACTGAGGTACGCTTCTTGTGCTTTCTTTAAAATGAATTGAGCAAATAACTGCACATCCGTTCCAATGACTCGAAGATCTACATTTCAATTTGTCATACCGTTTACTTGTAAACAAGGTGCAGATACGCTGACAGGGTAATCACACGCCTTACTTCATCTCATTACCGTATATTGGTAGAACTAACGGCGTCAGTCACAGCAATGCAGGTACGAGGTTGGTAAAGGAATCAGCCACAATATCAGCACTATAAGGAGTGGTTTCTGTCCTTCGAAGTACTGGGTACCTAATAAAAAGCATGTGAAAATCCATTTTTATGGTGAAGCTCACTTGTTTCGAGCTGAGAGCTAAAATCACTCGAGGCATTCCAGAGTCACACGTGTACTGTGTCATGTAAGGAGCGTCTGGTGAATGGTCGTGGTCTAACATCCATTTCTGAATATGTAAGGTGGCGGACAGAGAACGGAACCCACGACCATAGATTTCTGGTGCGCCCAAAGAACGATAATCTGCACAGCGAACCCGGCCAAGACGACCGTGTCAGTCGTTATCCAAGCGTATGATGAATAGGGTGGTCCTAGTTTTGGACTGACTGACTGACTGAGTTTGGTTTTACGCCGCTTTTAGCAACAATCCAGCAATATCACGGCGGGGGACACCAGAAATGGGCTTCACACATTGTGCCCATGTGGGGATTCGAACCCGGGTCTTCGGCGTGACGAGCCAACGCTTTAACCATTAGGCTACCCCACCGCCCCCCTAGTTTTGGAAGGTGACATCAGCCAACAGACCACATCTAACTGTGGATTACTTTACAGCAGGACAGAAACTTGCTGGCAGAAACACAAAGGAACGAGCGTATTGCACCATTTGATAAAAATAACATCTCCAACAGACATACTGTAACATCTTGCTGGCATCTCTACAAGGCATACTGTAGCTTCTTGCTGACATGTACATTGCCTGAAAGCTTCCAACAATATGATGATCCCCAGAATGACACCCAGAATGCTGCAACATTGTGGTGGTAGGAACACCTCTATACAACAAATGGCGTACAGGAGCATCTTCTGGTAATGTATTTTGCAAACCCAGTTTACACACGGTTAGGAGACATATTTACTTAACCACGTTTTTGAGAAAACCAAATGTGAGTGATTATAGACATGACTGCATACGTTCCAAAAGTATTGTGCACATCACAGAAACGCATCTTGTGGTGCTGGAGGTCAAACACGCGGAAACAGTGTGAATTGTGGTTAAGTTCAATTTTATTAAATGCAGGTGCAGAAATGTGGTTTAAATGAGATTGCCGAATGCTGCAGTATCACAGCAAGTGAAAACACACAACAGGAATGCCACGGTTGACCTAGGAAGAAAGAGAGAGAGACATCGGAATTGCCGCAATGGGAGCTACCCAAGCTCATATTGCCCAAACGTTCCGCTGCACACAAGTGACAGCGTTCTGGCTTTTACAACGACACAGGCAGACTGGTCGGACCCAAGACAGACCCCGGAGTGGAAGACCACGTATCAGAACGCCGCAAGAAGACCGCTACATCCAGACGATTCACCTGCGCAACCGCTTTGTGACAGCATTGGCAACAGCGGAAACGGCACTGGGTCATGGTATCAGTCGTCTACAGTGTCGAGAAGATTGCGTGCAGCAGGAATTCGATCCGACCGGCCCTACCGTGGCATGGCCTTGACCCCTCACTTGCATCGACTGCAGTGGTCACGACAAGTTTACAGGTGGCAAGTATGGACTTGGCGACGAATCCTATTAACAGACGCAAGCCGCTTCAGCCTGTACCGTAATGATGGATGACAGACAGCGTGTGTAGCGACGTCGTGGTGAACGTTTAGAACGTCCATGGATCCAGGAAGTTCATCCATACGGTGGTGGTGGTGTGATGGTATGGGGCGGTATCTGTGGTGACGTAAGAACTCCATTGGTGCTGATAAGTGGACATCTGAACGCACATGAGCACATTCAACAAGTTCTACAGCCATTTGTCTTGCCTTTCTTGACACAGGGTGTCATATTCCAGCATGATAACGCAAGACCCCACACAGCAAGAGCAACAATCAACGTCTTGCAGCAAAAGAACGTTCATGTACTCCGGACATGAATCCCATGGGACCACTTGAACAGGCAAATCAGGCTCCATTCCACATGGCCGTCAAGAACTGGGACGTGCCCTCAGAGAGGAATGGAACCGCATACCTGCTGACGTCATTCGACGTTTGACCAAGTCGATGAAGAGACGTGTCCGGGCCTGTCACCATTCATTTATGTTGCAACAATCCAATGGTGTTTCTTTTTGTTGATTAGTGTGTTTTGGTGACTGGATAAAAAAAACAATCGTCTGTCGTTTGTCTTTTGGTGATACTAAAAGAAGACCTATACTTTCTTTTGCCCCGGTAGTTTATATGGTGGAATGTTCAACAACGTCTCGTTTTACCCATACCGTTCTGCAGTTGGATGTTGACTGTCTTGATACTGCTGTACAGTGTGCACATTAGAGATTGTACACGTATCCCATTGCCTCGATGCTCATAGAGTTGATCATAGGATTGTCTTGTCCAGACTCGAGTATGTATGTATGTATGTATGTATGTATGTATGTATGTATGTATGTATGTATGTATGTATGTATGTGTATGTATGTATGTATGTATGTATGTATGTATGTATGTATGTATGTATTATGCATGTGTGTGTGCGATGCGTGTGTGCGTGCGTGCGTGCGTGCGTGCGTGTGTCGTTTGAGATATAACTGAAGTAATGTGAATCATATTGTTCTAATTTTTTCCACTGAGTGAATAAGGTTTGATGCCGCCTTCGACAGTATTTCATCAGGGTTTTTTTTAACATAGAGTCATTGGCGCACATGACACACAGCAAACACAACCTCTGTTTCGTATTGTTTCTTCAACCGAACCAAATAAAAACGAACACCCGAACAACCAACCAACCATGCCGAACTGCTTTAGGCCGTATAGTGACCAGCAACAAAGGTCGGCGGGAGACTGTTTTAAATTACAGTTCCTCCTAAATAGCAGGGGGGCGATATAGTAGGAGTTGGGACGTGAGGGGAATCGCTGTTCAGAGTTGCGTCCCTTGGACACTTCAGAACCCTAATGCTATGAAACTTGGGTGTGTTTCCCGATGATATTTCAAGGCTTTTCATTATGAAACCCGTGCTCGTGGGTTTCACCATGACTGAGTAATATTCCAGCAATATCACAAAATGGGTTTCACACATTGTACCCATGTGGGTAATCGAACCCGGGTCTTCGGCGTGACGACCAAACGTTTTAACCACTAGGCTACCCAACCGCCCCTACCAAGACTGAGACTTGTATCACTTCGAGCTGTCGTCCACATTAGACTGACACGCCGTGACAGGGCTGGGATTCTGTTCCTAACAGCGTTAACCGCACCTCACTCACTCCCTCTTTAGAGACAGTGACATGTTACAAAATTCACAGGTTTTATGAGCAGATGTTAAAGTTTTAAACTTTGGACTAAATATATCAGTAAGGATATTCTGTTGGACATATTTACCTTTTGTGAAGATGGTGTCGTTGTATATACATCGGGTTCTGACAACATCGTTTGATAATAATTTGGGAGAATATGCGGAAATACGGAAACATATCTCGTATTATATACTTTTCAAACTAATACGTAAAGTTTCATTTCTCTAAGGAAGAGAGATATGGCACAGCAAATATTGGGACTTTGTAAACGTTGGCATGTTGCTAACATTTCTCTGGTGTAAAAGTGTCAGTTCCAATAATACATCCTATATATGCCTGTAAGATTTAATTGATTTATTTGATTAAACCTAAAAGATGATATAACTTATAACAGCTGAGGAAAGGAGGAAAAAGAAACGCCTGTGGTGTATCTGATACAGAGATCACAGTTACGTTGTGGATATTAAGTCTCGGCGGCCATTTTTCACAGCGACATTTTTCATGTACGTACTTTTTCTTATTTTTAAAGTTTATTACTTTATTTGATCGGCATTGTAGAAGTTGGTAAGTCAGTAACGAAGCATACGACCTTATGGATAATGGTGTAAGAATCATCACCGAAACGTCGCTCTACGCAATAAAGAAGTTGTTATCCATAAAGTAACATGTTTCAGTATTGTATTACATTGGCCGGTAGTATATATACATTATTCATCTTTGCTTGCGATAGCAGAATCATTGAAACACTTAAGATGTTTTGGTAATATTTAAAATCATACCATCTCTATAACCATCCATTAAATGGATGTGACGAAAACAATCAACGGAACAAATGTCATCTGGTATATATCTACTCTCCCAACCAACACTTTATAGTTTCGTCTGACTGACCATTGTTTGTTGTATGTCGTCGGTTTGTGAGTTGGCACAGACACTGAACCCATTCCTCACTGCTCATGACTGACATCAGTATATAAATTTCACGATAATATATTTGAAAACGATGCAGTTCTCTTGAACTGAACTTCGGTTCCAGGTAAGCGATCGTTCTCGCCCTGTAGCCCGACTTACTACATTCCTCCACTTCTAAATGCCATTCAAAGACATAATGAGCTGGGTCTCAAGAAATGGGCTTTATACCTGTCATCTATGTGATTTGTTCTGTTTGCTATTTAACTCCGCACTCAGCAATGTGGCAGCTATGTGAAGGAACTTTGTCAATAATCGAGTCTAGACCAGTGATTGAGATCATGAGCATTGACCAACGCAACAGAGATGCGATGACATGTATCAGCGACAAGCATGAGTTGTTGAAGACCAATTCCAACAAATATCTTCACGGGTCCATTAGCTATGTGAAATGTTGAACCTTGGTCATGTGCTTACCTTTTTCCATCTTACTTTATTAATGGAAAGTCATACAAGACATATATAGCTACCTTAGACTAAAACATATTGTATGTTACAGTTAAAGGAAGGCTGACCTTGATGGCATATGAACTATTGTTAACGATTTACGATGAAAGGCAGAAGGGTTCTAAGGAGTTACTGGTCAGTTTGGACAGATGTGTGTCATTTAATACACATTTTGATCTTTTATTAGTCTCTCAGATGGCTTTTGGTGTACAAGCACAGAGAGCTGCAAGTGGACATAAGAAACCCACTGACCCCTTGACGTTTCCAAATACGAAGAAATACAATGTTATAAAACCCCATAAGACCGTACCCAGTTTGTTGGGCGATTTGTTTATCGGGATGTTTTCTCTTGGAATAGGGTCTTCCAGGTTACCGGGGTTTTACCGCAAATTCCAGAAACATATCTCATTACAAAACAATCTGTCATCTTTGATGCAATTGTGGACACTTTAGAATGATGGAAATGTGGTTGGCAACAATATATTTTTGTAATTGTTCATGACTTTCTTGTCATTAGAGGGCGGTGAGATGGCCTTGTTGTTGTAAACAGGTTCGCCTCTGTCGAATTGGTACAGTAGCCATTTCTAGTGTCCCCACCCTTGACATTGGTGTGATATTGCTGAAAGCGGCATAAAACCATATTCACTCACCTACTTTTTCTATTAGTCATTGGTTGTCAAAACTGAAAACTAATATAATCTGAAACAAATACAATATGTCCATTAAAATCTACCCGAAATGAGGCGATAGGACATTTATGCGAGAATTCGGAATCCCCATGGCCACACTTTGGGATCCCTTGCTGATTTGTTTCTCTCTGTAGTCGTAATTTCTTCATGGATTAGAGAGTTAATCCGGAATTAATAAACTTAAAAAGCTTCAGGTATATTGATGATCTGCTATGCTTCAATATAGGTGAAATATCCAGTTCCATTCCACCGATTCTCCAAACTGGACTAGAAATAAAGAGTTCAGTCAAATTGTCTCATCTGTTAACAACGCACGAAGAGTGGGCAATACTGTTCACAAAACTGTAGGTTTGCTTTCCATTTTGTTACAGAAATAATCCCACAAATCCTTTATCGTCAGTATTTAACACATTTTCAGGTACAGTCGATCATACCATTCTTGAGCCCTACAATCCAATGTCCCAGTCAATGTTATTGTTTTTCTTATGTCAGACGAGTGGATGGTTCCAAATTTCAAAGATCAGTGAACAGAGAAATGTATTGCATAGTTTGCTTTGATACACCGATTGAGCAGGATACGCTAACTTTGTACAATCTCTATTCACATAACTATTTCATAACACATGCTTTTGTATTGTCGGAATCGTACAGAGGGTTTTGTATATAATTATGGAAAGGTTTATGTCGTTTTTTTAAAATATGTTTCATACATACAATGCAATACTGGGATGAATGGACATTGATAACAAAGTAATTTGTTACCTAATGTTCATTTGCCTTGTAATTAGCCGAACGACATGTTAAATCAGGCATAGCGTTTTAGAAAACGCATGAACCCAGATGTAACGCGGGGCCCAGGGATTCAGCGTCTACTGACTGGAAACCGTTATTCAACTCACCGTATTGTTAAATTCTAACGCCTCTGATGTATAATTACTAAAATCATTTAACTTGATAACCATTTGTCTCCGTTGCATACATTAATTTAACAGTTAATCCAATTATCAATGCCTCACTAGATTTAATAACACGGCTTATCTCATTATTAAAAAAATATATAAAAAAGAATGGCCGAAACACAGCGGGACACCGTGACCGCGGGTCAAACGTGACCCTCCCTCACAGAAGGTCCTTCATCATACTGTAACGCGGACTGTCCCCACAGACGTTGGGCGTGGTCAGCCGTAAGTGACCAGGGGCTAGCAACTGGATACTGACCAGGCGCCGTACGGAGTGGACACAATGGTCTTGTCACGGACAGATGGATTTGTATGTCGTTAATGGCATACGGTTGTGATGGTCGCGGGCCTCGGGGTTGACCAGCGATCATCACACGGGTCAATCTGCCACTTGACGTGTTGCTACACTTGTTCTAAATGTGTTAATTCTTCAGCCAGTCCACTCATTTAAATACGACACGGTGTTACAAACAGAAATTAGGGGACATATTTTAGCCCAGCGGGCGGGGTTGTAGGGATGATGGAAGCGGCATGGCATATTGGGCGGAGAATGGGTGGTTGTGGTAGGCTGTGGTAATGGCGCGTATAATTATGGACTGACTGTTTGACCAAATCACGCCAACTTCTCGTGTTTCCTCGTCGGAAAGTAGCAGATTGCGCCACCTAGCGGGGGTCACAGGGGTGAGTCAGGATCGCTCGTGTGTTCGTACGATGCTCCCTATCGACTCACTGGAAGAGGAGGGGCCGAGCGTTTGTATGACCTTTACAAATGTAACAATGTTAATGTTATGATTATTGTAATCATGTGATGTCGCGCTGAACGGGAGGACTGTGAAGGATAATAGAATTCCTGGCTCAAAACACTTAAGGTGTTTGTTGACAATTGAAAGTTGATTGCCTGTTAGGGTCCCTGACTTTACATCACTTCGTGGTGAGGAGAGGAGTCAAGCTTGAGGTGACTGATTTGATTATACTGCTTTTTATGCGGAAATAAATAGTTTTATGAAGTTGACGATGAATATTGGAGAGTTCTGGCTGAGATGTGTAATTTATTGAAGATACACAACATGGCTGATTACACAATACCAATAAGATGATTCTCAACTGCCCAAGCAATAACAATATTATATCACACCGGTTTGTAAATACACGAGTGTTGGTAAACAAAGAACAAACAAGTGGTTGACATCAAGAGTCATCTACCAAGTCACGAACAGTTAGCATCTCGTACTATTTCAATAATGTGTTCGGATTGCAATCAATCCCATTGTTGCCACTGGTGAGTCAAATTTTAAAATGTCTTCTACATGTTTTACATGAAACCTTTCGAAAGTTTTGCTGAACATTTGAATGTTGCAACCTTGATCAAACACCATCTGCATACAAGTCTCATTCTTGGCCGAAAGGACATGCTCGGCTGCACCTAATATGTGATGATACTAAGTGTTAGTGGATATCATTTTGTATTCTTTTTCAATGGACCTGACTCATCCCGTACACAATAGAACTGGACACGTCTACAGGCTACAGGCCTCACCAGCCAACATACTGACCTTATATGGGGCAGTATTTTATAGATCATCTATACCAATTTCTTTGTTCTTTGATAAAACAATTAATGTAATGATGCTGACACACAATTAATATGTTATCAGAGGACCAACAGTTGGACCAACAAGAAACGTTTCATCCAGGATACCTAAGCTTTGGATGACAGCTGTCAGAGACAAATGCATCTATTTAAGTTCTATTTCCTATTTTTCATTTGTGCTTTCTGTCTTCGGCAGCATCACACGCTGACCTAACACACTCTGAAAGCCATTCAACAGATTATCATTTCTTGGCCAATTTCTGGCAAACGCTTCGACAACTTCAACAATGATTATAAAGTTGTGATCCCAACTAGTTGGAGTCTCCTCCCGATATTTTGGTCCATATTGAAATAACTGACGATGTTGTTAATGTCAACAGTAGAGAAGTGATTATATAACTTACGTGCTGAAATCAGTAAGATAACCCATGGCAGCCACGTACTGCTACACGTTCCCATAGTAACATAAACAGGATGAACTCCTGTTCGTATAGAGCAGTGTTGGTGGTCTCTGGTAATAGAACCACTGTTGGAAATTGATTGTATTCTGAAAGGTTACTTTAGTTTAAAGCATGAAAAGCTTATTTCTTAAATTTCACATTTTGATAAACATGCAGTCTTAGTCTGGGTTAGTGGAGTCAATATAAGGGTTTGACCAAACGTTACAAAGCTATAACAAGAACCATAATCTCTAGTCGATATCCTGGGCACCTATCGTTTGTAGACCAGTCCATCAGCGAGCTGAATTCCTTTTCGACACAGTGTATATCCCAGCGGTTCCTGAAGGGGAGCATCAATTTGGCCAGATAACTGACTGACTGAGCTTGGTTTTACGCCGCTTTTAAGGGGATTCCAGCAACATTGGCCAGGGCTGAACTGTACCCTTGTGGGGATTCGAACCCCTTCGGCGTGACGAAACGCTTTAATCACTGTCTACCCCACCGCCCCTTGGACAGATTCAATGACCTTTCTGCGTTGTCGACAGATAGATTCAATACATTGACGTTGCCACGTTGTTGGGTAGAAAGACTGCCAACACGGTATATTTTGCCATTACATTCAAACGGCATAGCAGTACACAATAGACGATCCAATTCCTTTATATGGACATTCCTTGAGGTCGACTGTATTCAATGCTATTAGATGGACAATGTATGTCTTCATATATCCTTATATTATTTAAAGGACTGACATATTCGAGACACGATTGTACTATATGCTGATGCTGGCTGTCTATTGTTTCTGCCGTGTCTCTCACAGAAGTCATTCCACAAAGGTACATCAGAAGATGATTTTTGTTTGATATGAATACGGGGCGATCAAAAGTAGTGAGCCGAGATGATACAAATGCATATGTTTTTATGTTATATTTTTCTTCATATTATCTGTCAACCACAAGAAAATTGGTTTGCTGTGTTCCAGCTTCACGATCCCCAGTTTCGTGTGATTTTTATCTTGGTACAAAAAACCCCAGCAAAATCTGCAATAAATGCACCACAAACTTCAGGAAACAAAATATGCCAAGAATCAATTTGTGTGTTTAAGATTGAGAATGAAACTTAGATATTTGCATAAAAAACAATTTGAAACTTCAATCGCTTGTTGAAGTGACTCCCCCTTCACGTTTACTGAAATAGCTTGTTTTTGAAGACACTACCCATCCACTTTCAGATGACGTAATCAAAAATACATATTCTAATGTTTTCACTTCTTCATACATGATGCCAAGGGTTCAAACTAAATACTGAATGGTAAGACAACTGTCAGCTCTCAGTGCCAGCTTCAATATCTGGACGCAATGTTTTGAAAGATTAAAATAGGGGTCTCCTTAACAAACAGCCCCCGTCTAAATCTAAATCAGGCAATTCAAATATTTGAATGTTGATTATGACCGGAAGTCATCCGACACTATACTGAACATATTTTATATGATATTATCTCAGGGCATACCACCATTATCCAAGAGGTACAAAATGACAGATCGTTTTTCATTTTAGAAATATTATACCCCATTGTGTTGTTTTGACTAATATCTCGTTACCCACATTACCCACATATGTGAAATTTTGGATATATCTTTTCTAATGATTCCTTCAAAAGAAAATGGAAGCTTTCTAAACATTGGACATCGAGAATATAGCTAGGCTGACAACGTTCTGATCGGCACTCGTAGCTTCAAAATGTTTTGTAGAGTGAATTTTAGCCGCGAAGATAGAGCAGTTATCAAAATGGGGCAATTTAAGTTTTGCAATATTGTGTGCCACTGGAGACTGTCATGAAATCTTTCTAAAGTACTCCAGTCAAATGGATCAAATTTAGTTATCCCGGGATCCACTGGACTGCCAGCTGACAAATTCATTGCCAGTGACAATGAAGTCCATTCTACGATTAAGAGAATCCTTTTATGAATTGCATTCGATTGTATATGATGAACAGTCAAGCTAACCTAGTATTAGGGGTGACTTTTGAGGGGGACACAACTATTGCGATAGCGATAGGCCTTTGCAACATACTATTGCGATACAGATAGTCTATTGCGACCCACTATTGCAATGCTATTCCAATAGTTGTTTTCTCCTTGAATTGTCTCATTTGAAGTGTTTTCCCAAATGAATGTAAAGTTCATATGAAATAAGAACAAGCTGAAGTAGTTTCAGTCTCTTTTAATAACTGACAAGAAACTTGAAACCCAGATCAAGTTTGTCTAAGTGGATATCTCTTTCAAAGTGAACAAATCTGGTACTTCCTGTATTTTTCGCTGCGCATTTATCAACGAAAGTCTTTTACTAAACTATCGGTAGTCACACATGCCATCGGTGCATCGATAGCTTTTCGTTTTCTACCATCGATTAATTGCTTTCGGAGACTAAATAATTGCAATCCATCGATAGTGCGATGCATCATTACAGCCCTACCTAGCATATTTGTGTTCCTAAAAGCTGAGCAAATACCCCAACCTGTTGTATTCGTCGCAAACATGGAAAAGTTGACATACAAACACCGGCGTTTATCAAATGCCAAAATGAGAAATTGCATCTGACATTTATGTCAGCTACGCTTTAAATTTGGAGATTTCCTAAACATATCTATAATGAAACTTTTGAAAGTTTTACCGAGGCCTCGAATGTAGTAACCTTGACCAAACAACCTTTTGCTGGAACTGTTGGAACATTGCTCGGCATGAAGGAAAAACTGACTACTGGAAAGTTGAAGGCATCTGGATCTTTTGTCCTACTGTTTTGTGGAGAGGATTTTGTAACAGTGACTCCCTTACACCTCAATATGAAACAGACGCGGCAGTATAACTGGTCTCCTTTGTTTAAAGCTGAAGTAGTAAGTGAGTGAGTTTAGTTTTACGCCGCTTTTAGCAATATTTCAGCAATATCACGGTGGGGAACACCAGAAATGGCCTTCACACATTGTACATATGTGAGGAATCGAACCCGGGTCGAGCGAACGCGTGACGAGCGAACGCTTTAACCACTAGACTACCCCACCGCCCCTATAGCTGAAGTAAGTAAATACGCGTAGGTGAATTCGCTAATTGAAAGATATGATCGTCGATATGGCCAGAACTGAAAAATTCTTGCACAATTCACAATACGATTCACGTACATATAAACCAGATGAGGAAGGTGGAGAATAATTGACTGGCTTCCTCTTACCAAGATGTCTTAACCAAAGTTAATATGGACATTATCGATGAGGAAGTCAGTAAAGTCAGTAAACCTCAGATGACATTTACTTTCATTTTCGTCCCCCCGACCCACCAAGAACAACAACAACAAACAAACAAGCAACCTCTGTTTGTAACCATACACATGGGCATTAATTAAGCACCACCTACTTTTCTATATGATAAGTTGGAAAACACATATACTACCCATCAAAAGTTTAGACTCACTAGAGTAAATGTAGCCACTTACTTCAGTCATCTGCTCTAAACTAGATTTTGCAAACTATTTTAAAGGTACTGTTTGCACATGAATACACATGAACTTATGCATTGTAAAACAAATTCGTAACGTTGAAAGATAATTGTCATGAGTTCAAAAAATGATGAAACACAGTGAAAATTGGCGAATTCTTAACAAAACTTTACACCAAAACGCAGCTGTTCACATGCACGATATTTGCACATGCTTTTCAGCAATTTGATGCATGATCCTCGTGCAATTCATCTGCATAAGGGTTGCAGTTGTTTCCCCAAATTTAGTAGAGAAATTCTTCTTCGATGTAACTACTGAAAGGCAAAAGAAACGTCGTAATGTTAGAAATGACATTTGAGTATCAATGGAGTATTTGAACTTATTTTTTTAAATATACACCAGAAGTCAAGTTTGAGGAAACATGAATCGTGGTCGTATAGCCTGCATTGCCCAATAAAGTATTGTTTGAGATTGAAGTTAGAAATGTTTTTGTTTTTTGGAGAGGGAAAAGTTCCCACAAACACAACATTGAAATCGAGATGCACGTGCATCATAAATGCATTCAGGCATAAATTGCCGGCTTGAATGGCAATCGTTCACTTGTTTTCTGAACACAGCAGCTATGACTAGGTTAACGAGAGATCAACCACAACGAGCTATTGGACGTCTGCACGCTGGTCAACATGCTCGAGTCATTGCTAATGACTTCAGTTGCAGCGTACGAACGATAGAACGTCTTAGAGTGCGATACAACGCCACCAGCAGCACTGATGACCGTCCACGTAGTGGTCAACCCCGTGTAACAACACGTCGCCAGGACCGTCATATCGTCCATCAACACGTGCAAGACCTATTCGCAAGGGCCAGAGAAACAGCTTGGGTGACCATAGGAAACCACCAGCGACCAGTCAGTGACCTACCATTCGGCGACGTCTCCAAGCCAGGAACCTGTTTTGTCGATGTCCTGCCAGGAGACCCATATTCACTCCAACGTCACCGCCGGGAACGTATCCAAGTGGACACAACAGCGGCAAAACTGTCGTGGGGACAATGGAGAGGGGTTATCTTCTCTGATGAAAGTCGGTACTGCATTTCAGTGGCGTATTATCTTAAAAAAATAGGTTCAAATGTTCCATTGATACTTAAATGTCATTTCCAATATTACGACATTTCTTTTGCCTTTCAGTATATATATATATATATATATATATATATATATATACCTTATATATAGTTTGGCATGAAATGCATGTGGACCCGGGGGTCGGTGGGGTAGCCTAGTGGTTAAAGCGTTGGCTCGTCACGCCGAAGACCCGACTTCGAATCCCCACATGGGTACAATGTGTGAAGCCCATTTCTGGTGTCCCCCTCCGTGATGTTGCTGGAATATTGCTAAAAGCGGCGTAAAACCAAACTTAGTCAGTCAGTCAGTCATGTGGACCCGGTTTTTTGTAAATATCTCTTCATCCAATGACCCAATCGATCTCAAACTGTGCAAGTGGATGTTTTGTCAGACAACCTAATCACATTGTAAATCACCGATTTTATGCATTTGTATTAAAGAATCTGTCTATGTAACTGTCAACAAAATAAACAGCAGAACGCCGACTGCTTGCAGAGGGAGAGTGCCAATGACCTGTACAGCGGCAGTGTTGGGTCATAAAGGTCAACGTTCGTCAATGTAGGTCAGCTATGCACGTGACAGGTATGAAGAGGTGTTACAGGTCGTGAATAGGGTAATGTGGGTGCCAACTGTTAACCATCATACGGAGTTTGTTTCTCTGAGTTGTTCAACATTAACCACAAAACCCATTAGTGAGAATTATTCTGTAGGTTAAAATCTTTAAATTTGTAATGTTAATGTCATATTTTGTTTATGCAGTACCTAAGTGGAAATGCATTTAAAGAACACAGAAAGTATATTTACACTAAATCATTAATCGGACCACCTATGGTTAGAACTCAACAACTGTGAAAGCCCCGTTCCCTCGGACACAAGCACACACAATCATGCACACTCATTGAAGAAAAGATAGAATGAAGACAAAAGTGTTATCTTTTGATGTCGTTCACATTCCAAATTAAGCAATGCATTTCTAATAGCTTTAAGCATATAGATAGTTAATATATATATTTTCATGATAATTTTATGTGAAATGAGTGTTTCGTGTTACACTATAAGTCGTTGGAATTAGTCAGTGCTGTCATTGTTAAAAGAAGTTATATTTCTTTGAGCATATCTGGCTGGATACTATTATTATCTGTAAATATAATAACAGAATTAAACTTCATCAAGTTCACTCCATTCTTCCACAGAGGAGTCATCAGTGTCCAGACGAATGACAACTGGATTAACTGTTTGCTCCTTCACGCCATCTTTGAGCCAGTACTCTTTCTCCACCTTCTTGACATGTTCAACACATGCATGCCAGCGTGCAATGTCAATGTCACATATAGCAGTGTTGACAATGTGCTTGACATCATTCAACTTGAATGATTGATTTATCCGGGCCACTGTACTTTTAAGGTCTCCCCAGATAAGTTCGATTGGGTTGAGATCACAGTGGTACGGTGGTAATCTCAAGACCGTATGGCCGTGTTGGCGTAGCATGTTGTCAATGTTATATGTGGGTGGAGGTTTGTTAGGTTTAATCAAAGAGTACAACTGTGGTTTAGTGGCCTTAATTAAAATTTGTATATTGTTATTTGTTAGCCATTGCTGCATATCTGACTTCTTTGTATTGGAAGTTGGGCACCTATTGTTTGGATCTCGAACACTGTGATAGGGTGCATTGTCCATGACAACAAGACTTTTGTAAGGCAGAGCTGGCAACAATTGTTCCTCAACATACTGTGTGAAACCGTTGAGTTCATTTCTGTATGATAGTCCCTACCATCTGTGCTCTTTGACCGAAATACCAGATCACACCCAGGTAGGAATCCACGGTGGGAACCAGCGTGAAGAACGATTAAACGTTCACCTTTTGCCTGTTGGTATTTTCCTACCATCACTGGGATCAGTGGGTAGCCACTGTCTGGCAGCAGTATGGTTTGCATTGACCCAGGTCCATCCAGATATATAGGTTCGAACCCATCCTCTCTTGCCTGCTTAATTTCTCTCTCAGATAGTTACACCTTATTTTCACAATATCAGATCTCTCACACATTACAAGTTTCTGGTTTGCTACCTTCTTGTACTTGTATCCAAATTTGAGCAGTAGTTTGCTTAGCATAAACCTAGAAACATTAATGTCGTGATCCTCTGCAAGGATGTGTTTTAACTTTCTTGTGGACAGGTGTTCATTTCTAGCAAATAGCCGGCGAATGACATCTCTGATGACCCTGATGTCAAACGAATCTAACTTTGGATGCCTACCTTTTTGTACAAGGTTTTGTTTATTGGTTGTTGGTTTATTTTTCACAATTTTTAGCACGATGTTCTTTTTCATGCCAAGAGCAAAAGTTGTACGTTTCATGTAATCCGACACCTTATAAATCGGTTTGCTACGTTTGCTCTCTTTTTAAAAAAAATTCAACACATTTCTAATTAAACGTTTAGCATCATCTGAATAAGCTTTCATGATGACAGCTAGCAGTAGTGCACAGGTAACTATCATGAACTGCACGTGCATTGACCTTTATGACCCAACACTGGCGCTGTTACAGGTCATTGGCTCCCTCCCTCTGCAAGCATTCTGCGTCCTGCTGTTTATTTTGTTGACAGTTACATAGACAGATTCTTTAATACAAATGCATAAAATCGGTGATTTACAATGTGATTTGGTTGTCTGACAAAACATCCACTTGCACAGTTTGAGATCGATTGGGTCATTGGATGAAGAGATATTTACAAAAAACCGGGTCCACATGCATTTCATGCCAAACTATAGTTAGTGCTTTAAGTCAATCTAAAGTTTTGATGGGTAGTATATATCCATGCTTTCAAAACTAAATTCCTCGTATAAAATAGTAAGTGTAACATACTGTACATATTAAGACAAAACTGTTGAAGTTGAAATATGGCAGCAAAATACTTGCAATCTGAGATTATTACAAAAAAACACACACGAGAATGTCAGCAACGCCGAAAAATATGGTTACCATGACTACGCCACCAAAATGACAGTCGCACAAATCTCAAATAACGATTGTTGTTATTGTATGAACCACCACTGGTGACCTCATCAAGACCTCGTGAAGCCATCACCCTGACGTATCATCAGGTAACACCTGCCAGTTCCCTCCTTATACTGACAATCAAGCGTCGAATTTTGTGGCTTCGGAATTGACTGCCATTCCTCATAGAATGCTTCGTAATGTTTGGAAATGTTTCGATGGCATTGTTCTCCAAATGGTCAATGGCAGGTCGAGAGCGGTGAGGTCTACCGCCGTGCTCCATGAATATCGGACGACTGACGAGGGGATGGTCATAATGAGGCACGAGTACTTCCTGTTGATGACCACTGAGTGTACCTGGTTCTCTAATGAGGTCCATCTTGCAGTCATACGGAACGCTAAATGCTAATTTTTAGGATCATCTCCTGGTGATATGTCTCGTTACGACGTCTCCATTGGAGACAACGTCGGTCACGTGTAGATAACGGCGACGTTCATCAGACCAATGAACCCTCCACCATGTCCGCAAGTTACGGTTGTCGTGAAGACGGCACCACGCCTGATGGATTACGGCCTAATCCGTCGAATTTTGAACAGACAGCAGTGCCAATCCGTCGAATCATGCTTGAGTGGTTCTGTGGAAATCGGTCGAATTTCAGACCGTGTTAACACACTAGGAGAGTACACACTGGGAGTGATTGGATGAAGACTTTCTGATTGCTGACATCGAAAACCAGGGAAAGAGAACTCTTATCTTCACCACCGCGGCCAACCTGGAGTTACTGGGTGATGCAAACATAATTTTTATATTTAATGCATCAGTTTCTCATTGTATCATATGAGTAGGCAAAGATAGGTACCAAAGTACAAAAATAAAGAGAGTCAAACCATCCAACACCCCTTGCCTCTCTTTTTCACATGAACCAATGTTTTGATAACTAAATAATAGCTAAGATCACAGTGCACATCCGTCGAATGCATTTTACTACTCTGAATTCAGAAATTCGACTGATTGGTACGCGACTCGCCTGATGTACCTGTCAGTGTTGATCTGTAAGGAAAGGACGTCTGATCCGGCGACGTCCACTCAGATCAGCAGTCTCGGTCTTCCAGGTCTTGGTCGATCTGTTACTTCGAGTAATAACCGATGATGCCACAGAACATCTCAGCGCCATGCATGCCAGTAACTTGCCATCGTGTGTCTTCTGAAAGTCTCCGTCTTGTAATTTCAAGAAAAGTCAGTTTTTAGTACTGTTGTCTTTGAAATCAGCATATATTGCAGTTAGTAAATCTATACCCAATATGGATGGCGTTTTCGAGCACGTGAACATGCGGGCCAATAGCTTTTTAGATATTGTGTGAAGTACGTATCTTGCATGTGCATTTCAGTACGCAAGGGTATAATCGCCTGTTTGGACCTAAATCTTACAAATTATATCGATGAAATCAAGTTGGATGTTGTGTATAAAGTGGGTATGTTATATTTTGATTCAATTGTACTTGTTTTTTCTGAAATTGCCAAAATTCAAGCAAGTCCATAGTGATTTTGAGAATCCACATGGTATTAATTTCTTTGTCTCTCGTCTCCCAATTAGGAGATACTATCTCCTAATTAGGTGATACTATCTCCTAATTAGGAGATAGCTAAGTCCCAATTAGGAGATAGTAACTCCTAATTAGAGATAGTATCTCCCTAATTAGGAGATAGCTAAGTCCCAATTAGGAGATAGCTAAGTCCTAATTAGGAGATAGTAACTCCTAATTAGGAGATAGTATCACCTAATTAGGAGATAGTAACTCCTAATTAGGAGATAGTAACTCCTAATTAGGAGATAGTATCCCCTAATTAGAGATAGTAACTCCTAATTAGAGATAGTATCTCCTAATTAGAGATAGCTAAGTCCCAATTAGAGATAGCTAAGTCCTAATTAGGAGATAGTAACTCCTAATTAGAGATAGTATAGTACCCAATTAGGAGATAGTAACTCCTAATTAGGAGATAGTATAAGTCCCAATTAGGAGATAGCTAAGTCCCAATTAGGAGATAGTAACCCTAATTAGGAGATAGTAACACCTAATTAGAGATAGTAACTCCCAATTAGAGATAGCTAAGTCCCAATTAGAGAGATAGCTAAGTCCCAATTAGGAGATAGTAACCCCAATTAGAGATAGTATCACCTAATTAGGAGATAGTAACTCCTAATTAGGAGATAGTATCTCCTAATTAGGAGATAGCTAAGTCCTAATTAGGAGATAGTAAGTCCTAATTAGGACATACTAAGTCCTAATAGGTGATAAAAAAATTCAGACTGTGGCACTAGGACGCTTCCGTATGTTTTCGCTCATTGATCTTAAATATATTATTGGTAGGAGGCTACTGACTATATATGGAATATGTTTGAAGAAATAAATATGTCATCTGTTATAATTTGATAACAATTTGGTTGCAGTATGGGGAATCTTGGCACCCACAAGTCGTGAAAGAAACGATATGAAATATATTGTCATGTTAAAACTTTCATGCATTTACAGAAATAATTACAAAAGGATCGGGTGGTGAGACTCACTAACTTGGCTGATGCATGACATCTGATCCCAGTTCCGTAGATCGATGCTCACAGTATTGATCACTTGATTGTTTAGCCAGTTTTGATACATGACAGACCATCGCCATCTATCAGGAATGTATGTATGTGTAGGTGTGTGCGTATGGGCGTGCGTGTGTGCGTACGTGTATGTTGTGTTACTACCAGCATATTAAGGTGTAATCCCAAACATAACATATGTCATATTTGACCCTTTTCGTAATGGCAATGTGTATTTATAGATAATTTGTTTTGTAAGACCGAAACTTATCAATACATAACTTATGAAACTTTTCCACAGCCACAAGAATCCACTGCCAGAGCAGTGGTGATTCTACGATTCCGACTATATCATGAGCAGGTCAAGTTGCGATAATATTCACAGTGTACACTTGTCACTTAGGAGACATAGCCAGATGTTAAGTCTTTCCTTCCACCTTTACGCCGATGACACACAGCTGTATCTTTCCTTCAAGCCAACTTGTTGCCTGTCATCCACTACAGCATTTGCGCAAATTGAGAGCTGCGTACAGGCAATCAAACATTGGATGACAACACACTGGCTGAAGCTAAATGGAGAGAAAACAGAAGTTCTCATCATTACCTCAAAGAGAGCTGCTGAACATCTTCCTCTACCAGACCTCCATATTGATGGTCATATCATTGTGCCAAGTCCGGAGGCTAGAAACCTTGGTGTCATTTTGGACTCCCAGTTATCCCACTTAAGTCAGTTTGCAGGAAGTCATTCTACCACTTACGGAACATCTCGTAAATCCGGCGCTACCTTGATGAGAGGACAACCTGTTCATTGATCCATGCGTATATTTCATCTCGGATGGACTACTGCAACTGTCTACTCTATGGCCTGCCTCAATCCTCAATAGGAAAGCTCCAACGCGTACACAATTTTGCTGCTAGACTTGTCTCCAGATCACAGAAATACTCTCACATAACTCCTGTTCTGCAGAGATTACACTGGCTTCCCATATCAGACAGAATCCAATACAAACTCAATCTTTTTTGTTTTCAAGTGTCTGAATAACCTAGCTCCAAAGTATCTATCTGACCTGATCACCAGATATCAGCCCCACCTTAGTCTCCGATCTGAAAAGCTTGGTCTTCTTGTTGTCCCACGCTTTAAGTCCAGCACCAGGTTTGGGGATCGATCATTTCAGGTGGCAGGACCCACTCTCTGGAATCATCTTCCACTGGAGCTAAGCACAATAAACAACCTGAAGATTTTCAAATCCAAACTGAAGACATACCTTTTTAAGAAAACACACAGTGTCTAACTTTGCTTTCTTGAGCTGTTCGGAGAGCGCTACTGAGCAGTACATTTGGACTGGAATTGGGGCTATATAAATGTTTTCATGATGATGATGATGATGATATCCTGCCCTACCTTTGGCATTCGTCATAAATTACTTGCTAAGGCTGCACATTATTCACAGCCTGTTCTCATAGCCGGCCTGGTGAGGTTCTATATTATATCAAACATGTTAGAAAAATCCAGATACAGCTAAGTAAGCAAGGTTCTCTGCAACATAGGAACCTGCTTGCTGTGAAGCTGTGCAATATACACCGTTCTTACTGCAGTTATATGCAGCACACAGCCTGCTTGTTGCGGGTCTGTGGAGTATATAACCTGCTTGTTGCGGGTCTGTGGAGTATATAACCTGCTTGTTGCCGATCTATGGAATATATAGCCTGATTGTTGCGGGTCTATGGAGTATATAACCTGCTTGTTGCGGGTCTGTGGAGTATATAACCTGCTTGTTGCGGATCTATGGAGTATATAGCCTGCTTGTTGCGGATCTATGCGGCTTGCTTTTTACAGGTCTCTTCAGTATACAGCCTGTTTGTTGCGAGCCTATGGAGAATATAGCCTGATTGTTGCGGGTCTATGGAGTATATAACCTGCTTGTTGCGGGTCTGTGGAGTATATAACCTGCTTGTTGCCGATCTATGGAATATATAGCCTGATTGTTGCGGGTTTATGGAGTATATAGCCTGCTTGTTGCGGGTCTATGGAGTATATAGCTTGCTTGTTGTGGGTCTATGCACTATATAGCCTGCTTGTTGCGGATCTATGGAGTATATAGCCTGCTTGTTGTGGGGTCTATTGAGTATATAGCCTGTTTGTTGTAGGGTCTATAGAGTATATAGCCTGCTTGTTGCGGATCTATGAAGAATATAGCCTATTTGTTGCGGATCTATGCTGCTTGCTTTTTACAGGTCTCTACAGTATACAGCCTGCTTGTTGCGAGCCTATGGAGTATATAGCCTGCTTGTTGAAGGTCTCTGTAGTATACGGCGTGCTTCTTGTGGGTTTATGCAATATACAACCTGCTTGTTGTGGGTTTATGCAATCCACATGTGCTTGGTGTGGGTTTAAGCAATATATAAACTGCTTGCTTATTTACGGGTTTATGCAGTACACAACCTGCTTATATCGGGTTTATGCAATCCAAATCTGCTTGTTGTGGGTTTATGCAATATACAACCTGCATTTTCCGGGTTTATGCAGCATATAAACAACCTGCTTGTTGTGGGTTTATGCCATGTACAACCTGCTTGGTGTGGGTTTATGAAATATATACAACCTGCTTGTTGTGGGTTTATGCAATGTAGAACCTGCTTCTTGTGGGTTTATGCAATCTACAGCCTGCTTGTTGTGGGTTTATGCAATATACAACCTGCTTGTTGCGGGTTTAGACAATGTACAACCTGCTTGATGTGGGTTTAAGCCATATACAACCTGCTTGTGGTGGATCTTTGGAGTATATAGCCTGCTTGTTGCGGATCTATGGAGTATATAGCCTGCTTGTTGCGGTTCTATGGAGTATATAGCCTGCTTGTTGCGGATCTATGGAGTATATAGCCTGCTTGTTGCGGATCTATGGAGTATATAGCCTGCTTGTTGCGGATCTATGCAGCTTGCTTTTTACAGGCTTCTTCAGTATACAGCCTGTTTGTTGCGAGCCTATGGAGAATATAGCCTGCTTGTTGCGGATCTATGGAGTATTTAGCCTGCTTATTGAAGGCCTCTGTAGTATACGGCCTGCTTGTTGTGGGTTTATGCAATATACAAACTGCTTGTTGTGGGTTTATGCAATATACAACCAGCTTGTTGTGGGTTTATGCAATGTACCACCAGCTGGTTGCGGATCTATGGAGTATATAGCCTGCTTGTTGCGGATCTATGGAGTATATAGCCTGGTTATTGAAGGTCTCTGTAGTACACGGCTTGCTTGTTGTGGGTTTATGCAGTGTACAACCTGCTTGTTGTGGATTTATGCAATGTACAACCTGCTTGTTGTGGGTTTATCTTATATACAACCTGCTTGGTGTGGGTTTATACAATATACAACCTGCTTGTTGTGGGTTTATGCAATATACAACCTGCTTGTTTCGGGTTTATGCAATATACAACCTGTTTGTTGTGGGTTTATGCAATGTACAACCTGTTTGTTGCGGGTTTATGCAATGTACATCCTGCATGTTGTGGGTTTATGCAACATACAACCTGCTTGTTGTGGGTTTATGCTATGTACAACTTGCTTTTTGCGGATCTATGGAGTATATATCCTGCTTGTTGCGGATCTATGCTGCTTGCTTTTTACAGGTCTCTTCAGTATACAGGCCGTCTGTTGCGAGCCTATGGAGTATATAGTCTGCTTATTGAAGGTCTCTGTAGTATACGGCCTGCTTGTTGTGTGTTTAAACAATATACAACCTGTTTGTTGTGGGTTTATGCAATATAGAACCTGCTTGTTGTGGGTGTATGCCATGTAGAACCTGCTTGTTGTGGGTTTATGCAATGTACAACCTGCTTGTTGTATGTTTATGCAATGTGCCATCAGCTTGTTGTGGGTTTATGCAATGTACAACCGGCTTGGTGTGTGTTTATGGAATGTACAACCTGCTTGTGTGGGTTTAGGCAATATACATCCTTCTTGTTATTGGTTTATGCAGTATACAACCTGCTTGGTGGGTGTTTATGCAATATACAACCTGCTTGTTATGGGTTTATGCAGTGTACAACCTGATTGCTGTGGGTTTATGCAATGTACAACCTGCTTGGTGTGTGTTTATGCAATGTACAACCTGCTTGGTGTGTGTTTATGCAATATACATCCTTCTTGTTGTGGGTTTATGCTGTATACAGCCTGCTTGTTGTGGGTTTATGCAATATGCAACCTGTTTGCTGTGTGTTTATGCAATATACAGCCTGCTTGGTGTGGGTTTACGTAATGTAGAACTTGCTTGTTGTGGGTTTATGCAATGTACCACCAGCTTGATGTGTTTATGCAATATACAACCTGCTTGTTGTTGGTTTATGCAATGTACAACCTGCTTGTTGTGGGTTTATGCAGTATAGAACCTGCTTGGTGAGGGGTTATGCAATGTACCATCAGCTTGTTGCGGATGTATGGAGTATATATCCTGCTTGTTGCCGATCTATGGAGTATTATAGCCTGCTTATTGAAGGTCTCTGTAGTATACGGCGTGCTTGTTGTGGGTTTATGCAGTGTACAACCTGCTTGTTGTGTGTTTATGCAATGTACAACCTGCTTGGTGTCGGTTTATGAAATGTACAACCGGCTTGTTGTGGGTTTTATGCAATATACGTCCTTCTTGTTGTAGGTTTATGCTGTATACAGCCTGCTTGTTGTGGGTTTATGCAATATACAACCTTCTTGCTGTGTTTATGCAATCTACAACCTGCTTGTTGTGGGTTTATGCAATGTAGAACTTGCTTGTTGTGGGTTTATGCAATATACAACCTGCTTGGTGTGGGTTTATGCAATATACAACCTGCTTGTTGTGGGTTTATGCAATATACAACCTACTTGTTGTGGGTTTATGCAATATACAACCTTCTTGCTGTGTTTATGCAATGTACAACCTGCTTGTTGTGGGTTTATGCAATGTACAACCTGCTTGGTATGCGTTTATGAAATTTACAACCTGCTTGGTGTGGGTTAATGCAGTGTACAACCTGCTTGTTGTGCGTTTAGGCAATATACAACCTGCTTGTTGTGGATTTTTGACTTGTGCAAACTGCTTGGTATGCGTTTGTGCAATGTAGAACCTGCTTGGTGTGGGTTTCTGCAATATACAACCTACTTGGTATGCGTTTATGCAATGTAGAACCTGCTTGGTGTCGGTTTATGCAATGTAAAATCAGCTTGTCGCGGATCTATGGTTTATATAGCCCGCTTGTTGCGGATCTATGCATTATATAGCCAGCTTATTGAAGGTCTCTGTAGTATACGGCGTGCTTGTTGTGGGTTTATGCAGTGTACAGCCTGGTTGTTGTGTGTTTATGCAATGTACAACCTGCTTGTTGTGGGTTTATGCAATATACAACCTGCTTGGTGTGGGTTTATGCAATATACAACCTGCTTGTTGTGGGTTTATGCAATATACAACCTGCTTGATGCGGGTTTATGCAATGAACAACCTGCTTGTTGTGGGTTTATGCAATATACAACCTGCTTGGTGTGGGTTTATGCAATATACAACCTGCTTGTTGTGGGTTTATGTAATGTACAACCTGCTTGTTGTGGGTTTATGCAATATACAACCTGCTTGTTGTGGGTTTATGCAATATACAACCTGCTTGTTGTGGGTTTATGCCATGTACAACCTGCTTGTTGTTGGTTTATGCAATGTACAACCTGCTTGTTGTGGGTTTATGCCATGTACAACCTGCTTGTTGCGGATCTATGCGGCTTGCTTTTACAGGTCTCTTCAGTGTACACAGGCTGTTTGTTGCGAGCCTATGCAATGTATATAGCCTGCTGTTTATGCAATATACAACCCGCTTGTTGTGGGTTTATGCAATGCACAACCTGCTTGGTGTGTGTTTATGCAATGTACAACCTGCTTGTTGTGGGTTTATGCAATATACAACCTGCTTGTTGTGGGTTTATGCAATATAGAAACCTGCTTGTTGGTTTATGCAATGTACAACCTGCTTGTTGTGGGTTTATGCAATGTACAACCTGCTTGTTGTGGGTTTATGGAGTACATGTATATAACCTGCTTGTTGTGGACTTTATGGATTATATAACCTGCTTGTTGTTGGTTTATGCAATATACAACCTGCTTGTTGTGGTTTTATGCAATGTACAACCTGCTTGTTGTTGGTTTATGCAATGTACAACCTGCTTGGTGTGGGTTTAACTTATATACAACCTGCTTGGTGTGGGTTTATGCAATATACAACCTGCTTGTTGTGGGTTTATGCAATATACAACCTACTTGATGCGGGTTTATGCAATGAACAACCTGCTTGTTGTGGGTTTATGCAATATACAACCTGCTTGTTGTGCGTTTATGCAATATACAACCTGCTTGGTGTGTGTTTATGCAATATACAACCTGCTTGTTGTGGGTTTATGCAATATACAACCTGCTTGTTGTGGGTTTATGCAATATACAACCTGCTTGCTGTGTGTTTATGCAATATACAACCTGCTTGGTGTGGGTTTATGTAATGTAGAACTTGCTTGTTGTGGGTTTATGCAATGTACCACCAGCTTGATGTGTTTATGCAATATACAACCTGCTTGTTGTTGGTTTATGCAATGTACAACCTGCTTTGTTGTGGGTTTATGCAATATACAACCTGCTTGTTGTGGGTTATGCAATGTACAACCTGCTTGGTGTGGGTTTATGCAATATACAACCTGCTTGTTGTGTTTTATGCAATATACAACCTGCTTGTTGTGGGTTTATGCAATGTACAACCTGCTTGTTGTGGGTTTATGCAATGTACAACCTGCTTGTTGTGTGTTTATGCAATGTACAACCTGCTTGTTGTTGGTTTATGCAATGTACAACCTGCTTGTTGTGGGTTTATGCAATATACAACCTGCTTGTTGTGGTTTATGCAATGTATACAACCTGCTTGTTGTGGGTTTATGCAATATACAACCTGCTTGGTGTGTGTTTATGCAATGTACAACCTGCTTGTTGTGGGTTTATGCAATGTACAACCTGCTTGTTGTGGGTTTATGCAATATACAACCTGCTTGGTGTGGGTTTATGCAATGTACAACCTGCTTGTTGTGGGTTTATGCAATATACAACCTGCTTGTTGTGGGTTTATGCAATGTACAACCTGCTTGGTGTGGGTTTATGCAATATACAACCTGCTTGGTGTGGGTTTATGCAATATACAACCTGCTTGTTGTGGGTTTATGCAATGTACAACCTGCTTGTTGTGTGTTTATGCAATATACAACCTGCTTGTTGTGGGTTTATGCAATATACAACCTGCTTGTTGTGGGTTTATGCAATGTACAACCTGCTTGTTGTGGGTTTATGCAATATACAACCTGCTTGTTGTGGGTTTATGCAATATACAACCTGCTTGTTGCTGGTTTATGCAATGTACAACCTGCTTCTTTGTGGGTTTATGCAATATACAACCTGCTTGTTGTGGGTTTATGCAATATACAACCTGCTTGGTGTGTGTTTATGCAATGTACAACCTGCTTGGTTGTGTGTTTATGCAATGTACAACCTGCTTGTGTGTGTTTATGCAATGTACAACCTGCTTGTTGTGGGTTTATGCAATATACAACCTGCTTGTTGTGGGTTTATGCAATATACAACCTGCTTGTTGTGGGTTTTATGCAATGTACAACCTGCTTGTGTGTGTTTATGCAATGTACAACCTGCTTGTTGTGTGTTTTATGCAATGTACAACCTGCTTGGTGTATGGTTTATGCAATGTACAACCTGCTTGGTGTGGGTTTATGCAATGTACAACCTGCTTGTTGTGTGTTTATGCAATATACAACCTGCTTGTTGTGTGTTTATGCAATATACAACCTGCTTGTTTTATGCGTTTATGCAATGTAACCTGCTTGTTGTTGTTTATGCAATATACAACCTGCTTGGTGTGTGTTTATGCAATGTACAACCTGCTTGGTGTTGGTTTATGCAATATACAACCTGCTTGTTGTGGGTTTATGCAATATACAACCTGCTTGTTGTGGTTTTATGCAATATACAGCCTGCTTTGTTGTGGTTTATGCAATATACAACCTGCTTGTTGTGGGTTTTATGCAATGTACAACCTGCTTGTTGTGTGTTTATGCAATATACAACCTGCTTGTTGTGGGTTTATGCAATATACAACCTGCTTGTTGTGTGTGTTTATGCAATATACAACCTGCTTGTTGTGGGTTTATGCAATGTACAACCTGCTTGTTGTGGGTTTATGCAATATACAACCTGCTTGTTGTGGGTTTATGCAATGTACAACCTGCTTGTTGTGGGTTTATGCAATATACAACCTGCTTGTTGTGGGTTTATGCAATATACAACCTGCTTGTTGTGGGTTTATGCAATGTACAACCTGCTTGTTGTGGGTTTATGCAATGTACAACCTGCTTGTTGTGGGTTTATGCAATATACAACCTGCTTGTTGTGGGTTTATGCAATATACAACCTGCTTGTTGTGGGTTTATGCAATATACAACCTGCTTGTTGTGGGTTTATGCAATGTACACCTGCTTGTTGTGGGTTTATGCAATATACAACCTGCTTGTTGTGGGTTTATGCAATATACAACCTGCTTGTTGTGGGTTTATGCAATATACAACCTGCTTGTTGTGGGTTTATGCAATGTACAACCTGCTTGTTGTGGGTTTATGCAATGTACAACCTGCTTGTTGTGGGTTTATGCAATGTACAACCTGCTTGTTGTGGGTTTATGCAATGTACAACCTGTTTGTTGTGGGTTTATGCAATGTACAACCTGCTTGTTGTGGGTTTATGCAATGTACAACCTGCTTGTTGTGTGTTTATGCAATGTACAACCTGCTTGGTGTGTGTTTATGCAATGTACAACCTGCTTGTTGTGGGTTTATGCAATGTACAACCTGCTTGTTGTGGGTTTTATGCAATGTACAACCTGCTTGATGTGTGTTTATGCAATGCTACAACCTGCTTGTTGTGGGTTTATGCAATGTACAACCTGCTTGTTGTGTGTGTTTATGCAATGTACAACCTGCTTGTTGTGTGTTTATGCAATGTACAACCTGCTTGTTGTGTGTTTTATGCAATGTACAACCTGCTTGTTGTGTGTTTTATGCAATGTACAACCTGCTTGTTGTGGGTTTATGCAATGTACAACCTGCTTGTTGTGGGTTTTATGCAATATACAACCTGCTTGTTGTGGGTTTATGCAATATACAACCTGCTTGTTGTTGGTTTATGCAATGTACAACCTGCTTGTTGTGGGTTTATGCAATGTACAACCTGCTTGTTGTGGGTTTATGCAATGTACAACCTGCTTGGTGTGTGTTTATGCAATGTACAACCTGCTTGTTGTGGTTTATGCAATATGTACAACCTGCTTGTTGTGTGGGTTTATGCCATGTACAACCTGCTTGTTGTTGTGTTTATGCAATGTACAACCTGCTTGTTGTGGGTTTATGCAATGTACAACCTGCTTGTTGTGGGTTTATGCAATGTACAACCTGCTTGTTGTGGGTTTATGCAATATACAACCTGCTTGTTGTGGGTTTATGCAATGTACAACCTGCTTGTTGTGTGTTTTATGCAATGTACAACCTGCTTGGTGTGTGTTTATGCAATGTACAACCTGCTTGGTGTGTGTTTATGCAATGTACAACCTGCTTGTTGTGGGTTTATGCAATATACAACCTGCTTGTTGTGGTTTATGCAATGTACAACCTGCTTGTTGTGGTTTTATGCAATGTACAACCTGCTTGGTGTGTGTTTATGCAATGTACAACCTGCTTGTTGTGGGTTTATGCAATGTACAACCTGCTTGGTGTGTGTTTATGCAATGTACAACCTGCTTGGTGTGGGTTTATGCAATGTACAACCTGCTTGTTGTGTGTTTATGCAATGTACAACCTGCTTGTTGTGGGTTTATGCAATGTACAACCTGCTTGTTGTGGGTTTATGCAATGTACAACCTGCTTGTTGTTGTTTATGCAATGTACAACCTGCTTGTTGTGTGTTTATGCAATATACAACCTGCTTGTTGTGGGTTTATGCAATGTACAACCTGCTTGTTGTTGTTTTATGCAATATACAACCTGCTTGTTGTTCGTTTATGCAATATACAACCTGCTTGTTGTGGTTTTATGCAATGTACAACCTGCTTGTTGTGGTTTATGCAATATTATGCAATGTACAACCTGCTTGTTGTTGGTTTATGCAATGTACAACCTGCTTGTTGTGGGTTTATGCAATGTACAACCTGCTTGTTGTGTGTTTATGCAATGTACAACCTGCTTGGTGTTGTTTTATGCAATGTACAACCTGCTTGTTGTGTGTTTATGCAATGTACAACCTGCTTGGTGTGGGTTTATGCAATGTACAACCTGCTTGGTGTGTGTTTATGCAATGTACAACCTGCTTGGTGTGTGTTTATGCAATGTACAACCTGCTTGTTGTGTGTGTTTATGCAATGTACAACCTGCTTGTTGTTTTTTTATGCAATGTACAACCTGCTTGGTGTGTGTTTTATGCAATGTACAACCTGCTTGTGTAGGTTTATGCAATGTACAACCTGCTTGTTGTGTGTTTATGCAATGTACAACCTGCTTGGTGTGTGTTTATGCAATGTACAACCTGCTTGTTGTGGGTTTATGCAATGTACAACCTGCTTGGTGTGTGTTTATGCAATGTACAACCTGCTTGTTGTGTGTTTATGCAATATACAACCTGCTTGTTGTGGTGTTTATGCAATGTACAACCTGCTTGGTGTGTGTTTTATGCAATGTACAACCTGCTTGTTGTGGGTTTATGCAATGTACAACCCTGCTTGGTTGTGTGTTTATGCAATGTACAACCTGCTTGGTGTGTGTTTATGCAATGTACAACCTGCTTGTTGTGGGTTTATGCAATGTACAACCTGCTTGTTGTGGGTTTATGCAATGTACAACCTGCTTGGTTGTGGGTTTATGCAATGTACAACCTGCTTGTTGTGGGTTTATGCAATATACAACCTGCTTGGTGTGGGTTTATGCAATATACAACCTGCTTGTTGTGGGTTTATGCAATGTACAACCTGCTTGTTGTGGGTTTATGCAATATACAACCTGCTTGTTGTGGGTTTATGCAATGTACAACCTGCTTGGTGTGGGTTTATGCAATATACAACCTGCTTGTTGTGGGTTTATGCAATATACAACCTGCTTGGTGTGTGTTTATGCAATGTACAACCTGCTTGTTGTGGGTTTATGCAATGTACAACCTGCTTGGTACAACCTGTGGGTTTTATGCAATGTACAACCTGCTTGTTGTGTGGGTTTATGCAATGTACAACCTGCTTGTTGTGGGTTTATGCAATGTACAACCTGCTTGTTGTGGGTTTATGCAATGTACAACCTGCTTGTTGTGGGTTTATGCAATGTACAACCTGCTTGTTGTGGGTTTATGCAATGTACAACCTGCTTGGTGTGGGTTTATGCAATGTACAACCTGCTTGTTGTGGGTTTATGCAATATACAACCTGCTTGTTGTGGGTTTATGCAATGTACAACCTGCTTGTTGTGGGTTTATGCAATGTACAACCTGCTTGTTGTGGGTTTATGCAATGTACAACCTGCTTGTTGTTGGTTTATGCAATGTACAACCTGCTTGGTGTGGGTTTATGCCATGTACAACCTGCTTGTTGTGGGTTTATGCAATGTACAACCTGCTTGTTGTGGGTTTATGCAATGTACAACCTGCTTGTTGTGGGTTTATGCAATGTACAACCTGCTTGTTGTGGGTTTATGCAATATACAACCTGCTTGTTGTGGGTTTATGCCATGTACAACCTGCTTGTTGTGGGTTTATGCAATGTACAACCTGCTTGTTGTGGGTTTATGCAATGTACAACCTGCTTGGTGTGTGTTTATGCAATGTACAACCTGCTTGGTGTGGGTTTATGCAATATACAACCTGCTTGTTGTGGGTTTATGCAATGTACAACCTGCTTGTTGTGGGTTTATGCAATGTACAACCTGCTTGGTGTGGGTTTATGCAATATACAACCTGCTTGTTGTGGGTTTATGCAATATACAACCTGCTTGTTGTGGGTTTATGCAATGTACAACCTGCTTGGTGTGGGTTTATGCAATGTACAACCTGCTTGGTGTGGTTTATGCAATGTACAACCTGCTTGTTGTGTGTTTATGCAATGTACAACCTGCTTGTTGTGGGTTTATGCAATATGCAATGTACAACCTGCTTGTTGTGTTTTATGCAATGTACAACCTGCTTGTTGTGTGTTTATGCAATGTACAACCTGCTTGGTGTGTGTTTATGCAATGTACAACCTGCTTGTTGTGTGGTTTATGCAATGTACAACCTGCTTGTTGTGGGTTTATGCAATGTACAACCTGCTTGTTGTGTGTTTATGCAATGTACAACCTGCTTGGTGTGGGTTTATGCAATGTACAACCTGCTTGGTGTGGGTTTATGCAATATACAACCTGCTTGTTGTGGGTTTATGCAATGTACAACCTGCTTGTTGTGGGTGGTTGTTGTGCGTTTATGCAATGTACAACCTGCTTGGTGTGTGTGTTTATGCAATATACAACCTGCTTGTTGTGGGTTTATGCAATGTACAACCTGCTTGTTGTGGGTTTATGCAATGTACAACCTGCTTGTTGTGGGTTTATGCAATACAACTAACCTGCTTGTTGTGTGTTTATGCAATATACAACCTGCTTGTTGTGGGTTTATGCAATATACAACCTGCTTGTTGTTGTTTTATGCAATATACAACCTGCTTGTTGTTGTTTTATGCAATATACAACCTGCTTGGTGTGTGTTTATGCAATATACAACCTGCTTGTTATGTGTTTATACAATGTACAGCCTGCTTCTTGTTGTTTTATGCAATGTACAACCTGCTTGTTGTGTTTATGCAATGTACAACCTGCTTGTTGTGGGTTTATGCAATGTACAATGCTGCTGCTGTGGTGTTTTTATGCAATGTACAACCTGCTTGTTGTGTGTTTATGCAATGTACAACCTGCTTGTTGTGGTTTTATGCCATGTACAACCTGCTTGTTGTTGGTTTATGCAATGTACAGCCTGCTTGTTGTTGTTTTATGCAATGTACAACCTGCTTGTTGTGGGTTTATGCAATATACAACCTGCTTGTTTGGGGTTTATGCAATGTACAACCTGCTTGTTGTGTGTTTATGCAATGTACAACCTGCTTGTTGTGGGTTTATGCAATGTACAACCTGCTTGTTGTGGGTTTATGCAATATACAACCTGCTTGTTGTGGGTTTATGCAATGTAGAACCTGCTTGTTGTGTGTTTATGCAATGTACAACCTGCTTGTTGTGGGTTTATGCAATGTACAACCTGCTTGGTGTGGGTTTATGCAATATACAACCTGCTTGTTGTGGGTTTATGCAATGTACAACCTGCTTGTTGTGGGTTTATGCCATGTACAACCTGCTTGGTGTGGGTTTATGCAATATACAACCTGTTTGGTGTGGGTTTATGCCATGTACAACCTGCTTGGTGTGGGTTTATGCTGTATACAACCCGCTTGTTGTGGACTAATGTAATATAGAACCTGCTTGTGGGTTTATGCCATGTAGAAGCTGCTTGTTGTTGGGTTATGCAATATACAACCTGCTTGTTGTAGGTTTATGGATGAACACCCTGCTTGATGTGTGTTTATGCAATGTACAACCTGCTTGGTGTGTGTTTATGCAATGTACAACCTGCTTGGTGTGGGTTTATGCAATATACAACCTGCTTGTTGTGGCCTAATTCAATATAGAACCTGCTTGTGGGTTTATGCCATGTAGAAGCTGCTTGTTGTTGGGTTATGCAATATACAACATGCTTGTTGCTGGTTTATGCAAAATACAACCTGCTTGTTTTGGGTTTATGCCATGCATAACCTGGTTGTTGTTGGTTTATGCAATGTACAACCTGCTTGTTGTGGGTTGATGGCATGTACAACCTGCTTGGTGTGTGTATGCAATATACAACCTGCTTGTTGTGTGTTTATGCCATGCACAACCTTCTTGCTGTTGGTTTATGCCATCTAATCCTCCTCGTTGTGCGTTTATGCAATGTACAACCTGCTTGGTGTGTGATTATGCATTGTACAACCTACTTGGTGTGGGTTTATGCAATATACAACCTGGTTGTTGCGTGTTTATGCACTATACAACTTTCTTGTTGCGGGTTTATGCAATATACAACCTGCTTGTGATGGGTTTATGCAATATACAACCTGCTTGTTGTGGGTTTATTCAATATACAACCTGCTTGCTGTGGGTTTATGCAATATACAACCTGCTTGATGTGGGTTTATGGAATATACAACCTGCTTGTTGTGGGTTTATGTAAAATAGAACCTGCTCGTTGTGGGTTTATGCTATGTAGAAGCTGCTTGTTCTGGGTTTATGCAATATGCAACTTGTTGCTGGTTTATGCAATGTAGAAGCTGCTTGTTGCGGGTTTATGCCATGTACAACCTGCTTGTTGTTCGTTTATGCCATGTTCACCTGCTTGATGCGGGTTTATGCAATATACAACCTGCTTGTTATGTGTTTATACAATATACAACCTGCTTGTTATGTGTTTATACAATGTAGAACCTGCTTGTTGTAGGTTTATGCAATGAACACCTTGCTTGATGTGTGTTTATGCAATATACAACCTGCTTGATGTGGGTTTATGCAATATACAACCTGCTTGATGTGGGTTTATTGAATATACAACCTGCTTGTTGTGTGTTTATGCAATGTAAAACCTGCTTGTTGTGGGTTTATGCAATTCACAATCTGCTTGGTGGAGGTTTATGCAATATACAACCTGCTTGTTGTGGGTTTATGCAATGTACAACCGGCTTGTTGCGGGTTTATGCAATATACAACCTGCTTGATGTGTGTTTATGCAATGTACAACCTGCTTCTTTGTTGGTTTTTGCAATATACAACCTGGGGTCGATAGGGGCCTATGCAATTTGCTTGTGGTTTCATGCAGTGTACAGTTTGCTTGTTTTGATTCCATGGTGTATACAGTTTGCTTTTTGTGGTTCTATGCAGTGTACAGTTTGGTTGCTGTGGTCCATGCAGGTTGTAAGGTTGTTCCATATTCTACACATGGTGAAGCTATAATATATAGAGACTGTATCGTAATATGTGATGCCAAGTATCCATGATACTTGATAAAGTTCTAAACCATAAACGTTTCGTGATCAGGTGTCAAATTATGTACAGTGTATGTGTTTGTGCCTATATTAACAAACCCAGTTTTGTTTAAAACCTGCATGGAAGCTTGATAGAGTTCCATATTATACACAACCTTCTTGCGAGGTGTAATGTAAAGACTTACATCCTGCTTAATAAGGTTCGATATCCTTTACAACCTGCATGGTAAGATATATTTTACAACCTGCATGATTTGATATCCTTTGTAAAGTGCTTGATAAGATTTGATATCTTTTACAACCTGTCTAAGGTTCAATATCCTGTAAAATTTGCATGGCTCGATATCCTTTAGAATCTGTTTGGAAAGGTTCGATATCATTTACAATCTGTTTGAGAAGGTTTGATATCCTTCACAACCTACTTGTCAAGGTTCTTTGTCCTTTACAGCCTGCTTGATAAGGTCCGATATTATCTACAACCCACGTGATAAGGTACAACTTGCATGGTTCGATATCTTTTTCAATCTGCTTGACAAGGTTCCATATCCTTTACAACTTGCTTGACAAGGTTCCATATCCTTTACAAACTGCTTGACAAGGTTCCATATCCTTTACAACCTGCTTGACAAGGTTCCATATCCTTTACAAACTGCTTGATAAGGTGTCATTATAAACCTGCTTTGTTCTCTATGACCATGTTGGTATGGTTCGATATCCTTTACAACCTGATTGATAAATTTGTATATAGTGTACAATCTGATTGGTAAGGTTCAGTGTTATCTGCAGCTTGTTTTTACTTACAAAGAATTAAAATGTAAAGAACATTGTCAATAATCTGCTCACACAGCATGCATAACTGAACGGTGAAGTAAATAGCTATATCGTCAATATACTGAAAATCAGAAATGATTTGCTGGAGAGCAGAATGATGCAGCTGGAGACATGTTCCTTTGGGCATTAAAGTTCACTTACACTTCCTTAAGCTGCTTCTTAACACTGAGAACTCCAGGCGTACGCCAGCCCTATGGTTCATTCACACGAAGGAGACTTTTTATTGGGTGTACATGGCACGCATGACCAGCAGCAGCCGAACACAATGTTTGCAGTTCCTTCTCACTTCCTTGTTATCTATACTCAGCAGCGAAAAGAAACGTCAGTACGAATTCAAAATTAGATAGGCACTGTAATCAAATCATTACAGAAATGGACAATAATAAGCGGATCATTACATATTTTGTGTACAATATCTTGACACATCAATGAATAACTCAGCACAATTCCACAATTGCAGTCCATTCAGACTCTTGACTGAATCTAGAGTGACAACCACGAGCGGCAATAACTGCAGCACAGCGTCTGTGCATGGAGTGCACCAATCGATTGATGAAGGCCATTGGCACCTGGAACCATACTCTGAGAAAGGCCTGGCGCAATCGGCTGTGTTCGGCCTTGGTATGACATTATTCAGTCTCCTCTGAATTTCATCCCAAAGATGTTCAACTGGGTTTAAATCAGGACTGAGGGCTGGCCACTGCATAATGTTGACACCGTTCTGCTGTAGGAAGTCCCGTGTAGCTTTGGTAGTATGGGCCCGGCCGTTATCATGCTGAAAAATGTTGTTCCGGTGACGTGCGAAATGTAGTATGACGTGGGTCTGAGAGCTTGGTCGATGTAGCGCACCGCTGTGATGCCGCCTCCTCTCCCTGGACCAAGGTTCTGGAACACCACAGGACCCACTCTCTGGTTCAGGCCTATTCCGACCCGTGAAGATCCATGCTTGCCACAAAAAGGCGACTATGCTTGTCGTAAGAGGCGACTAACGGGATCGGGTGGTAAGGCTCGCTGACTTGGTTGACACATGTCATCGGTTCCCAATTGCGCAGATCGATGCTCATGCTGTTGATCACTGGATTGCCTGGTCCAGACTCGATAACTTACAGACCGCCGCCAAAAAGCTGGAATACTGCTGAGTGCGGCGTAAAACTAAACTCACTCACTCACTCAGGCCTATTCCACCCCATACCATTTGCACCTCCCCATGAGTCTCTTTCCATAACACATTGGTCTGAGTAACGCTGGCCACGTCGTCGCCATATTCTTGTTCTGCCATCTGCAGTTGATACGCAGTACCGACTCTCATCTGTGAACAGAACAGTTCTCCATTGCCTGTATCGCCAGTTTTGCTGTTGTAGGGCAAACTGTAGGCGTTCACGCCGATGACGAGGGGGTGAGGATAGGTCCACGGTAAGGTCTACGGCAATGGGGGTTCCGCTGTTAAGACGTCGGCGTACTGTATCAGTACTGACTGGTCTTCCGTGTGTTCCCACTGTCTGGCGTGCTGTTTCGGATGCCTGCTTGAAGAGATTCTGTACATGCTGTCGCACAACATGGCGGTCTTGTCATCTTGTGGTCACCCTTTGTCTGCCAGTACGGGGGCAATCATTTGTTGTGTTGGTGGCCCGGAAACGTTGCTGCTGCCTGTAGATGGTCCGAATGTTGACCTGGAAGTGATTGGCTACGGCTTGTGCACTGTGGCCAGCTTCAAGTCTTCCTAGCGCCTGGTTCCTCTGAGCTGTCGTGAGTCGCGGCATCCTGCTGACGTTGTAATGTGAATGTCTCAACCAGGTTTGGGGGTGCATTTTATAGGGCTGGTCCTTGTGAACAGCACGTGCAGCATGAGTTGCATGAAAAACATGGAGAACACCGTATCATCTCCGAGATCAGGTTGCGTTTTTGAGACCATTTCCTGGGTTCCATTCTGAGTTTGGGAAGGTATGTCTTTGCTCAGGTAAAGTTGGAGATGTTGTCAAAAATATACAATCAAAACATTAAATGAGTTTACATTTATCCATTTCTGCGAAGGAAAATTCCAAACTGACTTTTCTTTTGCTGCTTACCACAGAAAGTACTGTGAAACTCCTGTAGGTGAGGTGAGTCCTGGAGGTGAGGTGAGGTGAGGTGAGGTGAGGTGAGGTGAGGTGAGGTGAGGTGAGGTGAGGTGAGGTGAGGTGAGGTGAGCTGCACGTGTGTGACCGTGTGGCTGCAAGTCAGGACTAATGCTGGTTTATACTGCGAGGCCACTTAGATCTCATGCCACAGGTTAACGTTGATGCCCAACACAGACACAGTATACTCCGGGCCAACTACGAGTCGTAGTCCTTATTTTATTCATTTACTTCCGAACATTATTCAGATTCGTATCACAGACATCAACTGTAACTACACCTGACTCACAAACGACCTCAAACATCTATGAAGATAGGCCTCACTTCAAGTCCATGTACTAGTTTGCATAAGAACATAATGCCCTTCAGATTCGCTTCATTCACTGTAACTTTAATTAGTTGCCTTACGAACATGACCTCTGTAGATTAGTCTCACTTCATCACCGTCCATAACAGCTGTAATAAGTTGTCATACTAACCTGATTTCAACAGATTTGCTTTGCTTCACTCCATTCGCTGTAACTGTTATAGGTTGCCTTACGACAATGCCTCTGCATGTCCGTCGCATTTAACTGTAACTGTAATATGCTGCCCAAGGAACATGATTTCTGCTGATTTGTCTTGCACACATTCACTATAAAAGTGGCTCAAGAACATGAGTGACTGTGCGAGTTTGTTTTTACGCCGCTTTTAGCAATAATCCAGCAATATCACGGCGGGGAACACCAGAAATGGGTATCACACACTGTGTCTATGTGGGGAATCGAACCCGGGTCTTTGGCGTGACGGGCGAACGTTGTAACCACTTGGTTACCCCTCACGAACATGCTTTCTGTAGATACATGTACAATAAACAGACGTTAAGTGAAATGTAACTAGTAACCTCTATTCACTGTACTTTTAACTAGTTGCCATACGAATATGACCTCTCCAGATTGTCTTGCTTCATTGTCATTTACAGCAACTATTCACGCTTCACGTGTTTACCGGGCATTTAACTGTTTGTCCTAATTACATGATTTATATATGTTCGCTTGGCTTATATTTAATTCAGTGTAACTGCAACTACGTGACCCACGAACATAACCTTTGCAGATTCATTCAGGATCACTTTTCTTCACTGCAACTGCAATTTGCTCAACGAATGATTTCTACAAATTCGTCTCGCAATCACATACTGTAACTATAATTAGACCATGACCTCGTCTGATTCGTCACGCTTCTCCTCTATTCACTGTAACCGAAACACATTTCCCTACGAACATGATCTATGTTACGAACTTAAGAACATGATCTCTGCTGATTCGTCTCACTTTCATTTACTATAATATAACTGTTACGAACTTAGGAACACGATCTTTGCTGATTCGTCTCACTTTCATTTACTATAATATAACTGTTACGAACTTAGGAACACGATCTTTGCTGATTCGTCTCACTTTCAACTACTGTAACTGTTACGAACTTAGGAACATGATTTCTGCTGATTCGCCTTACTTTCATTTACTGTAACTGTTACTAGCTAACTTAGGAACATGATTCGTCTCAGTTTATTTACTACAACTGTTGCTGAATGTCCCAGGAACAGAACGCTGGAAGATCCGTGTCGCTTCTTTTACTTTATGTACACAACGCATGTAATTCATGTAGAATCGTATGACGTCACGCCTCTTCACTACAACTTCAACAAGCTGCTCCAGGAACTTAATCTCTATTATTTGATGTAACTGTAACTCAACGGCCTGCGGACATGACCTCTGCAGCTTCCTGTAACTTCTCTTTACTGTAACTGTCACAAGTTGCCATAGGAACATGATCTCTTCATCCCCACCCCTGTCACCTCCAACCCCCGCCCATTAGAGAACACAACGTAAGGTATTAGATGACTGCCATTGTTTTCGTTAACGTCCCGTTAAAAGTGTCAAAAGCTTTGGTCTTACAATCCAGTTTAGTTGTTAATTGCCGCATTAACACGTATCCTTCGCTCTGTGATCAGATATTCCACGATATCGCTCAATCTCCTCTGCTCTAGCTGCCTGTCTCGCTTCCACGGCGACGTCCAACGCGGCTATTGTTCCATCCTGATAAACATCAGATCACCCGTGAAATTGACAAGGGGCATAACTCTAATATTTTACCTGTGGGGCTCTAGACAAGTGGTGAATCAGTTCCTATTATTACTTTAAAATGTAACGATGGTTCGAAACATATTCTTGCTCCGTTGTAATCTTACTTTACAAAAAGCAGTTTATGACTGAAAATGGATTTGTTTCCCTTTTTGATGGGATGTATGTTAAGTTCTTTTACTAAGTGTAAATCCTAAACGGATACCTCTAAAATTGTTCTAAGATTGATAGATTACAATATAGTTTTGACTATCATTTCATTTGTAGATGTTTTAACCAGGATATGTTGTAAGATGTATTTGATTTCCGATGTTTGATCTTGGTAAGATTACTGATGTTAAAATTTAAATATATAGTTCATTCTCAAAGAATCGGCTCAATTTAACCTCAATACATTAAGACTGATGAGGTTACCATTGGTGCAGTCGTCCCGAGGCTACGTCCCCATTTACTGCTTCTACCCCCACGATAGGTGTACATATTCAACAAATGTTTGACAAAGATTCAAACCCCACGTGCAGCGTTATAGACTACAGCTGACATTTGCACGACAGAAAGAAATTCACACACGACATTAAACAGTTGCATTGACTTCCACCTGTGAGCTCCGTGTACCCTCATGATGGCGGGAGTGTCCACCTGTGTACTGGGCCTTCGTTCAAGTCGCAGAACCTTTTGCACGTGCGACCGATTAACTGCCAAACAGGAAACCACAATAGTTCCAATGAAAGCCAAGTGATTGCTGACTGAAACTGAAATAAAATACGCTTCCATGGTTTTGAATTTTAATCTGCTTTGATGAAAGACATCGGCTGTCATTACCCCTCCTCCGCTGCCCTGTCTTGCCCGAGTCAGGTGTGGATACTCATAGGTGCGACTTGTCACTCCAGGGCTGAACACAGGACAATTCTGAAGACCACTTGGCTACGTTTACCTTCCACGTCTCTAAAGCCGTCAACCCATGCCCGTTCATGCCTTGCATATTACGCCAAGAGGGCGACCTCTTCAAGTCTTTGTAGCTACCTTTTTCAACTTTGCAAAAGTTTGTGAACTAATGGCGATGCTCCACCTTGTTCTGAAAGCTCGTGTGGCACTCCAAATTAATGATATTTAATATTGAATATGTTTTTCCATGTTCCTGACAAAGAAGGGCGATGTTATGTGCCAAGAAAGTCAATTAATTTGTCTAGACCGAAGGGCTTGCCGTTTTGGAAAAGGGCCTATCGTTTGGCGCGCTTTGTGCAAGTTGGCGCCGGATACCTCATCTGTAAGGCTGATGGCGTTTTAACCAATTGTCAACACACGTACTAAACAACGGATTCCAGAAATAAGATTTAATCACAAATTTTAGTTTGCGATTATTCTTTGTCCTTTTATGGGTTCTTAGCTTGAAATTAGTCGTGAAACTATAAAGAACAGCGGCAGGCTCCGTTCTAGAGAGGCAATGTATGCAAATGAGTGTGCACCCTTAGAACACTGCCCAAGATTTCCACAGATTCTTTGTATTTCTAGCAAAGAAACCAACAATTTGCAGCGACAAAGAAACAATTGCCATGTTGTTATGGTGTGCCGGCAGATGGCAGTCTGTGGAGGTTATGTTTAAGAGTAGGGAGGTGGTTGAGACTGCTGGGTCACTTCAAATACAACAAACTAGAGGAGCACTATTAAAGTGAAAAAAACTTTTGCCTTGTTATAAAATCGTATGAATAAATAGTTGTATTTGCTGTAGAAATGGTGCCTATCGAGGCATAGAAGTTTGTCGAGGTGGGGGGCGAAGGGTGGGGGATGTATGTAATCCGACAGGGGCACTATGGTCTAATACATGCCACGTGGGCTGGGGAACCGTTAGTTTAATAGCGGGTGTGTGCGCGTCGCTCACAGCTTCAGCACTGAGCAAGGGTAACTTTTGTTGAGAAAAAGCTGGCTTTTGTCCCAGTGCCAATGGCTCAGTATGCTTAATAAGTTGTACGTAATAGCAATCCAGGCGGCGTGGAAACAGGGCTCTATCTCGGCGCATACACGCGCAGTGGCGGGTTGGCGGGCGACTGCAGAAGGAAATGCTTTGAAGCAGCCCTTCTTGTATCACCTGCTCACTCGCAAGCAGATGCAATATTCATTAGTAGGGGACAAATTAAAGATAGAGAGGAGGTGAAGGAAATGGAGTCTAAACAAGAAAATACCCACCCCGACCCCCTACCAGGGAACTGAAAGCCGGCAAAAACAAAGCAAGCTCTTTACTGAATCCCTAATTTGACAAGAGGGGCAAGTACCGTTATTCGGCCCCCTGCAGACCCCTGTGCCCACGACTTGCCATGGACCAATGAATTATTCATAGTGCAAGAACAAGTGACTGATTACATGAGGGGTACAGGGAGACAGACCCTGGGTTGGCAACGAGTAATCACGGGTTCTCATGTTGTGAGAGGAGGTCCACGGCGGCAGGACTGCTCCAGACCAGATGCTAGTTGGGGTCCCCGACACACGAGGGGGGTAGTCCCTCCCCGTGTACCCACGCTCGCCTACTGGGAGGCAGATCTGGGTTTTGTCTCAGCCTGGAAGGGGTGTGAACTTTCCAAAGTTCTCTGTCTCTCAGCTTGTCTCTTTAATGTCTGAGAGAAAGCCCCTGTCGGGGTAATTACAACCGTGTTGGAGAACATTGCAAACTTGCTACTTTGTTGTGTGGAGGGAAGTGAGGAGTCGCGCCCCTACGGGCCCCACTCAACTGACATGTACTGTTTGCCTGCTCCCCGCTCTCCCCTCCTTGTACACTCCCTGTGTTATTAGCCAATCACATTAAAATATAGACATAATTATCGCTCGTCCGAGTGTAAATCACTTGGCAACTTCGTCAGGATGATCGAAGGAAGCAGATGTTGACTGGAAACCGCAGTCAGTTCGCGTAATACGGTCTTGTGCCTGTCCTTGCACACGTCGTCCAAACATGCACCTTCTCTCTTTGTCTTACCACTAATTCCGGCTAAGATTTCCACCTCATACTCGTTACATGATAAGAAATACACGCGCAGGGTGCTGCACACAGATTTCGCGCTAAAAACTTCAAAAACTTTTTCTTCCCGACATACTGTGCGCGTTGTTTGACGCCACATCCGCTCGAGCAGGGGCTATTATCATTAAAATAGGCCATTGTGCGTCGGTAAGCGATCAATGCGCTCGCTCGCTAATGTATTAATACGCTAGCTAGAGAAATGTGGCCGACAGGGGTGTTTCTTAGAGGGACTATTTTGTTCATTTCAGACATAAAAGGGACAGTATTAATGTGGATATAGCAGATTATTATAATTTTTTACTATCAAGTAAATTCTTTTGTTAACATAAGACGGCGGTGTGAAATAGTGTAGCGAAGCCAATTGTTATATCACCGCGGAATTCCCTTCTTCGCGTTTATCATTTTTTAAACATCTCTGTCTGATTTTGTATTCAAACACGCAAACAAATACGATATTATATGAGCTTAGAAATTTAAACAAAAGATTTTTTTGATAATGAACAATGCCTTGGAGAAAAAAATGACAACAATAAAACTAGGCAATTTTGGTTAACATGATAAACGCGCCCCAGTATGACGTGTACAGACTATAAGGGAGCGTTACACGATCCAGGCTTCAAAAGTTTCCCTTTGCCTTGAACATATGGAGCGGGTAGTCTGTCAGTTTGCAGAAACTTTATCAAAAACTGACTTACTCCAATTTCATTCATAAAAAGTGCGATTTATTGCCGATAGTTTGAATCACCGCTGAGCAAGGATTGCTTTGAAGCTTATCATTTGTACAGGTGAGGTATACTTGATGAGGCAACGGAGACCTTCCCCATAACACAGCGTTTACCTGGATTAGGCTACAGGGTGGGGTTTTCGGGGAATCTAATACCTCGCTGAACACAACCTATAAATTATAACTTCTTTCGAAATGGAATTTCACGAGTTGGATATCTAATTAATATTTTCAACTTTGAAAATTAAATCATGTTTCCTGATATGCCACCATACCGTACACAGGTTGTAGCACCGAGATATTGATGATACGAAGTATCTCTAGAACAAAGGTTATAATCTCAAGTAAACTCTTCACAGTGACCATTTGCATGAGTGGCTCTTGAATCCTTACCTTCAAATTCCACCTTACACCCGATTCTCCTTTTCCTAAACTCCTATTCACCTTGTTTGGTTAAGTCTGTAATACTATAATTGACTGAAAATCTATTCTAATTCGCATTAATCCCATTTCGAAAGTTTGTTAAAATTCATTTCCATTTTGCTGTGCTGTAAAGACTATACATCTCAGCAGTAAGAAAGTACTCTATACATCGGAGCCGCATAACGGGATTTAAGCCGATTGTGACTGAGACATCCCTCAGCTTTGTTATCAGCCAATCAAATGTCTTCTTTCATAGCCGAATTCTGCGCATGCGCATAGGAAAGGTCTTTTCATTTATTGATTTTCTTATATAGTCGGCAAGACAAGCTTATTTCTCTATTCTTACTCCTGAGAAAACCGAGAGGTCATAAACGGACTCCATGTATGTATTATTTGAAATTTCAAAAACATAGATTTCCGTTGAATCTTGTTTGCAAAATGTATTTAGTAACTCTATAGTAACGGCAGTATTGTCGGTCAGCTGACAGTGGGAAAGTCCCTCATTTTAGCAGGGTGTGTGTGTCTGCCAAGGTGCCCCTATACACCCTTGTGTTTGATGGGGCCGCCCTTTTCGACCCTCTAATACTCTTGTCACAAACAATTCACTTGACGAGTCACACTGAGTTTAGCAGCTGATTTGAGTCCCGCAATAAGAAGAAAAAACCCTTCTGGTTTTCTATCCCTTCAGGCGAGAAATTAACATTTCTTTTATTTTTCTACTAATATTATGGAGCATTATATAAATTAATCAAGATTTCCCTACCCCAGTCTTAAGCTGAGTTAATAGCCATCGCTCTTGGACCCTGTAGTATAATTGCTTACCCTCGAATTTCACAATTAATGTACATCATTTGAATATTTTTGAAGTACGCCTACATTTGAATTCATTGTCAGTATTGTTCGCAACTATATGACGACATTTCATAACACTAACGGTATTTACTTACTTTCAAATATAAAATTATTAACGAACATCACAATCAGCCTTATATTATATAAAGTATGACACATATCTAATAATGATGAGTAATTTTTGCAAGAGAGGTCCAACGCGTCTTTTCGATATCTCTAGTCCAGGTAGGACGTTGAACAATTATTCAAATCCTATTATGCCGACTCCGAATCTTCGACTTTTTCAAAGCTGTACAGCCTCTTAGCCTGTCCTCGACACGCACCGAGAACACTTCCACCTACCCGTCCTACCTTACCCCGTGATAGCCTTCCCCATTCTGATCTACCCTCCCCCATTACGCCCTCCCTTCCCCCCATTCCTCAACTCAGTTTTCTCAACCAGACACCTAGTTCATGTTGATCCGTTTTATTCCTGTCACGCTTCCAGGTATCTAGATCTGCCTGGGCCCCGGAAAGTACCCCAGCCCCGTCAAACCCGACAATCAGCCCCAGGCACACCCACGCATATATCTCCGTTAAAAAATACCCTCTGTGTTGGCCAGTGGTAAATTCTACTAATGTGCAATAAGCGTGTACACCTGGTTTTAGGTGCAAACGAGGGGGGATGAGTGGAAGGACGAGGGGGATGAAGTAGCGTTCCTCAGTAAAGACAACTCTGCTGGAGCGCTACGACGTCGGCGACAAACAACTACATCAAACAGAATCTACCCGGCATCGTCGCCCCAGAGAGTATCAACGTTGCCGGGTGGTTGGGTTACCGGAGAAAAAATCACTTGGAAATGAACGCTTTGTTGCGCTTGTTCTTAGAGCTTGTTGCGGTAGTGCACTTGTTGTGTGTGCAGGCAGTCCGACTCACGGGGCACAATTCTAGGCTTCGCACGCTCAGGCGAGGAGTCGGAACAGGCGACACAAAGAGCACCCAGACATGCACAATAGAGCCACGGACGTACAGCGACCTATGGGGATGTTACAGTCGGCAAATGAAGGCTAATGGATTATGTCTACACTGCTACTGGTAGTGCATTTAGAGTACTCTACCCGCCACGCACACGAGGGCTGCTTGGCTTGGCTTTCAGGTAAACATAGCGAAGGGTCGGGTGGCATAGGTACACGGTCGGCTCACGTGGAGGTAAGAAGTGTCTGGCTCGAGGGTCGGGGCGGCAGACACGGGAGGGAGATCGGCTCCATATTGGCACATCCTGGGTGAGTGGGAAGGATGAGTTGGTCTTAGTAGTGTTTCGGATCTGAGATATTTAGGATAAGTAAAGATTTGGGATCTTTAAGTGTAGAGTTGTAGAATTAGATGCTGACGTAACAGGGTGAGACGTAAGATGGGTGCACAGGTAACCAATGAGAGGTAGGACAGGTAAGGTGTTGGGGAAGACCTGGTGTACCTTACAGCTACAGGTAAGTTGGCGATAGAAAGACTGATAAACGCACAGGTAAGTCGATGAAACACGATTGATAGGACAGGTAGGGGATTAAGGTGTCCTTAATCTTTGATGCACAGGTAACTTAGTGAGAGGAAAAGTGAAGGATGAGGCAAAGAAATACAGGTAAGCTAGGTTGGGTTAGAGGTTGACTTAGTGCAGATCTCAGGTGAACGGGTAATGGCGAGAGGTAAAGAGATAGGAGAAGTAGAACTCTTGCATATCGTAGAAGTACAGGAAACTCGGCGAGGGAGGTGGAGGAGAGGTAGAATCAGTGTGCGAAATAGTTGCCAAATTTTACTACCAGGTCGGGCTAGCTATGCCTGAAAGTTACTAGCCCACAAAATAATTCACCAGCTCGAAATTTGAATGTAGACACTAAGCAATAGATTACAAAAATAGATGAGAATAAGATATTGTCGGCATGACACAGGTTTCATTATTAAGCTGCTAATATGATGAACATTTTTTATCATACCATTATCTTGCATGATTTAAAAATGTATTATAAGTTAACAAGTCGGAGAGAGTGATATATTTACAAAATAACCCCATGAAAAGTATCTAACCAGTCGGGCCAGTGACTGTGAATATTTCTGGCCCAAATGGATTTTGACTAGCCACGAACTAGCGGGCCAGTGGCTTTTTCGCACATTGGATCGAATTATTGCAAATATCAGAGCCTATGTAACGTGGAGAGAGAATGGAGAACTTGGGGTATACTGCATGCAAAGGTAACTGAATACGGAACAATTCAGTCAAAGAAGGAATGATGTATCCACAGGCATAGTTAGGTAAAGGGAAGAGAGGAAGACTGACTGGCAGGGCAAGTAAGGAATAGAAGTAGACTTGGTGCATACCGTCTACCTCTGACAGTGAGAGTGACAGGAGATTTAGAATTGTTGTTCATGATAAATGCACATGTGCAGGTGAGATAGTTATGGGTAGGAGACTTGGAATTCTATAGCGAGGTAGCGCATGAACTGTGATAATAACGGGATAATTGGAATTGTTGCATATTACATAAATGGAAGTATTGTTTATTACAGGTGCACAGGTATCACGACAGTAGAACAGAATGACAGGAGAAGCAGACAAGCATGTCACAGATGCATTGTAATGTGGTGAGAGACTTAATAAACGGGAAATGTTATTGTTGTATAGATACAACGACAATACAGTGATCGGGATATTATGAAAGACGTAGACGAATATGTGACATGGAGGCAAGGTAGCTCCGAGAGAAGGCGAGTGATGGAACAATAAAATCCCACAGAAACTCTGATAGAAGCGGAATGGTGGGCGAATTGGACATATATATATCGTAGATGCCCATGTATCATTATAAGTAGAAACATGTTTGGAGAAATAAAATTATTGTTTATCATTGAAGCATATGGAAATCGGGGGATGCAGATAATAGGCTAATTATGGTTGACGTATATCAAAGATACACATATAATGATGAGAGGGAGATACTGGCCATGGGAGGAAATACTGGGAGGAGTAGAAGCACGGCATCTATGTGAGATGGACACTGATATATGAAGTAGAAATATTGTACACCATAGATGTACTGGTAAGTCGGGGAGCAGGAGAATGTTATGCAGGATGTTTAACGTATTGCAAATAACGCATACACAAGTAGGGAGAATGAGAGGTGTTATATCTTTCCGGAGCATTTGTTTAGAGCCCCGAGTATTAGGAAGATTCAAATTTGGTGATGATAGCACAGTATTGTGTTGTATAGCACAGCTGAACATGTAAATAGTTGAGCGGACGCGTGTTAGAAGCTTTCTGGAAGAGGTGAGGTGAGGTGAATTTGGGTTTAACGTCGTGCTTGAGAATATCTCGCTCATATGACGACGTGCATGCGTGTGTATGTGTATGTGCGACTGCTTGTACTAGCCCAGACTGAAGCTGGTTTTATAGTGCTAGCCCACTGAGATACCATGCCGCAGTGAAGCATGAATACCCCACTCAGACACATTATACTGACTCCGAGCCGACCAGTCCTTGATGTACCCATTAATGCCGAGCGCAAGGCAGGGACCAACAAGTACCATATTTTAACGTCTTTTGGTATGACGCGGCCGGGGATCGAACCCGCGACCTTCCGCTCTCCGGGCGGACGCTCTAACCACTACACCACGCAGGCGGTCCTTTCTAGAAGAAGGAGAATGATGGCATGGGTATATAGCCAGTAGATATAATGTATAACGTGGTGGCGCGTGGTCCTGTGCTCAAAGCTCAGGTCACAAATCGGTGAAGTTAAGCAGCGTCGAGCTTGGATGGATGGCAGCTTGACTCCTGAGAGTTTCTAGGACTTGAGTCCTGCCCCACAAAGAAGCACATGTGACACATGTGGTCTCACCTTAGGCAAGTGAATTTGTTCAAAATTTGTCTCTGTTCACCCAGCAGGAAAATGGGTACCCGGTGGCAAAAAGTCATATGACTATAACCTTCACGCGCCTAACAGGCAGCTTGGGTTATCCGGGGTAATAATGTGCTGTGCCTTGATTGTTAGCGCTATGAGCATACCTAGTGTGCAGTTTGGCGCTATATAAATGGACACATTATTATTATTACATTATTATTATAACATAAATGTATCTCTATGTGCATGTGTGTGTATGTATGCATCAACAGCGCTAGAAGAATGAATTGTATATCTCCGATGCACATATGACCCTATGCCTGGGGTTGATGACAGGTTGGAGAGATAGAAGTAGTCTGTTCTAGATCAAAAATACATATGTAGAACTCGGGAAGAGGTATAACAATAGACGTAACAGATAGGTGATATATGATTGTTGATTGTATGAATGCTTCCCATGCTTCAGACAGGTGTCACAGGATACACCATGACAATAAACATTCTAATTATTGAGAACATAACGATTTCACACAGTATGATCGGATTGGCACTGGACATCTTCATGTGTACTCCAGGATGGGTATAAAGTAATAAGTGTGACAAAATGGTTACCCAGAAACGAGGGGAGAATAAAGCAGGACAAGTTCACTTTACAGAAAACAAGAAAGACACATAACAACATAGTTTGGATACGTTATACTATTAGGCGGTGAATAGAAGAAAACAAGATGTTTTTACATATAAATGTTTAACATAATCTCACATTTGCACACAACACACAAGCCAATACACACACACACACATATATATATATATATATATATATATATATATATATCATTCACCTTCGAAGATGCTCTGGGGCGGTGGGGTAGTCTAGTGGTTAAAGCGTTGGCTCGTCACGCCGAAGACCCGGCTTCGAATCCTCACATGGGTACAATGATGTGAAGCCCATTTCTGGTGTCCCCCGCCGTGATATTGCTGGAATATTGCTAAAAGCGGCGTAAAGCCAAACTCAGTCTGTCAGTCAGTCGAAGATGCTCTACTACCACAACATACCTACTAGTCCACTGACTGTCCCAAGGATACACGTATCAAGGCAGCCTCATCACATGCAACATGCTGAGAGTTTTGTATCTTCAAAAATGTTCTCCACAAAAGGCGATGCGATGGCCTTATGGTTAAAGCGTTCGCTCCTCACGCCCAGGACCCGAGTTCAAATCTCCACATGGGTATTATGCGTAAAGCCAATCCTGGTGTCCCCTGCCGTAATAAATCATCTTGAGCTAAATGTATCATTCTCGTAACGTTGATCTTCAGCCACTTCGGGTGTCACCGGTGGGGTGTAGCGTTCGTTTGTTCCGCCTGTGTCCTCAACCCTTTGTCTACAACACAAAACCCTTTTCTTAATTGTGAGAAATACTTGAAAAGAAACAACAGATTCCATTGTACGATGTCGACTACAGCATAAATATTTTTTATGAATTTCTTAGATATGATGTGAACCAGAAACCTTTGCATATCCATCCAAGGTAATAAAGTCTGATTCGTCATTTAATGAAAATATAACCGCTTCTGTTATGTCACAGTTGCATGTAACCAAACAACGGTTTGCTCAATTATATAGTCCACTTGGATTTTAATTTAAGTTTGAAGCGATCATTTGATTATCTGGTCAAAAAGAAACCAGCTGTAAAGTCAGCCTTGCGATGCAATATAATTCATAAACATTGTCACTTACAGTGAATGAAAAGCGACCTAACATCTACCCCTGTGGAACACCAACCTTCCAAATCCTTGCACGGAAGTCCGGGTACATACACTTATTGCTTATGTAGCGAGACAATCGCTGGGGGTGCAGTCCCTTTTCTAATACACATTTTCTAATTTCAGCATAAGCCCACTATGCCAGACGTGATAAAATACTCTTGGTCTGAATGTCTTAGGGCGGTAAGGTAGCCTAGTGGTTAAAGCGTTCGCTCGTCACTCTGAAGACCCGGGTTCGACTCATTTCTGGTGTCCCCTTCGTGATATTGCCTATATATTAATAAAAGCGGCAAAAACCCAACTCACTCATTCACACACTCTGAATGTCTCACCCTTATAATGTAACATTGTAATGTCTCACCCTTATAATGTAACATTGTATTGTCTCATCCTTATAATGTAACATTGTATTGTCTCACCCTTATAAGGTAACATTGTATTGTCTCAACGATCGGTCAGTGATTACACTGGACGGAGACGGCAAGAGACTTGTACAAATATATGAATGTATCACAGCCATCAGTAATGACACCAGGTGTCCGTGAAAAGGGTAAATGTCCATAGGTTTGCTCCCTTGCGTCACACATTACAACTTCTGTAATGAACAGCTTTCAGGACAACACGAATATCTGTGCTAAAGGGCATTCCTGAGCGCTCATACCAGTTTAGAAATCCTCTTCTTGCGCAAAATATAACAACTATAAAACGACAGTCTCTCAGACATCATGGATAGGCAACACGTTGGAACTGGCTTATTGGTGATGCCACTTAATGTTTCTGCCTTTACCTTTTGTTTAACAGTTTCAACATGGTGTGTATTGGATCTTCCGGAATTAATTTGTCAGCAATATATTACGCTTTATTTCCACACCACATGGGGCACACATAGAGTGTTACATTATAACTACAATGGTCAGTGGGCAGTGTGCTGGCCTTTCACAGCTCCCTGTGTGTGTGTGTGTGTGTGTGTGTGTGTGTGTGTGTGTGTGGTGGTGTGGTGGTGGTGGGGTGGGGTGGGGATATGAAGCCCAACTGCTTTTGAGGCGGCAGGTGGAGATCAGTAACATTTCCATTTCATCCTATCAGCTACCAGGGCGTTAGCCTAGCCTAGTGGTTAAAGCGTTCGCTCGTCACGCCGAAGACCAGGGTTCGATTCCCTATACGGGTACAATGTGTGAAGCCCATTCAAAATATTCCACGTCGACTTGGTATATTTGCATTCTGCTACTAATGGCTTTCGGAACAGGTGCAGGTGGGGTAGTACGCCGTAAACATTGATGCCCCTTGTCATGTTTTGGGGGCGATTCCCCGTCACGCCGAAGACCCCTGTCCGATTCCCCACATGGGTACATTGTGTGAAGCCAATTTCTGGTGTATCCCCCGTGATATTGCTGGAATATTGCTAAAAGCGGCGTAAAACTAAACTCACTCACCCACTCACACTGTCAGCTACCAAAATATACATGGGGCATCGAATTGAACTAATTCTCTCTCATACACAAGTTCTCTAAACTCATTTAACTTTAAATTTACCCATGAAGTTCTATTGAATAATTAGAGTGGAAATCCGGTGGTGTTTGAATGCGTGTGTGCGTCTGTCTGTGTCTGTGTCTGTGTATATCTTTGTCTGCGTCACTGTGTATGCTAAACCAGATATACTTTTCATTACCGCTTTGCGCCAACAGTTTTCGTTCATCTTGCAACAGTGTATTTTTTGTGTCAATCTCTGTCCCTTTATGTAATAGCCTGAAGCATCATTTTTACATTGTGCATTATCTCGGGGTGGTGGGGTAGCCTAATGAAGGCCCGGGTTCAATAATTAAGTGTACTCACCATATATCTTAATCTTGTGTGCAAAACATTTAACTCCCTTATTGCATATGGATAGTATTTAGGTGCACATTTAATCTTTCACATGGATATAAGATTTAAATGATGCAACAGAGTCGCAATTTCTAATAGCTAAGGGACTACTATTCCACATGTTAACTGCTGATGGAATATAAGATGATGTGGAGTACCTCAGTCTGGTACATGGTTGGCTAAAATTATTCGAGATTTTTAACTCATGACTTGTCCGGTTGCCTACTACAGTGACAATGTTTTCAATATGATGCCACCGACTCCCGTTAGACTAGAAGGTTAAACCCAAATGTTTATGAAAATCAACTGCTTATATATTGCAGCAATCATAATTAAAATTAATGTCTTTTCGACCATCCTTCAAAGTAAATATCATAGCTCCAGTTATGTTTTCTTGTGTTTTTATTTGGACTATTCCATTATAATGTGTAGGTAACAGGCAATAGCTAACCTGTGCATTGAATGTTGTTGTTTTAAGGCGTCTGCGAACTGCCTGTCTGAGTAATGGGAGGACACCGATTCCCCACATGGGTACAATGGATGAGGTCCATTTCTGGTGCCCTCCAAAGTGATATTGCTGGGATATTCTAAAAGCATGCATCATCTAGGTATCTCATTCTTTTCGATGGAATCACAGAAACTCACACCCAAAACAATATAATATGGCCGGTTGAGTGAGTGAGTTTAGTTTCACGCCGCTTTTAGCAAAATTCCAGCAATGTCACGAGGGACACCATAAATGGGTTTCACACATTGTACCCATGATGGGAATCGAACCCGGGTCTTCAGCGTGACGAGCGAATTATTTAACCGGTGGACTAACCCACCGCCCCCTGTTCCTAAAGCCATTAGTAGCAGAATGCAAATATACCAAATCGATGTGGAATATTTTGAATGTGTTCTTTATTTCATTAAGGAACTAAGTTGTGATCCGCTCATCGCGTCATTGCCAACAGTGTTTTACGTAGAGCGATGTACAAACAGTATAAGACGGACCTTTCTTGGTGTATTACTTGTCTATGTTATGCACAACATATAAATGTTTATCAGATAATCAACCAACCACCCCTTCCCATAGCCCATACATTTATATATTTTTCTTGATATCGTTTATGGTAAAAGTTAAAAACGTCAAATATTAATAAAAAATATAATACCCACAAAGACGTGGAAATTGTGTGTTCAGAATAATGCTATCAACATTTGAAAGGATTCCATGAACAACATATTGTAATGGAAGCGGAATATCAAATGTCACTTATTACACTCAGTGCCAGCTACGGTAGACTAGCAGGAGAGCTGGCGAGGTCGCTGACCTGTGAAATCTGCAACATGGTTGATGTATTCAGCCAAATGGCAGACACGTGATTTACACGGGGGGTCTGCGAGGGAAATATGGCCACGTCCACCTGCCTGTCTGTATGTATTATAATGTCTGGATGCATTGCATGTTTTTTTGTCCCGATATGTCCACGGACTTGGATGAAGATAATTCTACAGACATAATGCCAAAAATGATAAAGGTTCCAAGAGCGACAGACCATGTTTAATTTTGACAGTAATAAACTCCCACCACAACAAGTATAACTACCCGATAGAAGTAATATTCATTATCCCCGTTACCCTCCTCTCCCCCTCGTCCCTTTACAACAGCTACTACGACTACTATTCGTACAGCTACTACTACTACTATTACTACTGCTGCTGCTATTACTGCTACTACAAGTACTCTTGCTGCCGCTGCCAATAATCAACTACTACTACTACTATTGCTGCCGCTACTACTACTACTACTACTACTACTACTACTACTACTACTACTACTACTACTACTACTGCTACTACTGCTACTACTGCTACTACTACTACTACTGACCGCCTCCGTGGTGTAGTGGTTAGAGCGTCCGCCCGGACAGCGAAAGGTCGCAGGTTCGATCCCCGACCGCGTCATACCAAAAATGCGTTAAAATATGGTACTTGTTGGTCCCTGCCTGGCGCTCGGCATTAATGAGTACAACAAGGACTGGTCGACTTGGAGTCAGTATCATGTGTCTGAGTGGGCTATTCGTGCTTCACTGCGGCATGTTATCTCAGTGGGCTAGCACTATAAAACCAGCTTCAGTCTGGGCTAGTACAAGCAGCCGCACATACACATACACACGCATGCACGTCGTCATATGAGCGAAATATTCTCTAGCACGACGTTAAACCCAATTTCACCTCACCTCACCTCACTACTACTACTACTACTCCTACTACTACTACCACTACTCCTACTACTACTGCTATTACTTACTAATTAATATGTATATGTAATATGATTTTATCAATTTAGACCGAACATATCGTACTCTCGAGGAATTTCAGAACACTTTTGAACTTGACATAAGTTTTCTCCAATATAAAATGGTCTTATCATGGCTATTAAAAGTTAACAAACTAAGTTAAAGATAATGAAACCTACTCCTTTTGAGCAGTTAGATGGTAATACAGTTAATCGAAAACTGATGTCTGTTAAGAGGGGAGCCAAGTGTTATTTCTATGTTTTGACTGCATCTGATGTAAACTTAAAAGTCATGAATGAGTGGGAGGATTGTATGCTTGCTGAACTTGAATGGGAAAAAATATGTTTAAAACCTTTAAAGACTACAAGGGATACTAAACTTCAATGGTTTCAGTTCAGAATTATACATGGTATTCTATCAACTAATTCATTTCTGTTTAAGATCAAATTAGCTGAAAGCAACTTATGTACCTTTTGCCAATGTGAGGTTGAAACAATCCCCCACTTGTTTTGGTATTGTGAACATGTGCAAGCTTTTTGGAAACGTTTTTTAGAATTATTGAATGATAAATGTCAACATGTTCACAACATGAAATTGGACCTGCAACTTACTGTGTTTGTAATGAGAACAAATGTATACACTGATGATGTGTTTGATTTAACATTGTTGTAAATTCTTCATATATAAATGTAAGGTATTAAAAACTACTCTTAGTTTTAAACATTTTAGACATTATTTACAAGATAGGTATTTTATTGAAAAGAATATATCCTTCAGTAAAAGTGAACAAGATAAGTTTTATAAAAAGTGGATGTTATATCATGATTTTGCAAATTTTAAATGATTTTCTGAATTCTTTCTTCTTGTTCCCTAATGAAAAATATAGGCTGAATGAACTTGAACTTAAACTTACTGTAAATATTTGAAGCTTGTAAGTGTGATTGGTGAGTGAATGTGTTGTGGTGTCTGGTGTTGTTGTTTTGTGCTTTGTTAGAAAAAAATCCTGTTTTCCCTGTTATCAATGAACTTTCTTGCAAAGGACCTTAGAGTTCCCTGGCTCTACGGCCTCTTCTGTAACAGGGGAAGCAGGAAATAAAAGTTATCAATTATAAATTTTTTTAATTAATATGTATCTCTTTTGTATATGGGTCTAAAGCCTTCATACAATAAAAGAATTGAATTGAATTGTCTCACTAATACTACTAATACTATTACTTCTACTACCACAACCATTACTACTACTACTACTACTACTACTACTACTACGACTACTACTATTACTACTACTACTACTACTACTACTACTACTACTACTACTACTACTACTACTACGACTACGACGACTACTACTACTACTACTACGACTACTACTACTACTATTACTACTACTATCATCACTAATACTAACACGACTACTTATAATACTAACACCATCACCACGACTACTACTACTACTACCATCACTATAACACTGACGGTAAGTTAACGAAGAAGCACGAGTGCAGTATCCGAATAGATGTACTATTCTTTATTTGAAACAGATCACGATCCAGTTTTGATACCTCGGCAACAGGTACAAAGCAGTGTTTCATTTTTCTTTTTCTGCATGGAATTTACGTCTTCTCCACTCTTCTCTTTCGTAATCCTTCAGACATTTAATTCCAGGCCTCCCTTCCTCCTCACCTGGAATATACAAAAGCATTAAACAAGATGATTGATTGAGTGAGTGAGTGAGTTTACTTTAAATATTAGCAATATTCCAGCAATATCACAGCGGAGGACACCAGAAATGGGCTTCACACAATGTGCCCATGTGGGGAATCGAACCCGGGTCTTCGGCGTGACGAGCGAACGCCTTAACCACTAGGCTACCCCACCGCCCCAAGTCATAATTGTAATTTACGTCATGATTGTTATCTGTGTGATTACTAGCCATTACATTATCTACTTACATGATCATTTAGATAAATTAGATAAATCTCCCACTTGAATACATCTTTTGCTGCGCCATATGTGATTTTACCCAGTGTGACGAAGTACTTCGACATACATTGTGTATTTCCTTCACGCCCAAGCTCGATTGTACTCTTATCTTCTCTTACCAAAATATCAATGGCACAAATCTAAACAGAGAATAGACTGCCGTGCAGTTTATAATATAGTGTGAATAACCCTCGAAAACATGTGATCAGTCTGACGTAAATAGCGGCTTGAAACAATCGTCACAATTCCACATTTCTCTGCGCCGTGAACAGTAATTGAAAAGCTGGAATGATCAAGTATTAGTTTTCGATGATCTTGTTCACGTGTCAGTGGTTTTTTTCAAAAACGTAACCTTAAGTGCGAGTGAGTGAGTGGTTTAACGCCGCTAGTTAACAGTGCACTAGTTTTGTCACGACAGGTAAACCTAATTTTGGAGAAAAGCCCAAATGATGAAGGCCTCAGACCTTTGCCACTTTGATGAAACCCATTTGCATGGGTATACTGCTGAAAACCCTAGAAACAGTCAGTAAGACCTGGTCTTTGAACAAAAACGGTCATAGATTTCTGCCGCAGCCAAGGGAAACAACTCTACACAGCAAAGCGGTGAGTGAGTTTAGTTTTACACCGCTTTTAGCAATATTTTAGCAATATCACGGCGGGGGACACCAGAAATGGGCTTCACACATTGTACCCATGTGGGGAATCGAACCCGGGTCTTCGGCGTGACGAGCGAACGCTTTAACCACTTGGCTACCCCACCGCCCGCGAAGCGATAAGACGACTGGCTGAGGTGCCCCTGTGATAAAGGCGATACTGACCATACTGCAACTGTGACATCCTTAAAACAATGAAGTCATTATAGGCATCTGCTGACCAATGTTACGTGCTGAACGCACCAATTATGATGCGACTGAAAGGTGAAATACATTTCACTTGCATCAGCGGTACTTCATTTCGTCTCATGTCATACTGTGGCAAGAAAATGTGGCATGGAAAGAAGCGGGACGATATACCATGTGACATAGAACAAAGAGATAGAACATATGACATGTGGGGACTAACATGACAGGTGGGTATACAAAATATTAATTCTTCTGTAACTGTACCCGTGGTCAATAATAGCTTCATTATCCACTACATACACACTTGGTGTATGAGTAACACAAGTTAACATGATGTCTCCTGTAGATACAAACCACAGATCATCCTGGTTCTTCTGTACATATACAGCTAATGTACGTGGGTAGTAACACAGGTCTTCCTGGTTCTTCTGTACATATACAGCTAATGTACGTGGGTAGCAACACAGGTCTTCCTGGTTCTTCTGTACATATACAGCTAATGTACGTGGGTAGCAACACAGATCATCCTGGTTCTTCTGTACATATACAGCTAATGTACGTGGGTAGGAACACAGGTCTTCCTTGTTCTTCTCTACATATACAACTAATGTACGTGGGTAGTAACACAGATGATCCTGGTTCTTCTGTACATATACAGCTAATGTACGTGGGTAGTAACACAGATCATCCTGGTTCTTCTGTACATATACAGCTAATGTACGTGGGTAGTAACACAGATGATCCTGGTTCTTCTGTACATATACAGCTAATGTACGTCATCCTGGTTCTTCTGTACATATACAGCTAATGTACGTGGGTATCAGGTCTCCTGGTTCTTCTGTACATATACATCTAATGTACGTGGGTAGTAACACAGGTCAGGTTCTTCATCTAATGTACGGGGTTCTGTACATATACAGCTAATGTAATGTGGTGGGTAGCAACACAGGTCTTCCTGGTTCTTCTGTACATATACAGCTAATGTACGTGGGTAGCAACACAGGTCTTCCTGGTTCTTCTGTACATATACATCTAATGCACGTGGGTAGTAACACAGGTCTTCCTGGTTCTCTGTACATATACAGCTAATGCACGTGGGTAGTAACACAGGTCTTCCTGGTTCTTCTGTACATATACAGCTAATGTACGTGGGTAGCAACACAGGTCTTCCTGGTACTTTTGTACATATACAGCTAATGTACGTGGGTAGCAACACAGATTATCCTTGTTCTTCTGTACATATACAACTTATGTACGTGGGTAGCAACACAGGTCTTCCTGGTTCTTCTGTACATATACATCTAATGCACGTGGGTAGTAACACAGGTCATCCTGGTTCTTCTGTACATATACAGCTAATGCACGTGGGTAGCAACACAGGTCTATCCTGGTTCTTCTGTACATATACAGCTAATGTACGTGGGTAGCAACACAGATCATCCTGGTTCTTCTGTACATATACAGCTAATGTACGTGGGTAGTAACACAGATCATCCTGGTTCTTCTGTACATATACAGCTAATGTACGTGGGTAGCAACACAGGTCATCCTGGTTCTTCTGTACATATACAGCTAATGTACGTGGGTAGCAACACAGATCATCCTGGTTCTTCTGTACATATACAGCTAATGTACGTGGGTAGTAACACAGATCATCCTGGTTCTTCTGTACATATACAGCTAATGTACGTGGGTAGCAACACAGATGATCCTGGTTCTTCTGTACATATACAGCTAATGTACGTGGGTAGCAACACAGGTCATCCTGGTTCTTCTGTACATATACAGCTAATGTACGTGGGTAGTAACACAGGTCTTCCTGGTTCTTCTGTACATATACAGCTAATGTACGTGGGTAGTAACACAGGTCTTCCTGGTTCTTCTGTACATATACAGCTAATGTACGTGGGTAGTAACACAGGTCTTCCTGGTTCTTCTGTACATATACAGCTAATGTACGTGGGTAGTAACACAGGTCTTCCTGGTTCTTCTGTACATATACAGCTAATGTACGTGGGTAGCAACACAGATCTTCCTGGTTCTTCTGTACATATACAGCTAATGTACGTGGGTAGTAACACAGATCATCCTGGTTCTTCTGTACATATACAGCTAATGTACGTGGGTAGTAACACAGGTCATCCTGGTTCTTCTGTACATATACAGCTAATGTACGTGGGTAGTAACACAGATCATCCTGGTTCTTCTGTACATATACAGCTAATGTACGTGGGTAGCGACACAGGTCTTCCTGGTTCTTCTGTACATATACAGCTAATGTACGTGGGTAGCAACACAGATCCTTCTGTTTCTTCTGTATAAGTACATCTAGTGCATGTGGGTAGCAACACAGATCCTTCTGTTTCTTCTGTACATATACATCTAGTATACGTGGGTAGCAACACAGATCTTTCTGTTTCTTCTGTATATGTACATCTAGTGCACGTGGGTAGCAACACAGATCCTTCTGTTTCTTCTGTATTAGTACATCTAGTGCACGTGGGTAGCAACACAGATCCTTCTGTTTCTTCTGTACATGTTCATCTAATGCACGTGGGTAGCAACACAGATCCTTCTGTTTCTTCTGTACATGTACATCTAATGCACGTGGGTAGCAACACAGATCATCCTGTTTCTTCAGTACATATACAGCTGGTGCACGTGGGGATCCTTCTGGTTCTTAAATCAGTAAGTAATATATGAAAGATAAGCAGTTGCACAACGTGTGTTGCATTTCCCTATTTTGACATGTACCATCCGTTTCCATGTTGTTTCAGTGGACAAATTGATATATCTTTGATGGGTACAACCGGTGGTGCAGTATATGCTCACGCTAAACCTGGTATGATGACTGTCTGATAGCGATTCATAAACACACGTGGATGGCATAGTAGGAACCGTACAATAGCCTCTGCTGTTAGTAGAAATGTTTTGGAGAGTACATGCAACATCGTTACATTACATTACATTACATTACATTACATTACTTGTCAGTTGCAATGACAATGACAAGCAAACAGGGTTTTCAGAAACGAAGAGAAATATGAAGAACTGTATTGACATGGTGTGTGACATAATTTCACAGATATGATATTCACTTTTTGTATGATTACGGAATGGTTTTATGTCTTTTATTCACAGAAATGGCTTTCTCCTGTATTCTGCGCAAATACACGCATTGAATATAAGCTTTTTCAAACCCATAGCAACAAGGAGACTTGCTTTCTGAGACGAATGTGTATGATAATGATTAGAATGATTAATGATTATATTTGGGAGACACATTCCTGGAGAAATGAATGTAACGTGAATGCAAATGCACATGAATGCTATTTTTTCTTGGTTTTATGTGTGTGATAGTCATGGCAATTTAAGTACTATATATGCAAATCATGTAAATTGTACCCAGAAATAAGTCCCCAATGCCATTCTCAAAGTCATTTGTCTCAATCCTCAACGCACTTGAACCCCGCTTGCAACAAGAAAGGGTTTAACGGTGATTGAGTCTAACCTTTTACAGACGCTTCATTCACTGCCACTCCGTTGAGGTAGAATGAAATCCCAATAGATATTTTATACAATGCACGATAACAAGCATATTGTTTTTCAGATAACATTTGCCATTCAATATCTTCTCATGAGAGAGTTACAGCAGAGATAACCAAATTTCCAGTTTGTGAATATTTCAACCGCTCATAAAATGCCTTCTCTGGTTTCCAACAACCTGCCATCCCTTGAGTGGATTCAGCTAAATTTCTGCCAAAATCAAATAAACAGTCGCGTGAAGTATTGGTATTTAATAATGAGAAAGTGAATGAAATGTACACGGGTTCTTGTATTATGTTGCTACATGAACATATCCTCTCGGGTATAACGCTGAGGAGGAACATTTCTAAAACATCACTGTTGGTCACAATGGATGCTGGCGTTTCAGAAAGGCTGTTAATTCCTACCGTCGTAAAAGTCACAAGAACCTACTGCCATTCTCGGCAGGGAGGGGCAGGCTGACAAATCGGAATCTCCTAAACTACTAGTACTGTTTTGATCGTATTTAATCTGTCTGTCAAAAGAAATAACAAGGAATTAAACAAATGTGAAGTTTTGCTTTATTTACATACAACGGCGATTCAATGTCAATTTTAAAATCAGTAAACAGACTCTCATCGATCTGAAATTGTTACACCTATAACTCGGATTTTCTGCACGGTTGTCCAAATAAGAACAAGATGTTTACCTTAAGCTTCAGGATTGCCGATGAACCGATATCGGTCAGCAACGGCGAATAACCAATTCATTTCGTTATGATTTACCAACCTGAACAAGAAATATTAAAACCACTGGAATCGTCTAAACCCTGTCACATTCAGATCTATGGATTAAGATTAAGACAGTTTGAAGTTCCCAACAAGACTGTATGACACGATGGATGACTAAACTTTCCAACTGTTAACTTTCCTTTTCCGTCGAGCAAAGTTGTTCCAGCCTTCGGAGTCGACATTTTAGAATTAAGGTACAATCGAGCTTCCAACCAAAAGTTAGAAACCAGCATCATGCTGAAAAGTTGTTTAATGACGATTACAATATCCAAGGCCTCAGTGACACTTTCAAAATGTTTGATTGTGAATAGAAGAGACAAAACCCTTTCCACGTCCATAAGAATTCTTTGCTAAAATCATAGTCGATTGTACTATGTCATAAGTATATATTTGTTTCAACAGTATTACAGCTATACGGTGTTGTTTGTCACTGACTTAAGAATTGTTTGGTGAATGTTACAACATTCAAGATTTCTGTAACCCGTGAAGATCCAGGTTAGAATTGATCTTCAGTAACCCATGTTTGTCGTAAGAGGCGAATAACGGGATCGGGTGGTCAGGCTTGCTGACGTGGTTGACAAATGTCATCGGTTCCCAATTGCGTAGATCGATGCTCATGCTGTTAATCACTGGATTGTCTGGTCCAGACTCGATTATTTACAGACCGCCGCCATATTGCTGAGTGCGGCGTAAAACTAAACTCACTCACTCACTCACTCAAGACTTCAGTTTAACATTCGAAAGGTTGTATTGTACACATGACCAAGTTGAGGACATTTATAAAGTTGACGTACCAGTGACCAAAATGATGCCTGATGCAATTCCTAACACTGACCTGTACTATGTGTTCAGCTGAGAAAATGTGTTGCTTTCGTATGTGTTTGTGATTGTGTTAATGATTGTGGAAGAAGTGCTCACCTTTTCGTGAACAGCTGGTATCACCGGATTCGTACAATAAACTCGTTTCATATAATTATGTAAATGTATTTTTGTCGATTTATACTTCCCAATTATACGCTGACTAAACAAATAAGTCGATATGAATTTCGTATGAACCTCATTTCGCATTCATAATTGCATACAAAAATAATTATAGTATATGGACAATTGGCAAATGTTTTCAATATTTACCACATTTTCTTTTTACATGCACGGATTGACAGAATCAACACATAGTAATTTGGCTTGAATGTGAACCTCCAGTTACAGCTAATTAAATTATATATATAGTTCAATAGTAATGGAATAAGCACTTTCATACGACAGGTTTACCCACATGATCTGCAACTTTAGGAGACCTGTAATGATGCTTTATATGTTCCATATTTAGATTTGTGCAAAGATTGCCATTTCGTATGAATATGGAGCGGGTTTATTGCGTTTGTTATGTGCGATTTTGTATTGTGAAAGTAAAAGCAATTTTCCTATTATGTACGCCGGTATAATGGAATAAGGGATCTTTGAACATATGTCGAAATGATATCAAAACAATATGCGAAGGAAACATTATTAATAGTGAAGTGGTTTATACAGAAGAGTATAGGGGTAGAATTGAACATGCAGGTAAACTGCTTGATTGAGTCTCTTTGAAATTTATTCAAACTTGTTCAGAGATTTGTTGTGTAAAAGGGCAAGAGGCAATGTTTAAAATTCATAATCAGATTCATTTTTTATTTTTTGCGGCGAATCGGTTAGTGAAAAAAAGTTGTCAACGATGGCTATAATTTCAACGACAAAACACAGGGTCCTCAATCGTCCCCGGAACAATCCGCCGAAAAGGCAAACGTAAAATCATCAAATAAAGTCGATACATCTAGGACACTCGTACATCCACTACCACAAACACCACTGCCTCAAACAATGTACCCTTGTGGGGAATCGAACTCAGTCTGTGGTGCGACGAACGAACAGTGTACCCACTGTCCTGCCGTACTACCTTTTCTTATCGCCATAAGATCATAGGCTGAAAAGAAACTACCCTGTTACAGTGTCACAAAACACCCACATCCTCCATTAACAGCATCGGCATCTACAACAAAGCGTGGATGATAGCTGCAACAGTACATCTTTAACGTGGATGGATAGGTTGGCGCGAGGACAACGGAAACATACGTCACCTACACACAACCACAAAGCAGTGAAACTCCGGATACAATTTATTTTATGTTATGCATGCTTTTCTAACTGAGACTATCACGTTTGGTTTTTTAAAATATAAAAACGGTGGACGGCACAAGTCATTTAAAACAGCATCACACTGCTACTAATATCTGTGACAGGCCATGGGACAGTATGTATATGGCGGGAATGAGTTGGTTTCTAGGCGGCCAACTTGTCTCTGCTGACGGCGGAACAAACAGCCCGTTGCCGTATAGTGCCGCCCTGGGATTAATCAAAGCAGCGTCTACAAAAGGCAGGCTAATTTATCAAGTCATCCCCTGTGTGTGACAGTCCCGGCCGAGAGACTGGTGATAAATCCCCACCATGTTTATTGGGTCCCGTCACAGAGTAAAGTTTGTAATTGTCAGCTAAAGTAACCTTAAGATAAAGAGATATCGACGGTGTACACTCGGTAGACTTTATATGCAATAATGAACCATTGGGATTTATTTCCGTTCGTTCTTTGAGGGAATAAATCCGCCAAACATTTCGGGAAAGCAATGTGTTGTTCTTTTATTATTAATAATAACAAAATTACAGATGTATTTAAAAGCTAGAAATGCAGCAAGGAGGGTTCGGTGATACTGGCGCTGTCAGGCCTGTTTGGCCTATCATCAACTGAGGGCCCTTGCCCGCTCGACACGCAGCCCAGACAACGAATGGGACTTCTCCCAGGAAACGTTGCTAGTTGAAACCACGAAAACGTTGTAAAGAATATGAAAACTAGCCGACACTGCAGCCTTCTGCATTACCCATACTGTCAGAAGGGCTGTGCTCCTGGCAGCAAAAACAGTTATTCTTCTAATGTTCGTTCTGAAACCAAAACACCAAGAACAATGGGAAACCTGACAACTTGGAATGCAAGCGTGGCATTTCGTACGCATATATGCCATGTGTCTTCTGACTTTTGTTGGGTACAATAGCGTCAAAAGGTGACAGATAATTCAGTGGCGAAAATGGTTTCACTGGATTTATATAAAACGACATGGTAACTTGTTCTCTTGGTTGCCTCTTATGCTATATGCGTGCCTGCTCCAAAGAATTTGATAGCAACATTTTCCATGACGCCGCCCTCTTCATATTCTTGTTTGAACCAAGGATTGACCTCTGTGTCAGAGCCACGAACTTGGCGGAGTCGGCAATAAATGGAACTAGCCACTGCAATCCCGTCGCATAAAGTACAATGTTTGTTCCAACCCTGGGCTTCTACTTTCAAGGTGTGAGTGGTATCTATTTCTAACATGATTCTTTGAGTGAGGGTGAAAATACTCTTGTTTCTGGTTTCGTCCGATCAGTAACACCAAACGAATATGAGAGGACCAGCACAGCACAACCGTGTCCTCGATGTGGGGATTCGAGTACCTTCAGGTCTTTCCTTCCACGACATAGCCAACACCTCTTCCCCTGCGTACACTGACTGATCATCCCTCTTCTTCCTTGTTACGTTTCAGGGAAAAATGTTCCTGCTAATGTCTTTGGAGTTAAAGATAATTTCGTTCTTTTTTCAGAGTTGACGTTCCCATAACAAGAGGTGCAAGCTTATCCATAAACAGGGGCCGAGTGAGAGGTCTTTGGGATCTAGGCTCACAAGGATGGCAACTTTCCTCTTTGTAAAGCAAAAAGCTTATTATATCAAAGGGTTCAATGACAAACGGAAAAGCAAAGGATGAAACAAATATCACTGAAAAAGTAATCTTCTAGTAAAAATGCGTTCTGAGGTCAGCATCTGTCCCTACGGATCGAATACATCTCAAGTTCAGTTGAAAAGCAGTTCATTAAAGACTTGTGTGAAACAGGTAATATCTCAGGGAGGTCAATACGCTGACCACAAAACCCTGAATAATAAGCGTTTCTGTAGTCATTCGAACTCGTTGGGAGGTGGTAGGTTTCCGCCACTTCAAGGATAATTTCCTTAACCAAACCCCAGTCACTGCAACCTCAACCGCACATTATGTCTCCTACCTGCTCCTCTGTAAGACAGTTGTGTTTTGTGTATTTAGACATGTAATAGGGTGGGCGTTTTTAAGATCAGTTATAACACTTTTCTTTGGGAATTTCAGATTTTTTCGACTTTTCACAATAAAGACGGAACATCCCCTGTATTCAAAAAGAATTTAAACATTTTTGCAATGTTGTTTGGACACAAGGGAACAGTTTTATAAAACCGGTATCGAAAACCATTAGCCCCTTTGCCGAGATAGATTTAGACTTTCTAATCACTTTTTATAACAATTCGGCAATCATGTGTCACAAAATATAGCAATGGTGATTTCGCTTTTTCATACATTATCATCATAATTCTGTACTATGGTTCCTGGAAGGATACATCCGTGCGGGAACAGCCCACAAATGTTCCCCAAACCTTTCACTGGAACCCATTGTGAGACTTTACTCATCAATGCTATTGTTTGCATATAATTGCCTGTAACATTTGATACAGTTTATTTTGCTTGATTGAAACTATTTGTATTGTGCCACATTCATTTCCTCTTTGTTTAAATCTGTAAGGTATCAAGAGTATGATATAACTGTTTCTAACGTTGTAATATGATTTGTTTTTAAATATCGAGTTTTGGCGTTAAATTTTTGATTGTCCTGAGGACCGTAATTTCAAGCAAAGTTCTATCTGCTTCTTTTTCTTCTTAGGTGTAGCCTTGCGGTTAAAGCGCTCGCTCGTTACGCCAAAGACCCGAGTTCGATTCCGCACATAGCTACACTGTGAGAAGCCGTGACACTGCTTGAATATTGCTAAAAGCTGTGTAATCACCCACTTTTCTGCTCCATTTCTTCGTGAAGTCAAGTTCTAACTTTAAGTTTCTATATTGACTACAGTATTTTAACGAAATATTTTCCAATCGTAAAACGTTAGGCAAGAGGTTAGAAAATCATGTTTATTCAATAATGTATTACTTGAACATAGTGTGTATAGCACTGAACAAGGAATCATTAAATGCTTCAAGTAATGTACACATACACAGGGGCTGGTTTGTAGGAGTAGCATCAGCAGCAGCGTTCCTCTGGGGACAAGGCAGTGCGCATAATGTTCACCGGTAATAAAGCACGGGGGAACAGCGCTGATCTTTGGAACGCCATAAACCTATGATTGGTGGTTCAAATCCCTGTTCGACCCAACAATGTTTGTAGGTTTGTCGGCGACATACTTTGCTAGTGAGTTTCACCTAAGTGGCAAACTTCTGAGCCCTGCACCTCTTCTGATCTGGTACTAAACCAAAACCTTCTGATGTATTCTGCCATATTCAGCTGACACGTCGTGATGTAACTGGAATATTGTTCAGTACGGATTTACACCCACCTTATTCACTGGCCAATTTGATGTACACTTTGTGATACATCTGGTCCATGGCCATCCTTCTTCTCATGAAGTGGCGGTGTGGCAGCAGTGGTTAAAGCGTTCGCTCGTCACGCCGAAGACCCGGGTTCGATTCCCCACATGGGTACAATGTGTTAAGCCCATTTCTGGTGTCCCCAGCCGTGATATTGCTGGAATATTGCTAAAAGCGGCGTAAAACTAAACTCAGTCAGTCAGTCAGTCTTAGGTGTAGCCTTGCGGTTAAAGCGCTCGCTCGTTACGCCGAAGACCCGGGTTCGATTCCCCACAAAGCTACAATGTGAGAAGCCGTGATACGGCTTGAATATTGCTAAAAGCTGTGTAATCACCCACTTTTCTGCTCCATTTCTTCGTGCAGTCCAGTTCTAACTTTAAGTTTCTATATTGACTACAGTATTTTAACGAAATATTTTCCAATCGTAAAACGTTGCGCAAGAGGCTAGAAAATCATGTTTATTCAATAATGTATTAATTGAACATAGTATGTATAGCACTGAACAAGGAATCATTAAATGCTTCAAGTAATGTACACATACACTGGGGGCAGCGTTCCTCTGGGGACAAGGCAATGAGCATAATGTTCACCGGTAATAAAGCACGGGGGAACAGCGCTGATCTTTGGAACGCCATAAACCTATGATTGGTGGTTCAAATCCCTGTTCGACCCAACAATGTTTGTAGGTTTGTCGGCGACATACTTTGCTAGTGAGTTTCACCCAAGTGGCAAACTTCTGAGCCCTGCACCTCTTCTGATCTGGTACTAAACCAAAACCTTCTGATGTTTCTGCCATATTCAGCTGACATGTACACGTCGTGATGTAACTGGAATATTGTTCAGTACGGATTTAAACCCAGCTTATTCACTGGCCAATTTGATGTACACTTTGTGATACATCTGGTCCATGGCCATCCTTCTTCTCATGAAGGGGCGGTGTGGTAGCATAGTGGTGAAAGCATTCGCTCGTCACGCCGAAGACCCGGGTTCGATTCCCCACATGGGTACAGTGTGTGAAACCCATTTCTGATGTCCCCCACCGTGATATTGCTGGAATATTGCTAAAAGCGGCGTAAAACTAAACTCACTCACTGACTCACTCTTCACTAGAATCCCTTCACCTTGAAATCTTGGGAAGAGTCAACAAAATATCATACTATCGAATGGAGTGAGTGAGTGAGTTGAGTTTTACGCCGCACTCAGCAATAGTCCCGCTATATGGCGGCGGTTTGTAAATAATCTAGTCTGGACCAGACAATCCAGTGATCAACATCATGAGCATCGATCTGCGCAATTGGGATACGATGACATGTTGACGTCCACATCAACCAAGTCAGCGAGCCTGACCACCCGATCCCGTTAGTCGCCACTTACGACAGGCATGGGGTACTGAAGATCAATATTCTAACCCGGACCTTCAAGAGTACTATCGGATGGATATGAGAAAATATGTTTAACTTTTTGTGTGTCTCAAAAAAGGATTTTATTCTTATATGCGGTCTGTATGGACACCACCACAAATACGGATATTGCGTGAGTGTTTTAACATATTTGAATCCATATAACATACATTCTGTTGTCTGAATTGATTAATTGGTAAACCCAAACTGTGGACAGTAAAATGAACCTGGTCTGACACTTGTCGTTATTGCACTCCCACTCGACATGTCTATATCTGAAGTAAGATACTGGCTATAAGGCGCTGCTGATCTATCTCACGTTGTCGCCAAAATGACAAGGTCCATATCAATATATATACAAAACGCCAGCGCCAAGGAATATTCAGTCTCGACTATCCGCCTTTGGGCTTAAAAGGCAAAGTAGCTGTAAAACTTGTGATCAATGGATCACTGAATATTAGTAGACACCAATGTTATGTTATCGTACACCACTAGTATGAACAGTTACTTAACACAATTTGCTTATAAGATAAGTATTTGTGAGACATATCTTAACATTGCATTTAAAATAGAATCCATCGCTCGAAATTTCGATTTTATTCTCAAAGCAATAAATCATCCAAGGAATTAAATTACAATTGATCACGCGACCGCCGACCGCATAAACTGTGGACAATAAATACCACCTCCTCTTCTTGCCCCGTCAGCAACCAATACATAGAAGTGTCGGAAACACATTTGTCTAGAATACCTAATACCCCCATCTAAACACCGCCGCTCCCCGTGCTCCCACTGACGAAGAGGATGGGATATGTCGGCCACCAACGTCCCCTTGATCTAACACTGGTGGCGTTATTATCACCCGCAGCGGTCCAAACACTCCACAGAGTGATTACTGCCACTTTATTGGAAAACAAATAAATTTGTTCGGACAATATCAATCAGTGTGGTTGTTCAATTGCCTGTATTCGTTGTAACACTTGACAAATGTGAGACTGTCGTTAATTATATCTGTCGGGATGAGCCGTGGGTGAGCAGCAAACACTGAAGACTATTGATCAGCATGGAATGAGATGCATGTATCCTCACTGTTGAGATCTGTCGCTGTGAATTATTATAATTTCACTGTTACTTGCACACCAGCATGTCTAGAGTGAAGGAGTGAGTGAGTGAGTTTAGTTCTATTTGCACTCAGCAATATTCCAGCTATATGGCGGCGGTCTGAAAATAATCGAGTCTGAACCAGACAATCCAGTAATCAACAGCATGAGCATCGATCTGCGCAATTTGGAACCGATGACATGTCAGCGAGCCTTATCACCGGATCCCGTTAGTCGCCTCTTACGACAAGCATAGTAGCCTTTTGTGGCAAGCATGGGTTGCTGAAGACCTACTCTACCCCAGATCTTCACGGGTCCCAGAGTGAAGGAAGTATAAAGAGCATACTAAAGATCTTAAAATGAGTTTGATACAGAAGTTTATTCCGGTCCTATATACCAACTGGTTTACAACGTGTTAGCTTTCTTTTGTTAAGAAAATATATATTATTTACTGATATTTTGTGAATATATTGGCAACTATAGTCTTTTAATTTCCCACAGTTGTCAGAAGCTGCAGAAAACTGTTTGCTTAATGCAAAACGTCTATGCCTAAGAGTGATCATGATTGTCTGCTGAAACAGATTCTGTTTGACGACACAAGAAAGGACAACAGTAATGATATAATTTATACATAGAACGTCAGAATACCCAATCTTGATTATCCCCGAAACATATTTCCTTTGGTGTGTAAGTGAAAAACAGCTTTGAAAATATGATTGGATCACTGAAAATCAGTGGTGATACTGGCAGTGATCTGAGAGTGATTCATACATAAATGCATGCATAAATATGACACAGTTGGAATGGTACAGTGGTCTCTGCTTAGACGTGTTTTCTTATGATTATAGAAAAGATTTGGTCGCTTACACTTAGTGGAAAATACCTCCTGTTAGGACAAGCAACTACTTAATAATTGTAATCTATCTATCTTACAAATATAAACCGATACATCTGTGTACCAAAACACCATTTGACAAAACTATCTTTTCCTAATTTCAACATTAAAGTTTAGTAAATTTATAATTTAAGAGTACATTGATGTTTTGGGTGAATGCGAGGTAGGAAGACAGAACCTTTATTTTATCGGATGATAGTCTCACCTTTTCGCGAACACCTGGTAGCATCGCTATTTGAAAGTGATTCATAGACACCTGCTCGTGGTATAATTGGAACCGCACGGTGCTTGAAGAAGATAGCTTGTGTAAACATGAACATGGTTTGTCGTTGTTATGTAAAAATAACTCTTTATGTAATTGTTAATGTATTGAGGAGATTGATCAAACATACGTACTCAGGCCTAATTCAGCCATATGGTTTCTATAGATGGCATTGTTGGTCATGACATGGTGATTAAAACTAACAAATCTGAAGCTATGGTGTAAATCTAAAAAATACCAGTGAAGTAACCACTAAGGCTATGCTATTCCAACCGTGTAACAAGTAAAACATGATGCAGTAACATGGTAACATTGCATTCATACAATGCATTAATACGTAAGACACATCTAATGACTGGTCACTGAATGTTTAGTCTTTAACAATTGTTCAGCGATATTACATCTCTATCATGGTAACCTGGTAAATAATGTCACGATCAGACAGGTAAGCCGACACGCCTGATGTCCCGATCTAGATTATGACAGGTTTCTGATGTAAATTCTGAGCATGAGTGAGTGAGTGAGTGAGTTTGGGTTTTACGCCGCTTTTAGCAATATTCCAACAATATGACGGCAGAAATGAGCTTCACACATTGTACCCATGTGGGGAATCGAACCCGAGCCATCGTCGTGAGGAGCGAACGCTTTAACCACTAGGCTACCCCATCGCCCCTCTGAGTAGGTAATTAACAACGAAAACACACCATACTCCCCTGTCTGATAGAATGGATTCACCCTAGCTAATTACTGATTTGCTATGTAACTGAATCTTGTGGAGGTAACTTAATGAAACTTTATAAGATAAATTGATTAACATACTCAGGTAAATGTCTTTAATAATTAAACACTTTGTGTAGGTAACTTCGTGATCAAAGAGAAATTTATTTACCTACTCAGATTTACTCCGTCTCCGAAACTACAAGCTATAGTTTAAGAAATAACTCTGAAATAACTCTGAAATTTACAGTCGAAATGCCCCTTATGCCAAACCCTTTCTACCCGACACAATAAATTTATGGAATGCCCTACCAAATTCCAAAGAGTCATGCAGTCTCAAAGAATTTTAAAACCTAATTACAAAAAAAACGAAAACAAGATTTATATTGATCTTAATTATGGCTCTTGTTTTTGTCAAAACGTTCATTGCTGCCTCAGGCTCGGATCTAGCGACCCAAACGCCGATAAGTATAACAGACATTTAATAGACAGTGCATGTTGCTCTTGTGGATATCAACTACCCGTTATAACCTGGATAATTTTTTGAATGGAAACAAAGAATTTACTCCTTGTGTAAACCAGAAAATAGTTGAATCCATCCACGATTATATCATCAAGACACAACCTTCAAATTTTCACAGGGAAATACTGAAATTAACTCAACCTTCTCGTGATTGATTTATATTCCTAAAATAGATTGTTCGACACACACAACTGTAAGTCTCTAATTATGACTACTTAGAGAATAGTTGTATTTGATGTAATCTGTATATATTTATATGTACTTAAAAATATATTTATGCAATAGTCAATATCGATGACATCACATCCTCCATTTCATTTTATATTTTTATGTTGCATGGGAGCGGTGTTAACATGAGCAGTAATACTTCATCAATCCCAATTCATTTTCATAAATAATAATAAAATATTTTTAAACCAAAATGACTTTCAAACTTCATAATAGTCAATAAAAATGTGTTATAATAATTACATATTCTTCTGAATAAATAAAATATTCAATGAACTATGCCTCCTGTGGGTACTGGGCTGGAAACACCACCTATGTGCACTGAACCATTAATTAATGTGTCTCACAACTGGGAGTTCTCACAAATGGGAGGACACCGACTATGTAGTTATACAATACACAGTTACACATACACAGCTCTATGGGAAGCTATGACACAGTACCATGTAATGTGCTAAATTCACAAATTACGGTCATGTAAGTAAATAAACAAATATAAATCAATAGTTCAGAACTGTGTTCATTAATATGGTAATATATCGAATACTTATCCTGGTGTATTGACTTTATCACTTTTGTTTGTACATATTAACAAAACAAATCACTGAGCCATAAACTAATTTAAATATGCTCACGACTGGTATCCGGGAATTTATATTAACGGAAAAAGGAAAGTGCATGACATAAAATTGCATAAATAAAAACTTATTTGAAAAGTTTGAAAACTGAACCCGAAATAAACATGCAGCAAATCACTTTGCATGAACTTTGACGTCACGTATCGCGCGTGGCACCTGCATTTTCTGCACAATGAACTTACTCACTTTTTGCATGCTTTTTGACACCTGAAGTTTAAACACCTGATATTGAAAATTGAAGAGCGGTTGATTATTCTCCAGCCTCTGAATGTTGTGGAAAACACTTCAATTTCAACCTAAACTGTGTGTACGTGATGCCCTGGCTTACAGAAAATCAGAGTTTCCGCGCCGTGGGTATGCTGGAGACTGGAACGGCCCAAAATGAAGTGGCCAGACATTTTGGTGTCCATCGAAACACGATCTGATATCTATGAAGTCGTTTTCAACATTATGGGAACACGAGAGAATTGCCTCAGACCGGACGTCCACACGTGACGTCACGTCAGCAAGACAACCACATTCGGCTGACCCATCTAAGGAACCGACTTTCAAGGACAGAGACGTAAGTTCACGCTTCAGCAAGTTAATGCCCGTCCACATGTCGCTCGTGTTGTGACAGATTTCCTGAGACAGCAGAACATGCCGGTATTCCCCTGGCCAGCTGTTTCTCCGGACCTGTCCCCTATCGAGCACGACTGGGATGTAACGGAGCGACGTTTACGTCAAGCCCAGAATCAGTCTTTGACGTTAGCTGAATTGGGACCATCGTTGGTACAGACATGGAACAACATTCCTCAAGCTTTCCACAATCGCATAGTGTCGTCAGGCGTCGTCGTTGCCAAACCTGCATCAACGCCAGTGGCGGACACACGATACTGAATTTGTAAACTGACTTTTGTCACCACAACTCCGTAAGGGCGTGTCACGATGCCTAGTGTCAAATCATACAGATTTCGATATTATCCTGTCAACAGTTAAACAGTAATTAAAGAAAAATCACAAACGGTGTTATTACCTTTTTGCATTAAAACATGGCATAACATCAAATAATGCACAGTTACTTTATTCAAGTAGTATACTAATAACGCAATAGTGACACAGGGTGTTGTGGCAGGATGAGAAACCAGGATCAATAGTGACACAGATTGTTGTGGCAGGATGAAACACCAGGATCAATAGTGACACAGAATGTTGTGGCTGGATGAGACACCAGGATCAATAGTGACACAGAATGTTGTGGCAGGATGAGACACCAGGATCAATAGTGACACAGAATGTTTTTGCTGGATGAGACACCAGGACCAATAGTGACACAGGGTGTTGTGGCCGGATGAGACACCAGGACCAATAGTGACACAGAGTGTTGTGGCAGGATGAGACACCAGGATCAATAGTGACCCAGAGTGTTGTGACAGGATGAGACACCAGGAACAATAGTGATCCAGAGTGTTATGGCTGGATGAGACACCAGGATCAATAGTGACCCAGAGTGTTGTGGCTGGATGAGACACCAGGATCAATAGTGACACAGAGTGGTGTGGCTGGATGAGACACCAGGAACAATAGTGACACAGAGTGTTCTGGCAGGATGTGACACCAGGATCAATAGTGACACAGAATGTTGTGGCTGGATGAGACACCAGGATCAAAAGTGACCCAGTTTGTTGTGGTTGGATGACACACCAGGATCAATAGTGACCAAGAGTGTTGTGGCAGGATGAGACACCAGGATCAATAGTGACCCAGAGTGTTGAGGCAGGATGTGACACCAGGATCAATAGTGAACACAGAATGTTGTGGCAGGATGAGACACCAGGATCAATAGTGACACAGAGTGGTGTGGCTGGATGAGACACCAGGATCAATAGTGACCCAGAGCGTTGTGGCAGGATGAGACACCAGGATCAATAGTGACCCAGAGTGCTGTGGCAGGATGAGACACCATGTTCAATAGTGACACAGAATGTTGTGGCAAGATGAGACACCAGGATCAATAGTGACCCAGAGTGTTGTGGCAGGATGAGACACCAGGATCAATAGTGACCAAGAGTGTTGTGGCAGGATGTGACACCAGGATCAATAGTGAACACAGAATGTTGTGGCAGGATGAGACACCAGGATCAATAGTGACACAGAGTGGTGTGGCTGGATGAGACACCAGGATCAATAGTGACCCAGAGTGTTGTGGCAGGATGAGACACCAGGATCAATAGTGACCAAGAGCGTTGTGGCAGGATGAGACACCAGGATCAATAGTGACCCAGAGCGTTGTGGCAGGATGAGACACCATGATCAATAGTGACCAAGAATGTTGAGGCAGGATGAAACACCAGGATCAATAGTGACACAGAATGTTGTGGCTGGATGAGACAACAGGATCAATAGTGACACAGAATGTTGTGGCAGGATGAGACACCAGGATCAATAGTGACACAGGGTGTTGTGGCAGGATGAGACACCAGGATCAATAGTGACCAAGAGTGTTGTGGCAGGATGAGACACCAGGATCAATAGTGACCAAGAGTGTTGTGGCAGGATGAGACACCAGGATCAATAGTGAACACAGAATGTTGTGGCAGGATGAGACAACAGGATCAATAGTGACACAGAATGTTGTGGCTGGATGAGACAACAGGATCAATAGTGACACAGAATGTTGTGGCAGGATGAGACACCAGGATCAATAGTGACACAGGGTGTTGTGGCCGGATGAGACACCAGGATCAATAGTGACCAAGAGTGTTGTGACAGGATGAGACACCAGGATCAATAGTGACCAAGAGTGTTGTGGCAGGATGAGACACCAGGATCAATAGTGAACACAGAATGTTGTGGCAGGATGAGACAACAGGATCAATAGTGACACAGAATGTTGTGGCTGGATGAGACACCAGGATCAATAGTGACACAGAGTGGTGTGGCTGGATGAGACACCAGGATCAATAGTGACACAGAGTGTTGTGGCAGGATGAGACACCAGGATCAATAGTGACACAGAATGTTGTGGCTGGATGAGACACCAGGATCAATAGTGACACAGAATGTTGTGGCCGGATGAGACAACAGGATCAATAGTGACACAGGGTGTTGTGGCCGGATGAGACACCAGGATCAATAGTGACCAAGAGTGTTGTGGCAGGATGAGACACCAGGATCAATAGTGACCAAGATTGTTGTGGCAGGATGTGACACCAGGATCAATAGTGAACACAGAATGTTGTGGCAGGATGAGACACCAGGATCAAAAGTGACACAGAGTGGTGTGGCAGGATGAGACACCAGGATCAATAGCGACCCAGAGTGTTGTGGCAGGATGAGGCACCAGGATCAATAGTGACCCAGAGTGTTGTGGCAGGATGAGACACCAGGATCAATAGTGACCCAGAGTGCTGTGGCAGGATGAGACACCATGTTCAATAGTGACACAGAATGTTGTGGCCGGATGAGACACCAGGATCAATAGTGACCAAGAGTGTTGTGGCAGGATGAGACACCAGGATCAATAGTGACCAAGATTGTTGTGGCAGGATGTGACACCAGGATCAATAGTGAACACAGAATGTTGTGGCAGGATGAGACACCAGGATCAGAAGTGACACAGAGTGGTGTGGCAGGATGAGACACCAGGATCAATAGTGACCCAGAGTGTTGTGGCAGGATGAGACACCAGGATCAATAGTGACCCAGAGTGTTGTGGCAGGATGAGACACCATGTTCAATAGTGACACAGAATGTTGTGGCAGGATGAGACACCAGGATCAATAGTGACCCAGTTTGTTGAGGTTGGATGAGACACCAGGATCAATAGTGACCCAGTTTGTTGTGGCAGGGTGAGACACCAGGATCAAAAGTGATCCAGATTGTTGTGGCTGGATGAGACATCAGAATAACAGAGTCACACGTTAGCATATTAACACATAGTGTGAGTGACACACTGCAATGCTAATAGTGAGATATGGTCCTGTAACAGAGTCACACGTTAGCATATTAACACATAGTGTGAGTGACACACTGCAATGCTAATAGTGAGATATGGTCTTGTAACAGAGTCACACGTTAGCATATTAACACATAGTGTGAGTGACACACTGCAATGCTAATAGTGAGAGATGGTCTTGTAACAGAGTCACACGTTAGCATATTAACACATAGTGTGAGTGACTCACTGCAATGCTAATAGCGAGATACGGTCTTGTAACAGAATGGTACACGAGCATATAACACATAGTGTGACAAGTGGTATTGCAGCAGTGGGACACACCAGTAAGTAAACTCTGACACTGAGTGTAACAGAGTGGGATACGATGTTAACAGTGATGTGTAACTGGATATTGACAGCGACATGCTGTTGATTGTTGGCAGTGACACGTGGTTATTGTAGCAGAGAGTGACATTGTAGGTTAACACACATCCTGATACTGACAGTAGCAAGAATTTGTATTAGTGCCATACTGATATCAACTTTGTACTGACACAAATGTATTGTATGTACTGGTATTGTGACAGAGTGGCGGTTTGTGATCATACCAGTGACATTGTGTTATTGATATAGGCCGACAAATTACCATGATAACAGTGATGTACGGGTATTGTGACAGAGTGACGGTTTGTGATCATACCAGTGACATTGTGTTATTGATATAGGCCGACAAATTACCATGATAACAGTGATGTACGGGTATTGTGACAGAGTGGCGGTTTGTGATCATACCAGTGACATTGTGTTATTGATATAGGCCGACAAATTACCATGATAACAGTGATGTACGGGTATTGTGACAGAGTGGCGGTTTGTGATCATACCAGTGACATTGTGTTATTGATATAGGCCGACAAATTACCATGATAACAGTGATGTACTGGTATTATGACGGATTTACAGGCTGTAGTGACACAGTGGTATTGATACAAGTCGAGAGATTACAGTAATATTTGTGATGTACGGGTATTATGACAGAGTTACAGGATGTGATCATACCAGTGACACAGTGGTATCGTTACAGGCCGACACATTACCGTGATAACAGTGATGCATGGGTATTTTGGAAGGGTGAGTGAGTGTAGAAGCGACGGGTGCACTTCAACCTGACGGTGACAAATTGGTCCTGGATTAATCAGTGCCTCTGGGTGGAGAGCTCACTCGATCCTACCATTGTCGGGGGCTTTGGGTTAATCCACGTGTCAGGGCGAATAGCAGGGTGCAGGGAAGCCTCGTGGGGCCTAGTCCTCTGGGTGTAACTAGCCAATAGTCTTTGGTTGGGGTTGTTGGGCTGGGCACAGCGCCCACAGTGTCCGTGCAGCTACAGGTGCACTAGATGGGGAAGGGGACAGTTACTGCGGCTGGGCCAGGTATAGTGGTCAGGAGGTGGGGCAAAACGGCTCAGGCTCCTCGTGACTATCGCTAAACGAAAGGAGAGAGGCTGACTGGTTTGAGTTGTATCGACGGTTAGTTCCCTGATAAACCCAAGAGAAATGGCGGTTTAAACTATACAGGTTTGATTTAAACGGTGTACATATCACATACTTCCCCAGATACTGGACTCAACGTCCAAATACAAAATGTTCCCCAATTTAACTACTTCATTTCTGTTCTATTGTTTTTATGTTATATAATTTAGGAAACCAAATTCTCAGTCACTAAAGGACACACTTACTCGTTATTTCTCCCCCACCCCTTCTCTGTTTGTGTGTGTATCTTAGTCTGTGAGTCGCCATTGAGATATACTTCTCTTAGTTTGCTAATGATCAAGTTTGGATGATCACCATAACATCTAATAAATATGGATTGAAATACAACGGCACGTAATGACTGGGTAACTGCAATAGGACTTAAGTGTCATGGCGAGCCACCAGAGGCGTGCAGTCATGGCATCGTTTTGCACAAGGTGCCTCAAAACATGTGTTTGAATGTATCCTGACAGATTCGTTGCACATCCTCCAGGAGAACACGGTAACGTTTCCTTGTAAAAATTATCAAAAGTGAATGTACTTATGGCCCCTCAGCATCAAAGACGTTTGACAACGGAAGGATTGGTAAAAATACACAAGCATGCTTGAACTTGGGTCAACACAACTCCACGTTGTAAGCATCTTTGGTGTCAGCCAAGTGTGAATGGATCTGCATGGACTCGATACTAGACGTTTGGATCAGCTACACAGCGACATGCAGGTGGTCGACAGCGTTCAACCAAACATCGGAGAGACAGGAGCAAGACTTCGTGTCAGCCCCCAAAATTAAATGCAGAACGCCAGCGACGTCAGCACTTGACAGTTTCTATCCGTAAAGCGCGTAGATTTGCGCGCATTTGCATCGACTAGAAATGAGATCCCATGCAGTTTCGTTTGTTTTGGGATGACGATTACGTCAACTGGAAAGACCAATGGAAAGAATTATGGATTCCAACCTAGCCGAAAATGGCCGCTTTGTAAGGGATGCTGTCTTATATTGGGGTATGTAGAGCTGGAAGAACCAATCTCCATTTATTACAGCAGTGCACAATGACACAATGAATTCACCCTAATAAATGATAACCCACGACTTCATTTGCCAGAGTTGTTCATACCAATTAAGGACACGAGGCAATTGTTCGCAAGGAACTTCAAGCCTTGGTCATCAGATCCCAACTTTATCGGCCCTGTTCTTTCGACAACTCTACAGGAACTCGGAACTGCTTTTACAGAAGAGTGGAATCTATCCTTGGCAACCATTCATGCCAGACACGACATGTGAACATCAGACGACGGTGCCAGGTTGTGCCCGGATCACATACATTGTTTTTGTTACATTTCAATTTTGTTCAGATACTACACAGCTAGTACAGAGTGAACTTCAAACATGGAAGGTACACTGCTGAAACACCACATACACAGCATCATGTTCATCACAAAATATCTAAAACGTTATTGAAGACATTGAATTTGAAAGTTAAAAAACTTCGTGAACAAAGTGTTCGCCCGCCAGGTTCAACTCCCCACAAGGGTATCTTGTGTAACCCGCGAAGATCCAGGTTAGAATTGGTCTTCAGCAACCCATGCTTGTCGTAAGAGGCGACTACCGGGACCGGGTGGTCAGGCTCGCTGACTTGGTTGACACATGTCATCGGTTCTCTGTTGCGTAGATCGATGCTCATGCTGTTGATCACTGGATTGTCTGGTCCAGACTCGATTATTTACAGACCGCCGTCGTATAGCTGGAATATTGCTGAGAGCGGCGTTAAACAACATCCAAACCAAACCCGTAAACCCCGTGACAATACTGAAATGTGACGAAATTGATTAAAGTTTAAGCAGTTTATTCCAATAAATTTGTAAAGATATTTGCTGTTGGTATCTGTACATAGACATGTGTCCCACCCTGGTGAACGAAAGTAACGATCTAGCGAACGATTGCCAGCACTATGACGACATCGCCAACGGAGGAATTCAAATACTCGAGTCTGAACTATTGGTTTGCAGCAGTAGCTGTAACGCCGTCATCGACACACAACCGGCCAGAAAACACGCTGTTACCAACCTATCAACATTAAAACCTGTGCATATAAAACACTGCCTAAATATAGCTTTTTTTTCATTTAGGTTTTGTTGTGTCTAAAGTGAAAGACTGGTGACGTATTAGGTGGTAACGTACTTTATATGGGTATCATAGTTGTTTTAGTCCTTAAGACTTTAGTGTTCTAACAACTGTTTACATCCTACTGCTAGTAATGTTTTGAACTTTTAATTTTTGGGGGGTTAAGTCCTATTTTGAATTTCATAACTTTCTACCCGTGGATATTGAATATTAATTAGAATATTGATCATCAGTAACCCATGCTTGTCGTAAGAGGCGACTAATGGGATCGGATAGTCAGGCTCGCTGGCTTGGTTGACACATGTCATCGGTTCCCAATTGCGAAGATCGATGTTCATGCTGTTGATCACTGGATTAATGCTTGTCGTAAGAGGCGACTAATGGGATCGGGTGGTCAGGCTCGCTGGCTTGGTTGACACATGTCATCGGTTCCCAATTGCGAAGATCGATGTTCATGCTGTTGATCACTGGAATATTTCGATTATTTACAGACCGCCGCCATATAGCTGGAATATTGCTGAGTGCGGCGTAAAACTAGACTCACTTACACACTCAAAACTTTATTTCCTGCCTGTTTATGATACATATGTGGCCATAAACGATTTCTACATTTCCCCCAAATCAAAGTTATAGGTTGTTTTCTGTTGTTTCAGCAATAATTTTAAAAAGAGATAGAATAAGATGGAATAAGATGGAATCAGCGTTGCCACGAAGAAATCTTCTAGGAAAACTCAAACCAGGGATTCCCCTGAAAATATATTACCATTTCCTCGCTCTTGAGAAAAATAATTAGATAGAAATATTGCATGTGTTTCGCGAATATGCCGTTTTTTAATGCATTCGTCCAATGTCTTTTCTGGTTGTGGTTTATAAGATGACAATTATCGTCGTTCTTTTCCAAACTTTAAACAAAGACAAACTGTTTAATTGCTATTATTCAGATGTTCTTATGTTTCTGCTGATGGGTAATGTATTCAGTTGGTATTATCAGTCGCGCGGCTCACCAAAATTGTCCAAACAAAAGAAAAACTAATTGCATTGTGAGAGTTTTAAAATCGAACTTGACCCCACGGGGTCACTATCGCTTGTGAGACATCTTCCTGTTGTGCGTTGTTTCATTAGATGACGTCAGTGAACACAGTAGTATATTATATTGACAGCTGCGTGTCACACGACATGTCCACTGCATGCTGACTACCTTATTAGAGCCAGGGAAGTTTATCGAGTGCAGGAAAGACTTACAGGGAAAATAGAAACACACAAAGTGACAGAAAACAAGTAAAGGAAAACTTGACAGAACTATATTCAAATTATAACTGTCAATCAGTTAATAGACATAGAATATGTCTAATATTCTATATACCATACTTACATAAATGATTTCAAGAAGCTTCTTTATGTAGTTAATTAGTTAAGTACATTGCTCATAATTAGGTAAACAATAAGTCCTTGAGTTAATTAACTGTCACATGCTATACAAACCATTTTAAAAATATTTTTGATGTCTAAAAACGTAAAATTATTGTAAAATTGTTTTTAGTACGGTCCAAATTTGGTATTTTAGGCGATTTGATCTTGTTTCATCTGTTAATTGCTCCTCGCGAAACTAGCAGAGGAACTGGTATACAGAACATTCTACTGCTGAGCGATGACATCAATAACACGGGAGTTCTTAAGAACAACAAATTGAGAAAAGATAAGAAATATGGATAAACAAGCTTCTATATTACAATATAGACAACGTCTCGGTGTAGGTTCAAGCATCGTTATCACTAGCTCAGAGCCTACACCGAAACCTGGTTCCTATTGTGAATAAAGACGTTGTTTGTCCATATATTCTTATCCTTGCTTAGTACTCCAATCTCTAAATGCCTCTCAAAGGAAATAATAACTCATCCTATTTAAAATAGCTGTGAATTGTTTCCTGTGTTTTTTCCAAGGCATATTTGTTACTTTTTCCTGTCGTTTGTCTGTGACTTTCTTTGCGATCACCACCTTATCGTCTCATTTGAAGAGCAAACAGTTAACGTATGACATAAAGGGCCGGGCAGCGTGTTGTTAGTATTGCAGCGTCTCCATGTGCTATCACACCTCTCTTAGTCTAGATAAGCTACCTTCTGTACGTAATGGTTGACGAGGCAACACATATCGGGGGAAAAGTCGAGAGGGGTTGATAGGACTCAACAATTTGGGTGCGTTGTAGACTCTGATATTCAGACATGATGCAGTAGTATCTTTGTATGATCTGCAGGGTTCACGCTGATAAATAACCTAGTCTGGTTGATTTGGGATCACTGTACATAGTTTACAAGCATATTATCCTGTGATGTATGTCGGTAGGGTGTTCATTGTAATCATTGGAGATAATTCTGTCTTGGGTCAAATAATACTTGTGAAGAAAACGCCACGTCATTAAAACCAGTGGACGCAAGGCGTTATCTGAGTGGGGCTGAATGAGAAAGAACGTCACGCTCAAGTTCCAGACCACATCACAGTCTCCAAGTAAACGGTGTCACAGTCACGTCGGAGAAAGAAGGACCAGATTTGATGTAGAACACGGAGGTTTTGTAACTGTGCTGTGACAGCGGTGAGGAGTTTGTACTGTGGTCCAGTGGTAGATGTGTGTTAAGGTCATCTGCTAACACACCAAGTCTCTGCATTCCAAAGAAACAGAAAGTGCCGAGACGCTATCAGCTGCACCCGAGCTTGTAACCACACATGTAGCCAATATCGGAATGTCTGTCCTGACGACGAAACAATGTCATCCCGTGTTGTTTATCAGCCCTTACTTCCTCCCATGTAATCAGTTTGGGTGATCCAGTCGGCGACCAACGCTCACCCTCAGCCCCCACCCCGGTATACAACGTTGTCCTGACCGTCGGACTGTCCGCCCGGACCACCATGTGACCGCCAGACGGTGAGAATTGATTCCTGGAAGCAAACGTCTTCAACTTGTGGTCACACTTGAACACTCATTACGATGGAAGGGCACAGCACGTTCTACACCCAGTCCCTCTACTCCCGGGACAGCTACAACACCGTTCCAGCCGCCGTAGGGGGATACCCAAACACTGGTCATGCCCCTCCAGCTTGTATATACGCCCGGAATTCACCCCAGGGAGGATATGGGGGTCAGGCGATGGCTGTGGTCGAGCAGTCCCACCTACAGAATGACTCCCCCACGGGTCTCTCACATCAACTTTCATCTCAAGGGATACAGACTTCCATGAACAATCCGGCCCCTGCCCACATGCCGAACAGTAACCTTCCCAGCTCCCCTGTATCCCAACCCAACCAGCCTCCCCCTGCCCACTCACAAGCACAGGGCCCCACCCCACAACCCGCACCCTCCGGCGGGGGACAAAACAGCTTACAGTTTCCGTGGATGAAGACCACGAAATCTCACGCTCACCAATGGAAGGCTCAATGGGCAGGTAGGCCATCTCTTTCACAATGGACATGTGTGTTTACACTGATATATCATGTCGTTTTCATGGAGCATAGCTCGGCTTCTATAAACATGGGATTATACACTTGATTAATGTAAGAAGTGTATGATCAGCAAGTCTGTTGACCCACGGTGATTTATAAGGAGTAATATGATAGTGGAATTACATGACGACATCAAGAGTGGTGTCAACTATTTACAGCCAATCTATTAGTCTTTCAAAATTTATTTGTAGCGTTTACGTTTTGAAATAAGTTTGTTTAAATGTTTAAAGGAGGAAATATATTACTTTAGCTGCTCGTTTTATTATCTATAATTAATATAAAATTATAAAGGACAAGAATATGGTTAAAACAACTTGGAGCAACTATTTAGCTGCTTTAACCCTCTTTTGACTTACCTTGGCATTCGTCGATATGTATTTTTAAAGTCTTAAAGTCGAGATGTTAGTCGCCTGTTTTAAGTTCCATTATATAAGTATGTCCATATACTCCCAATTCCAGCAGTATGACGTGAGATATATCCAAACATTGGACTAATAGCTGTGTGGAACCAAGTCATGATTTACTCACGTCTAGTCCTGGTGTTGACACACAGAAAACCGTTATTCCGCAATTCTTTCAGAATAACACGGTGATGTCGTTAGTATGGGGTGATGAACGACAAAATCTACCCACAGGCTGTTTTAACTTGAGTAAAAACATATATCCTTTAACAAGGCGAAATTGCTCTCCCTAACGTGGTAGTGGTCAGGAAGGCTTCCACTGACGACTGAACGGGCAACTTTCCATTTTATATAGCCCCGTGATAAATGTGAATATTTGTAATTACCGTTATTCGCAGTGTAAACCCGCGCAGAAACAATTTATCTTTGGTCTCTCACTCATCTTGATTAAAAAATGATTAGCGGGAGCGTTGTGCGATCTAACTCGGGGGAGTCGCCATGCAATGTTCACTCTGGCGAAGAAGGGCTAGGGAGAGAGCGGCTAGCGTAGTCATGGACAGGGGGTGACGGGGGAAGGGGGCAGGGCAATGACAAGGACATCATATTTAATATGAATATTTGTTCGTGTTATGGTTTACCGAGTCTCTGATTTTCATAAAACAATAAGCTGTGAAGTGAAAGTGGTGGTATTTTTCATATTGAATGGCCATCATCTCATTTACAAAGGCGGTGTCAACCGACGATTCACTGTTTTCGAGCCAATGATGTCGTTTACAGTGGACTATAGATACATATAATTATAATGAATGTCATTATATCTCACTTAAACTTCCATAATAATCTAGAAACTTGACGTGGTCCTTATAGATAGCCAACATTTGTCTTTCCTTAATAATTATGAAAATATAGTTTGTAAATGAAATATATTAATTCATTGCAAACAATTATATTGAATTAGTTCACCAAACGTTTACATAAAAATACAATTTCGTTTTCAATTCTAGCAGCCCTGGGGGTCAGACGTTACATAGCATGTATGTCTATTTTTCTGGGATGATTATTTGTCACTTGATTCGTTGGTCAGGTTTCACGAATTGATATAAAATTAACATATTCTGAATATTCTAAACATAAAACACTCAGAATAATCATCCTCAGTTATCTGCCGTAACAGATTCAGTTGGCGCAAAGCAACATTTAGGTGGATAGTATATCAATGGAGAAGTGAGAGTCGGTTTTGACACCAGGTGTTCGCCAAATGAGTACAGCCTGTCAATTGACGACAAGGGAAGAGGGAAATGTTTTCAAATCCGTACGTGCTAAACACGTGTTTCAGAACGCTATGTAAATATAGAGACCAATAGTTGTCTTATAAGGTAATCTTGAAATTTCCTCATTTGATTTTATCAATATAGTCTAGGATACCAGATAAGAAAACTGCGTCTATTTCAATTCACATTTAAATCGATACGAAAGAACACGAATGTCCTATTCGTCTTGAAAGTAATACATGTATTTTATTTTCACAGGATAAGTTAGAAATAACTGATGAGAAATGCACTCTCAAGCGCTTGATTACATAACTTCTCATGAGTTGACGCTGAACATAAACATATTAATAATTCATAGTAATGAAATAACACCTAGCGTCACCGTCAATAGTAGCGACATATAGGGGCAGTCCTATGGCGGTCTAATGACAGTGGTGTTTGTGGACATGTATATCTTTCACATCTCAGTTATTGACACAAAACCCGATAGTCCATTCCTAGTAAACTGTAAAAAATAATAAGATAAACTGTTTATACAATTCTGAAAATGTCGTAAATTATGCAGTTACAATTATCGTCTCTTTAAGATATATAAGCACAATATTCGGATTAACATTCGTAATCATCAGCAGCAGCTATCATGCTATTTGTTGATGGAATAAAGGAAAACCGATTAAAACAGTAAATGTTTGATCAACCTGAGTTAATCAAGAATTACCTCCATGGAGCTTGAGATTCGGAATAAAATTGGATTCCACGTAACCCATGTCGGTAGCTTGTTAGTGTTGTGTTATTGCACGTGGCGTATATCACTCATAACATCAACCATTCGTTTTTCCATCTAGGCAACATCAGTTACAGGATGACGTCATGAGAATATGGGAATGTGGACACAACAGACGCTAATAAGACTGTCAGTTATGAGAATATTTCGTTACATATACAAACCAATTAATTGTTACACAAATAAAATTTGTAATAGTGAGTCAATATATAGATAAGTGTTACATGATAGTTCACATTATTTACCAATTGTGGTAAAGTTTACGACAGATAGCAACCACCAAAGTGTAGTGAATAAAGTTCACACCTGTACAGGTGAGTGATTGATTAATACCCGAGTGATCAATACACTACTTGCTGTTCTATCTGTCGGTGTATACATCAATACCCACTCTACTCAGTGTCACCCAGTGTCCACAAACTGTCGTGGGTGAAGGCTGAAGGATCAACAAACGGTACACGTTGGAACAGATTTATATGCTCAGTATTTACAGTTACATAATCCACCTTCCACATAAATAACGCCGATGTGAGAGTGAAAATCGAAATCAGGGGTGTCTCTTTCCTAGCCGATTGTAGTTTTCACTCAGAACTGAGATACGACTCATAAAATTAGCACTCCGGGACTATCCTACGTTTTTGCAGATGTCATCAATGCTCTTAATGCGGACCAACTGATCCGTTAAACCCTGCATCATTATTTCAAATGTTTAAGTGAAGAAAACAAAATCTTTCTCTATAAACTCCCCTGATTAGTAGTAAAATCAAACAACTGGAATCTATGTTGTATGTGTGTATGGTGTTATTGTAATGATGACATGTTATATATGCCTTGTGTGTCTCATGGGCAATATTGCCTGACATTGTATGCATTTAATGAAAATACTTATTGCCATACTTGTATATGACATACAATGTATGACAGGTTAGCAAAATAACTTTCTTCTTCAATGAACCTAAAGGCTATAATACTATAGGGTTTTGTCTTGGGTAATGTTCCCAGAAAACCCTTTGGTTTCAGGCCTGACTTTACGCAATAATACTTTCTGTTCATTCGAGAGAAAAAAACAACTTTGACACAAAACATTATCCTTACCAGGGTCGGGTCGTGTTTCTTTGCCAATACATGTAATGTGTGCATTTATATTACGCTGAACTCCATTCACTAGGTAAATACTCATAGCGCTAACAATCAAAACACAGCACATTACTGAGTGCTCAAGTTTTAGTCAAATTGTTTCCACATTTTCTCCATTTCCTTTACATTGATGTGATAAAATGCTTAAAATACTTTATAAAATATATAAGAGCGATGGAATATATGAATCGAGGGGCTTTTGTCAGGGGTGCTCAAATTAGTGAGGGGCTTTTGTCCAGAGGGGCTTTTGTCCAGAGGGGCTTTTGTACCAAGGGGCTTTTTGCCGGTACCCCACATTATTACCCCGGAAAACCCAAGCTACCCATTTTCTGCTAGGTGAACAGAAATAATTGAAAAATCAAACATAGATATAATGCATTATAAACATACACATAAACAGATGCACGATATGAGATATATCTGTGGCAGATGGGATAGTGACATATGCTATGTCCATGTTTTAGGCGAAGAAGTCACGTTTTCAAATTGTTATACAATGTTCTTGTTCATGTCTGTTAGTATTATCATGTGCATGAGACATTTGACACATGTCATAACGCCGTCGATCTTAGTCTTATGATCAAGACAATATAGACAGATAATGATAATAATGATAATCAGTATGTCAGCGTGTATGTCTTGTGTATATTTCTGGCACAGTAATACATGTATATCAGCTTGAAGTCTTCACGTTCTTGTATAACTGAATGTTCTGTCAAGTAATTTGCTACGTCAAAACGGAAGGGAGGTACGCCGCCATATTTGTTAAGATTTCACGATGTAATCGGGGAATTAGGTTCCTAGCGAAATCGAACACTGGATTTTCTGGTCAAGACTCGATAATTTACACGCGGGTTACATTGTTGGAATATTGCTGAAAACAAGCTAATCTCATAAAACTTGCATCTATGTCATATCTGATATTTTCATCTTCATTGACGTAAGTTTCGCCTATTTTCAAATGTTACATAGTGGTGGGTAGCCTGGCCGTTACAATGGTCGCTGTGACTTCCTTGCTGGTGCCTACCGTCGTACTACCTCACTCACTAGCTCACATATTAAGTATTAACATTACAGTTTCTTACATCATATTATACATCATTTCTGTTTCTAATTTATTACACGTTTTAATATGGCATAATTAATATGAACAACGTATCATATGCTTTCATAACCTCATCTCTAATATTAAATATTTTCATATTTTCATATGAAATGTATAATATGAACTTATCATGCGTTTTAGACTTAGCATGTGTTTATGACGGGTGCCACCGGTGGGGCAGGATACGCTCACCCTTTCGCGAACACCTAGTATCATCACTATTTCATAGTGATTCATAAACACATACTCTGTCATCGTATCGCATGGTGACAATCACTGGATTGTCCGGTTCAGACCCGATTTGTTTACAAACAACATCATACAGCTGTAATACTGCTGAAACAAATATCTGCTCATGATATAGTCATAGTTGTACAAACGACTCTGCTTTTGGCAGAGATTTCTTAAGAAAATGGAAAGGGTTTTGTCGCTTCTATCTCTGATGTTAAGCTTACCCAGTGTCTTACGGTATATTTAATATGGGTTTATATCATATGTTCTCATGTTATTAATCTAACATGAACTTGTCACATGTTCCCAAATGGCATCTCTGTGATGAACGTATCACGCATTTTTATGCATAGCATCGTTAATGTGAAACTTGTCATAATGTCACACATGGTATGGCTTATTTCAGCTTATATCTCATGTTTTCATTTGATATCGATAAAATGAGCTTATCACATTTTCGCATATTGTATTTCTAATATGTACTTTTGTGCATGTTTTCATTTGCCATCTTTTAGTTGAAAATATGGCTTGTTTTCATAAGGCATCCCTAATATGTAATCTCTCATAGTGTCTCATAAGTCATCTTTTAAAATAACTGATATCACACTTTCTCACATTCTATCATTATAAATAAAGTATAAAGTTATAACGTTATCCCGCATTTTGATATGGTATTTGTAATATGAACTTATAACATGTTTTCATATAGAATCTTAGTAAATAGAAGCGACAAACACCATTACATAATCATATATATCTACTAAAACACAGTACATTTAATCATTCCGACAACATCATGAGCATATGTTTATGAACGATTTATAATTAAAGATACTAGCTGTCGCGCATGCGAAGGCCAGTCAGTTCTTCAACTGAGAAAAACGGAAAAAGCATCGGGCATGTTTTTACCATAAAGAACAATTAATCAAACTGAAACAAACACAAAAGAAACGCTCTGATGTTCCACACACAGAAAATGTGCTAATTTGATATTCATACAGTGGATGACCCCGTATGACTATATACCAAATCAACTGTAATTTGAGGCTTTTGGTTTAATGAGTTTTAATATATTCCAATAATTCACCATACACAGCAAATATGTAAATTATTGTTTCTGTATTAGCGACATCTGCTATGGTACTATCTCCCTGTAACCGAGCTACATAATGTAACTACATCAGCTGGCAATTGCCTCTTGCCGCTCGCGGTATCTACATTCTCCCGGTGTCACCCCGACGGCCATATTTACATTTCACTTGAAAGTCAAGATATATTGTGTTTACTTAGTGTAGCCTCACTATCAAAACGAAGGGTCGGACAATTGCTACTGGGGTACCATTGCGTCTCATTATGTCGCTCCAGCACATAGCAACTTTCCGAATCAAAATTACGCCAGCTGCGTTCAATGAGTAACTTGTTAAAACTTTCTAGCTGAACTTTATTAACATATATGAAACGCCAGAGTCTCAAATAATCATTGTCAGTTCAATGGAATAGTTTCAATTGGATGTAAAAAGACAAAATAGCGGTTACAAATATTTGACGATTCACTGGAAATCAGTGATGACACGAGATGTTTGCGAAATGATTCTTCCACTCTAAACATTTATTCTTGCACTCTCAGCGTTAATTCTTGACTTGAAGTGTTGAATTTTGTATTGAAAATATATATACATGCTAACACTGGAAGATGTATTTTTTCACTTGAAGTATCACCACTACGACACGTTCTATTTCTCAGTAGAATTTGGTGAAATAGTCAGGCATGAACTGTGTGAGAGGCATTCTAGAAGTTGTGAGCTATTGGAATGACAAGTGTTTATGGATGATCAACTTCTTTATTGTACAATAGCGACGTTGCGGTGTTGATACTTATACCGTTTTCAAGCATGAAACATGAGCACCTGGGACCGTTATTATCATATTACAATGATCGATAATATTGCACTGACAGATTGATGTATTCTTATGATTATAATCCATTAAACAACCAGTAAAGTAAGAATGAATAGAGTTGGCTGACGTTTAATATTATAATAGATGAACGGTATCTAATCTGTTTGGGAACTTAAATGCCATGTAGTATCTTTATTAAATTTATATCCTATTAAAACTCGCAAACATTTGCTGTGCTCATCGGGTACCTGTAAATCTGGTCCTTTTACCTATAAAATACATAAGCATTGCGGTACAGATGCATTCCCATGCGTTTAAAAGTAAGGGGTTCCAAATACCAGAATTGCAACACGAACAAATACTTACAGACGGTTTTATGGCCATATGAAGTGCGATTGTTGTAAACTTAAAAACATTTTTTAGGTGTACAATGTTGGATTGGACTTTCAGACTTGCAGTCGAAAGAATACCAATGTTTCTGTGTGTAACTAAGATCAAATGTATCTCTTTTCAACGGTTTCCGGGTTTTGCAGACTAGATTCGGTGTTTATGTGTGTTTGTTTTCAACGAGCTAATCCCTGGATCTAGTGGCGATGACACGTTAAGACACTCGACCCTCACATGTCATCAATTTCCCTGCACGCACCCCCAGTCATGAATTACCCGTGGGTGTTTTAAGTAGAGTATTCATCTTTGAATATTAAATTATATTCTGCTTTGGCTAAGGAAGCATATTTGGGAATGAAATCACCTTAGGGAATCCAAACAAATACAGATGTGAAAATCTGTCCCGTGTGAATAAATCGTTTTGTCTAAGTTTATGGACATGGCGTGGCCGTCTGGTTTTATCACGCTTCGGATTCTGAAATATATACAGGGTAATAGATAATGTAGTAGAAGGAGAGGTTCTGTGTACATGTATATTAAAGCGGCTTCTGGTTCATAATAAGTTGTACCCGTGAAGATCCGGGTTGGAATATTGATCTTCAGTAACCCATGCTTGTCGTAATAGGCGACTAACGGGATCGGTTGGTCAGGCTCGCTGACTTGGTTGGCACATGTCATCGGTTCCCAATTGCGCAGATCGAAGCTCATACTGTTGATCACTGGATGTTCTGGCCCAGACTCGATTATTTACAGACCACCGCCATATAGCTTGAATATTGCTGAGTGCGGTGTAAAACTAAACTCACTCATAAATGGTATAAACAATATCATGTTGAAGTATATGTACTGTATGACACGATTTACATTGTTATTTGAAATGTGATATACAATTGTGTTCCATGTTGTACTCCTAGTGTCATATACTTAATAATATCCATATATTTCTCACCGCTGATGTTTCCTTTCACATCCTATGAAATCCGCTTCGTTGGATAATCGAGACTTGCTATTCTCCGGTGTTATGTACACATATATACTATCAAATATTCTCTGCTAATCAAGTTTAATAATATACAATAAGCGATTTCTTGTGTTCTTGGTTTTTCCATTCGTATCAGACCTTTTAAGGAAGGTTATTTTCCCCATGTCTATAGTAAACGGTTGCAACAAACTCAAAGGGACAACAAATTTCAGTTTGTTAAACTACAGTTCGTTACAAGCATTTCGACTAAAATATACAAGTATTCGGGAAAGAAAACAGTTCGTATTATCCGTTAGTTGGTTATAAGCGTATTTGTAATAAACACAGTTTACTGTATATTGTGCAAATAGGATAGGTTTGATGTAGTTTATTCAATACCGGCTGCATTTTCCGCCATGTATGCACTGTTTCTGAGCGTGGATTGTGTTCAACATTTGCACTACAGTCGCCCTCTGTTCTGTCCCGCCAGTTTCCGTCATGGGACGTAAACAATAACCTGTACGTCAAGTCAGACGAGTCGCTGTTGACAAATTGAGCCCTGCCTTGACTAATTTCGCAGATTTAATTAAAGTCAGGCCCGTGTTACAGGCCTTGTAGACAGGTTGTTGAAGAGCGATCAAGGGGCAGATAATTCTCCCAGGCAACGCCATTACAGTGAACAGCGGCCGTGACGATGTATTGACTACAGTGTCACCGCTGCATTGATGAGGGCAAGGATAGGGGAGACGTGATGCAGCAGGGGGTGGGGGAAGCTCACGGCTGCACGGCTCTCCCTACAACATGGTTGGGGTTGTATCATACACAGGGACCATTAGGTGTGGGTGGAGGAGGCGCTCGGGTGATCGTGGGATAGGGGGTGTTATAATATTCTAAAGTGGGTGGGTTTATTAATGTCGGGAGTTTTCAACCGGAACATATAAGCTGTTTTAGGTAATGGTTGGTTGAGTGGAGTTGTAGTATTCTGGGAAGGGAGAGGGAAGAAACACATAATGTTGATAAAGGAATATCGGGGTACATGTTATCGTGTGTTGGGTAATGAATTGAGAGTTGTCGTGTAAGAGTCCAGATACGTCTGTTTGTTTGAACAGAATGCTTGGTAGTGGGTGTTTTAGGTGGAGGGTCTGCATGTCAAGAACATACACATGGACAAGTATGTACAATTATTAAAAAAGTAAAGGAGGGGTTGGGTGAAGGGCTTTGCATTGGATAGATACCTTGTGTCCCATGCAGTTAATTGGCGTGGGGTGAGACGAGTGCCTGCGTGTCCTGATAATGCCAGTTTTATAGATCACTGCGATACCATGCAGCAGTTCATCATGGACACCCATCTCCGCAATAGCATCATGATTTACCCACTTCATGTCGAACGCCCGACAGGAAGAATAAATTAAATAATTTAACTATCATTTATTTATTTTTATTATATGTCTGTTGGCCTGATGCGGTCAGGGATCGAAGCCCTGGCATTCTTTTCTCCGGGCAGACCAGTGTCGAGAGTCCAGTGAAGAACAGTCTCGGTCTTACACCAACACGTGCTAGACGTATTGGGACGTTGGGGGCAGCTTAATGGTGGTGAAAATGTGTTTTGTAAATGGATACATTGTGTGACGCCTATTTCTGGTATTGTTTCAATTTTGTAAAAGCGGCGTAAAAACATACTCATTCAATGTATTAGAGATATGCCACGCTGTTCAATTTTATAGTGTTATCGGCAGAGAATAATCCGCCTTGATGTTCCGAATATTCAGATTTCAATGCGCGTAAAGGACATTCGATCGGGGAACAATTTGTGTATGGATCTCTGTGAATCAGCGACACTGACAGAAGTTCTGCATGTCCATATAACCTTTGCGTCTTTGCGTGTCAAAGTTTTTACTGAAACCGATTAATGAGTGTGGGTATTATGTCTTTTGTCATGGTCTAAAGATAATTCGCCCGCATGTACACAGAATGGTTTACCAACATGTGATCATATTTCTAATATCCATCAAGATTATGTACCTGTGACTGCTGTTTGACAAAAAAATCCGATTTGCACTTAATAACATTCATCCTTAGACACCAATTAAACAAAGGCGGATTTTTAGTTTTACAGTTATCATTATCCTAAACAGTTATATCTTATTTTCATATATAGCTCATCAGTCATGCTATAGGAACAATTTAAACATTAGTGTAACCTCTTCTCTATGACATACTCCATAATTATTCATTTGAAAAAACATGTGTTTCAACCTAAATCCACTGAAATACCCTCTGAACTAATGCATATCATGGCAGTGCTCTTGTTAGTGGATCAACCTTAGGTTCCCATTCTTCATCTGTCCAGCCGCCGCCATATAGCTTGAATATTGCTGAGTGCGGCGTAAAACTAAACTCACTCACTCATCTGTCCAGCATCATATTCATGCATGAATGACATACCAGTACCCTCCACCATAACACATACCAGTTGTCGAGACACACGTATAAAAGCTTGAAAACCATTTCCATAATAGTACATTGAAACATATTTGTAAAAGATTAGTGTATGGTTTATGGTTCTGACTGTATCATGAGCATGTGTTTATGAGCCACTATCAAACAATGTATGTGTGTAATTAGAGAAGTCAGTAAGGGTTATGTCAATATATATCATAACATTTGATGGGAATAAATAGAATAACACTAGCTCGTACCATCCAGCAGTTGCAAATCATAACATTTGGACAAGGGAATGAATCATGCTTTTTAGATTTAGCAATTTTACAGCAATCCTTGTATATATTGAGAATGAATACAATAGTTAGAACGATCAACTGTATAGCATAAGAATTGGATTAAATGTAGACCGTCAGCGCAAAAGAACACCCAGTCATGAATATCCTCAGAAACAAAATCCGTTTGGTGTAAAGGGGAAATTAGAATAAAAAATGAATATAATAATTATAGTTGGGACGAGCCATTGTGTATCATAATTTCAGTTAGGAGAATGAATAGAATAATTCTTCCCAGCAATCTATCAACAGTAAGTCATAACTCCAGTACGAAGATTGATTACAATGATAACAGGTAGGACAAGCTTGTAGATGTATATGTTACTATTTGTATTAGGAGAATGAACAGAACAATTCTACCTAAAGCAAGCCAACAACTGTAGGTTATAACTTGTGACTTAAGGGAATGAATAGAGCATGGATGTAAAGAAAAGCGACAAACCCATTTACAAAATTAAAGCACTTCTCGTATTTTACACAGTTAATATGGTCCTAAATTTTGAATAGCTGAATCCGTTTCATGTAGTGACTAGCTAGACTGTACTGTACAGCTCAAGCTGTGAACAATCTGGTAATGAATAGATAGAAGGTAGTCTGTTATCTGACACTGTGTGGAGGTATGCTTGGGGGAGAGGATCCCGCGTTTGATGTTGTGTGTGTGTATGACGTGTATACGTGTCCCCCCTCGACCCTACGCCAACACACCTACTTGTGTGTCGCGAACACCCCACCATGGTCGGCGCTAGACTTTGATCTGGAGCTACAGCCAGCACGAGTTCTTCAGTGTTGTCGCATTGGAGGGGTGTTCAAATACGCACATTGTTACACAGTGGAAGTTGAGTTTTGTTAATGATATGATCAGTTAACATCAACAATACACAGTTGTAGCAAACAGGAAACTAAAAAAACTTCACATATCTCGCTGGTTGATATGAGCCACGAGAAAAGGTATACTTGAATCTCGACGACTGTGACGTGTTGTCCCGTTTAACAGTTGTAACAGCTTCACGGCTGTTTGACAATGGTATTCAACCGGGCTATCATTTCAAACTGATATATTAATTATACAAAGGAAATGTATGACATTGGGATAAATGCATATATCGATTCTTTAATTTGTATAGATATGATTTAAGAGTTTGTATTTTGAGTGAGTGAGTTTAGTTTTACGCCGCTTTCCAGCAATATCACGGCGGGGAACACCAGAAATTGGCTTCACACATTGTACCCATGTGGGGAATCGAACCCGGGTCTTCGGAGTGACGAGCGAACGCTTTAACCACTAGGCTACCCCACCGCCCCCGCAATATTCCAGCAACATGACGGCGGGGGACACCAGAAATGGGCTTCACATATTCTCCCCGTTTAGGGGAATCGAACTTAGGTCTTCGGGCGAAGGTTTTAACCACAAGACATTGAACTAGAATTTTATGTCATCCGAAAATGTAAATGTCATGATAGTTATTGCTTTTCTCATGTTCAAGTCACCAACTGAGGAACAAGGGAAAAGCCTATTCTGATATTAACGGAATGTTTCACAGGTGAAACTGTCGTAACTGAAAACATGTAATGTTTGCTTCCTGTTTCCAGTTGTAAATCGGGTTGATATTTTAGGGTACAAACATTTTCCTTGCCAACATAGGTGATAGGTTCCTTTCTCCTTGCGTCAACATAGGTGATAGGTTCCTTTGTCGTCAATATCACCTGTGGTTTTCTCATATCAGCTTATATCACATATACCATGTGGTGAACGCATACTTCTCTTATTAGCTATATATCACATCACCTGTGGGGAACGCATACTTCTCATATTGCTATATATCACATCACCTGTGGGGAACGCATACTTCTCATATTGCTATATATCACATCACCTGTGAACACATACTTGGGGAACTCTCATATCAGCTATATATCACATCACCTGTGGTGAACACATCACCTGCATACTTCTCTTATCATTATATATCACATCACCTGTGGGGAACGCATACTTCTCTATTGCTATATATCACATCACCTGTGGTGAACGCATACTTCTCTTATCTGTATATCACATCACCTGTGGTGAACGCATACTTCTCTTATATTGCTATATATCACATCACCTGTGGTGAACGCATACTTCTCTTATCAGCTATATATCACATCACCTGTGGGGAACGCATACTTCTCATATTGCTATATATCACATCACCTGTGGTGAACACATACTTCTCTTATCAGCTATATATCACATCACCTGTGGGGAACGCATACTTCTCATATTGCTATATATCACATCACCTGTGGTGAACGCATACTTCTCATATTGCTATATCATCACATCACCTGTGGTGATATATCACATCACCTGTGGTGAACGCACATACTTCTCATATCAGCTATATATCACATCACCTGTGGGAACGCATACTTCTCATATTGCTATATATCACATCACCTGTGGTGAACACATACTTCTCATATCAGCTATATATCACATCATGTGGCTATATATCACATCACCTGAACGCATACTTCTCTATCACATATATCACATCACCTGTGGTGAACGCATACTTCTCTTATTGTTATATATCAGCTATATATCACATCACCTGTGGGGAACGCATACTTCTCATATTGCTATATATCACATCACCTGTGGTGAACGCATACATACTTCTCTTATTGCTATATATCACATCACCTGTGGGGAACGCATACTTCTCTTATCAGCTATATATCACATCACCTGTGGTATATATCACATCACATCTGTGGTGAACGCATACTTCTCTTTTATCAGCTATATATCACATCACCTGTGGGGAACGCATACTTCTCTTATTGCTATATATCACATCATCACCTGTATTGCTATATATCACATCACCTGTGGTGAACACATACTTCTCTTATCAGCTATATATCACATCACCTGTGGGGAACGCATACTTCTCTTATTGCTATATATCACATCACCTGTGGTGAACGCATACTTCTCTTATCAGCTATATATCACATCACCTGTGGGGAACGCATACTTCTCTTATCAGCTATATATCACATCATCACATCACCTGTGGGGAACGCATACTTCTCATATTGCTATATATCACATCACCTGTGGTGAACACATACTTCTCTTATCAGCTATATATCACATCACCTGTGGGGAACGCATACTTCTCTTATTGCTATATATCACATCACCTGTGGTGAACGCATACTTCTCATATTGCTATATATCACATCACCTGTGGTGAACACATACTTCTCTTATTGCTTCTATCACATCACCTGTGGGGAACGCATACTTCTCTTATTTGTTATATATCACATCACCTGTGGTGAACGCATACTTCTCATATTGCTATATATCACATCACCTGTGGGGAACGCATACTTCTCATATTGCTATATATCACATCACCTGTGGGGAACGCATACTTCTCTTATCAGCTATATATCACATCACCTGTGGGGAACGCATACTTCACCTGTTGATACTTGCTATATATATCACATCACCTGTGGTGAACGCATACTTCTCTTATCAGCTATATATCACATCACCTGTGGGGAACGCATACTTCTCATATTGCTATATATCACATCACCTGTGGTGAACACATACTTCTCTTATCAGTTATATATCACATCACCTGTGGGGAACGCATACTTGTGGTGAACGCTCAGCTATACTTCTCATATTGCTATATATCACATCACCTGTGGGGAACACATACTTCTCTTATCAGCTATATATCACATCACCTGTGGGAACACATACTTCTCTTATCAGCTATATATCACATCACCTGTGGGGAACGCATACTTCTCTTATCAGCTATATATCACATCACCTGTGGGAACGCATACTTCTCATATTGCTATATATCACATCACCTGTGTGGGAACACATACTTCTCATATTGCTATATATCACATCACCTGTGGGGAACACATATTTGTTTTATCAGTTATATATCACATCACATGTGGTGAACGCATACTACTCATATCGTATATATCACATCACCTGTGGGGAACACATACTTCTCACATTGTTATATATCACATCACCTGTGGGGAACGCATGCATACTTATCAGATATATATCACATCACATCACCTGTGGGGAACACATACTTCTCTTATCATCTAATTCACATCACCTGTGGTGAACGCATACTTCTCTTATCAGCTATATATCACATCACCTGTGGGGAACGCATACTTCTCATGTCAGCTATATATCACAGAACACAGACTATTTATCTTTACAACGTTTTTGGAATGTATTACGCAAGTTGTTTCTGACGTCAGGTCCCTGTGTGGCGGAAAGAGAAAATGAACGACCAAATATTTGTAAAGGGATCTGGACAAGTCGGAAATCGCGATGTGAAGTCTGTAAATTTCTTGTTTCCAGAGGACACAGGTGTTTTACAAATTCGTATATCTCTTTCAGAGAAAAAAGTAACAAAACTTGAGTTATGGAGCAGTGTGTCGTTGTGAAGCTATCCTGGCATAAGTTCATCAGATAGATTCATTCCATTTTGAATAACATTTAAGAGATTTATTTAGAACCATGCCTATTATCTGACTTCGCGTACAGGTTTCACTTGATTTGACTTTTACAAATATTCTGAAGCAACTGCTGGTAGTGTTTGTGAAACAGCGAGAATAGACTGATTTAATGTCGCATTCAAGATGTTTTCCACTTATATCGTGACGTACAACCACGTATGTGTCTGCGTGCGTGAACGCGTTTGCCTGCTTGTACCAGTTTTCTCAGTTCTAGCCCATTGGACAGGTAGATTGTCACACTCTGATATCGATTCCACTCTGAAACTATGTCGCTCCGTGCCGATCAGTCCCAGTTGAGTCCCCTTAAAGCCGTCAGGCAGAGAAACTACCAGGACCATCTTCTTTCATCTGTTAGTATGAAATAATCCAAACTGATTAATCTCTTTGATCATTTATATCTAGTATTTTGACAGTTTCTATCTCTAGGTAAGGAATCCGGTGTTCTTATTTTGACACAATTTGTTGGCTGGTTTCATTTTGAATATCAGTGGGTAGTGTGACATATTTATTCAGCTCTGATGTGTTCTCCCCTTTCTTAATCAGCAAATAAGTACAGTACGTGCATGGCGCCGAGAATTCAAGAATCCTAACCAGGATGAACCTGGAATCTAAAAAATGCATCGAAATCTAGTGACGATTCCAATACGGATTGTGTTCGCCAAACGGTAGGCGCATTCTGCCCCAGGGGAGGCAAGATGGTACGTACAGATGCGATAAGCTGTTAACCACTACCTTCTTCTATATAGATTATAGAATATTGTGTTACAACAAAGAGTAGCTGATAACGAAGTGGTCAGAAATCGCAGGCAGACAATTTAGTTAGCTGGATAAGTATGTTTCTTTTAAAGAGATATCTGACACGAAACAATAATCCAGCACCGTTGTGTCGAACTATGATGTGTCGAACTATGATGTGTCGAACACCCGGTTGTATCGAAGTTAAAGCTTGGTTCCAACAAATTATTTCTTTATTGGTGTATTTTTCTGACCCTTTAGATTCGACACAGGGTCATTTGACTCTATACATTTGTTCAGTAATTCAGATTATATTCTTACATTAAACATGTATTCTTGGCTACTAATTGCTATTTCATGCAAGAACCTAAACTAAATACGAATATTCCACCCAACAGTTAGCCAAGTTGTCTGATGTTGTTTTAAAAGGCTGATCACAAAATGCCAAATGCTTAACGTAATTATGTGTAGGATGCGTGGAAGCCGCAGTGGCTGTGTGTGCTGGCGATTAGGTGCATGACTCTGAAAATATGGGTTCGAATCCCGGATGGGACTAATCCCAACGAAGTACAAATATCTGTACCTTTCTGAGAACATCCCAAATATAAGTGTCACATGTGTTATAGTCAGTGAGTTTGGCTTTACGCTGTAGCTTAGCATTCTTTCAACCAAATCACCTCGGGGACGCTAGAAAAGGTGTGGGTTGTGCCCATGTCCCGAAGCGAACCCGGGTATTCGGCGTGACGAGCGAACACTTTAAACTTTAGGTATCCTCATGACTCCTATAAATGAGCATGATATTAGGATCATTTGATAAAGAAGTGGAACAGGAGTATGTGAAACTTTAAGGTCAATTTGCTCCCTATTTCTTAAAACGTTGCAGTGCCTACTAGTTTGGAAGAAGGGACAACTATTCTGAAACGTAGTTAGAAAATCTATTAAAAAATTATCGATAACGATCTATCTCGTCCAGATATTTATTGATTTAGTTCACATTCTTGAATGAAAAATAAACAGTACACTGTGTTTTGTATATAATGGGTGCATGTCACCGAGAACAAATTTAAGAGTTTAATAGTTTTCAGAATACAACTGTGAACGTTATAGTGCGTGTGTAGCATATGCTACGCAAGCGACACGTTGACATTGTTCATGAATGGATACTTGTACAAATTCCCCAATGCATGCTTCAAGTGTCGACCAGTTACCATACACATTGGCTTGGATGGATAATCATTCTGCAGCCCTACAAACTGTAATTCTTGTTTTGCTCTTTAGATACCGCAACCAAGTTTATATTTCATGATTAAAGCAGTTTACAAAGTAATATCAACTGCAATAACACTCTGAGATTTGAATATACCAGCTTTCCTGTTGTATTTGTAATAGTTTGTAGGATAATCCGACTGAACCTGTCTGAAGTTCGCAGATATTAAACAGGTGCAGACTGAAACCCGACATTTCATAACTGACAGCAAAGGACGTATAGTAAAGCCTTGCCTTATCCCCGTTAGTGTCTGTCTTAGCGGTATTATAACTGTCGGACTTGAGGCCTGTCCATTACAGCGTCTCCCCGCACGGGGTTGCTCGGAATCAACGACACCGGCATGTGACGGTCGCCGGAATCAAAGGCAGGCCCTGCAAACAAAATCACATCTATCGACGCCCGTGATTCGAGAGCTCCCAAACTGCCCAGTCGTACGGGGTTCTGATTACTGGTCCTGACTCATTCTCCTTCACAGGTGTCACGCTGTCGCCATCACCGCCGGGGTTTAAAGTCACTGTGACCAAAAAAATAAAAATGAAATAAATAAAAATGTTCTTCTCAATCGTATGTCCAATAATCAATAACAGTGGTGTTTGCATAATGCTGGTTGAATTTCAATAAGATTATCTGTGCAGGTGTGGACGAGCTGATGCGTACACATAAACCTTTGGCATTAGCAGAAAGTACTAAAGGTCTACGGGTCTCCCTCCCATAATAAACACTTTAGGGATCATATGTGTTTTAAAAAGTAACAGTCTCATTTATGTACGATTATCATCAAATTAAGCAGACTTCAAAGGTGTGGCAATGAGTACAGGGAGTCACGTGACTGTATGAATTTAATCACGTGAGAATTTGCCAGAATGTTGGAGAGCTTTATATCTGATGTAGTGGAACAATATATGTTCGTTAACGAGTACGGTCCATGGGCGTTTCATCAAAGTATATTCATAGATGCGTGCATAGCCAATTCATGTAATCAAATATGCATACATTGCTAACTGAAGGAAAATGATTCGCGCACATGGGACTTAAGCATGTTCAATCTCAGTACGTAGTTTCAATTAGGGGGAAGAGTAAGTGAGTCACTGAGTTGGGTTTACAGCCGCTTGGAAGAGTATTATGTAGCACCTCCGTAGTCCAGTGGATTGAGTGCCTCCCCAGAGAGCGCAAGACTAGTAGTTCAGTCCCCGTCGTACAAAAAGACTTTTAAAAGATGGTACTTAATATTACCCTGGTTGGGTTGCATTAGAATGATAAAACAAGGAAGGGTCGGGTCCAGGGTCAGTTGTCTGAGTGTTAGTGGAAAGTTTATGTTCATCTACGGCGTGGAATCTCAGTGGGCAAGAATTATACAAACGGCATTAATCCGGACAAGTACAACCAGTCATGTCAGTAGAATAATCGTAAACCAAATTTCACCCCATTACAGTTCCACAGTTCTGTCATCGCGTGTCACCTTCATGTTGATCACATGAGTGGTGTTAGTGTACATGTTTACCACTTTTGTGAACCACATGGACACCGATTAATGATCATCGGCGTAGTTCGAGATTCGAACTGACGAGTCAGGATCCTTAAACGCATAAGGGACGCAACTCTACACATCGAATGCAAGCGCCTTATACCATCGGTCTAACCGTGCCTCTTTCAAACTGTGCCTGCTGACATATTTTCATGATAATCATACATTTTTGTATATCGATATGTGAGGAAAATATTTCTGTGACCTTTAATATTCATATGTAAACGTCGCCCTTTATCGAACCTATGTACAGATTAAGAACAAACGCACCTATTGATGCAAGTGAAAGGACGTACTATGTACTTTTTGTAATTTAAAAAATGACCAACCTTGTGCACTTAAATCGTTATCATTCCTTAAACGTTTAGACGTTAGAGACTGTATATACTGTACCCGACGCTGTGGGAAGTATGATGTGGTTTGATAATGGAATTGTGTATGACAATTAACATCAGGTCATACGACTTCTGATACACTAACAGACCTTGGAATCCGTTTGCTTGTATACAACGGTTTTGTATTACCCCTTCTATTGGATATACAGATATTTTATAATTATCGTAATAAGCTATTCTCTTTATGTTAAAGAAACAAAGTTATATAACCCATTTTGAATTAAAACATTTGAATTTATTTTAAAAACACACATTTCAAATAGATGGATTGCCATTATAGAAGGATAAAAATTCTTAATGTGTTGCTTTTATTATGTGATACTTTATTTTATTATGTTTATAAGTTTAAATTAATGTAACAAAATACAACAGAACCTATAGCAGTCATGAGTATGAGATGTAAGATTATTACTCGAAATGGAAAAGAACCTTGGTCATTCAACCCACTGCGAGATGTCCATACTAATACAATTTCTAATATTAATTCGGTATCCAAATATTTAACCAAATATTCCTACCGAGGAGAGAAGCACTAAACCTCACTCGGTCATCTGACAGACTGTAAGATAAGCAACAATAGCTTGGCTTGATTGATCTGGCTTTGATTGGCTGAGCGAATACACTGTAATCAGGAAGGCTCGCTCGGACACAGCCGCCACCGGTGCTTCTAGGAAACCAGTACTGAGACGGCCGCCAGGGGCGCTGTATACCTGACAGGGGTCGGGACAGACACTTCATGAAATACCTTGTGGGGGGAAATCGAACATACTTTGATAATGAGTAACAAAGAGGCATATGGTTGATAAAAGAATATTTTCATCTTGAGATTGGACATTTATGCTGAATATATTTTAACTTTGCTAATAATGTATTAGAGGAATCTTTTTCATTAAACGAGAGCATGTTCTATTATGTATAGAACGTTTTCATGATTTTTATTTTCATTCTAAACGATACATAAAATAAAAGATTGCACAATGCCAATTAGAAGAGGTCAAATGTAGCTAGTGTTATATCTGGTATTAGACTTGTTATCAGTTAAGCGCAGATTATAGTGCTTTTGGGGTTTGGATCCTATCCGGGTTTCCAACCAACCCTCTCAATGTGAGACAAGAAATTGTTAGCACAAAGAGTTATCGATCTAACCCAATCAGCTGTCTGGGCTTCTATAAAAGGTGTTTTCCCGAGTGTATATTTTATGTAATTTGAACATAAAAAGAGCTTCATTATCCAATACTCAGATCGACAATAGTTTGTAAAAGTAATCTGTCTCTGGGTAATTGTGTGTAAAATGACGACATTGGTAAGAAATGAATTTGAAATCACATGCCCCCTCCCATGTTTGTAAAGTAGAAAATGTGTGCTATGTTTTTCTAATTTTCTGAAGTTTAACATTATATTTTAAAAACCATGCACAAAACATCTTTTAGTGCTGACTAGGCGCAAGTACAATTAATTATTTTGGGTTACAATGTTACTTTTTAAGATAATTTCAACTAAAGGTTTAGTTTTTATGCCCTTTAGTTATTTTTTTTGTCTGCGTATCAACTTTAGCTACTCACTGATATTTGATAAAACTAACCTTCACTTCCACCCCTGTGGTGTGATCAAATTTATCTTTTAAAGTTTGGATTTTTTATCTCATGTTACAACAGGACTCGGCATGACAATTTCCTGAACGACTTCGAAACCTGAAAAGGCACGGAAACTGTACATTGTTGCCTTTACAATTTCCTAAACTGAGAAACAAGGTTGTATTTGAAAATATTGGAAGGTTGTGTTGGAAGTAGACACGTGACTGAGACCTGCACATCTCTGTTCTGTTTAACAACGCGTGCAAACCTATACAGAGGAACTGCAAGCATAGGCGTACAAGGTTCATTTTTACAGTCTTTCATTAACATTTCAAGGAATTTCACAAACGTTTTCACGTTTGCACGTGCTTAGTGGATTATTCAATGCTGACAGTGTACAACCCTGTAAGGGGTGAAATACATGTAAATGAGATAACTTTAAAACCCGTTCCTTAATTATGAAATTCATCTCATCCTGACTGCCACAATTACCCTTTTATACGGTTTTTAAAAGTTTTTGTTTTTCTTATCACATCAAAATAGTGATGCTTTTCTCTGAGGCTTTGAATCTAAAACTCTAAACTAACCAGATACATCCAGCTATATTCCTATCAATTTACAACTGTAACAAATACACTAAAACATCTTTGCTGATCTTTAGAATTTTTTTGAAAATCTCTAGAATTTTTGTTTACGTGTTTTATAACTTTTTACCTCGTTTAAAAGCATTGCTATTATTCCAAGTAAGTTTTGTACAAGCGAAGAATAATATGTAATTTCTGAGTTCTGAGTTCACTATTTTCTCTAGTCGGTCTGCTTGACAAACATCTAGATAATATACTTGTGTAAAATAAATGTCAGTTTTCTAAATAACAAATGATTAAGACTAAGACATTTGACTAAGTAATGAATAAATTCAGCCATGTTCACACTGCCGCTCGAACCATTTCCTTAACTTCTGAGAATTTGTAGGGAAACCAAACCATTACACATACTTCAACTATTAAATTACTGTTTTCATGAAATCGCGGAAACCATCTCTGTTTCAATTTTGATTGTGAAATTTGTTTAAATTCACCGATTCGATATTCTGACCAGTTCATGTAGTAAACCTATATGAAATAAATGCGAACATAATTTCAGAAGAATTCTGTCTGTAAGACCCCGCTTATGCGTCTATACGGGATCGGTTAAATGGTTTTGATAAAGTCTATTTATTTTCTGCTTGGCATTCCCGTGGTGTTTGGCGTTAAAACATCTGTAGTGATTATTCTAATTTGCCACCTTTTGTTGTTATCAGGTTAACGGTTAATCTTCGAAGTTCTAATATGCGTGTTTATTTCAACCATGGTTGTAAGTGTACATTCTGTATATTATTGAAGCCCGACACCACCATTGCGTAGATAATCTCGCGATGAAATCATGTATGATAGATAATGTTATGTTGCAAACTTTTCTCAATTATTCCTAAGAAAAATATTTGCAATTGATTATAAGGAATGAAACACTCAACTTTTTTGTAAGGAATAATAAAGCAATGGAAACCAAAGTTTGCTTCAAAACATATTCTTGCAAATATAAGTATGTATTTTCACGTACACTTCTCAACTATAGCGGTAATGAGATAGTTAATTTATTTATATATGCTACGGTCGATGTGTGAAATCAATCGATGTGTTAAATGTGATTCCTTAGAACATTAAAAAGATATTATATAAAATGTTATTTTACAAACTGGCTGAAATATCTGTCCATTTAATGATCAAATTGACTAAATATTATCAAGAGCTTCAAAGGGCTGAAAAAGATCACAGTAGACTAATTTTGCCCGGATTCGAAAAAACCCCAACATAAATGATACATAGATATATACAGAAACATTTATACATTCGTTTTCATAAATATAAACATAAAAATATTTGGAAACTGTTATTATATTTTAAAATGAACAGATTTCACAATCAATTTGTGAAAATTAATAACTATTGTAAATTGATAAAGCGAAAATATCACTTTGGACATTAACTGACTTCACACCTTGACGTATGGTAGGTAAGTAATTTGCAGCATCATGAACCGGAATGTTTGCAATATTACAAAATAATAATAGTACTTGGTGGCTTTCTTATACTGACATATTTCGGGGAAAACCATGACTGTTTAATCATGTACATGAATTCATTATGACTTCTAAACTATATGTGGAAATAACGCAATATACATTAAGAATATGTCGTACCTGGTTAACCTGGCTAGTATTATCATAAAATGAACCCTATTTATGATCGTAAATTCACAGCGTTAACGCAAAACATAATCTTTGTTGATTATTCACCGAAACAGAATCCACTGCGCCTAAAAGGAAACAACAGCCGTGAAAATTATTTGAATAGATAACTGAAAAAAATGATGATGCAGGCATTCGCCAAAGATGCATGTCCTGCCTGCTGGCATCATCCCTTGCTAACACAATTTGTATAAATTAATTGTTTGTTGCACAGCGGTACTCATGACTCCCGACGTAAACGAACCAGACAGTCAACTGACGGACCGGAACATCCAGTGACACGATAGTGCATTTACTGATTTTTTTAAACTGAAAAAGGACTAAAGAACAGCGTGAAAGGACGCTGTTGTTGACAATGTTTTGTCCACTTTCTCGACTCTTAAAAAGATGCTTCAATATATTTCAAGAGCTTCTAATTGGTGACGATGGTGATGATGATGATGATGATGATGATGATGCTATTGGTGATAATAGTGGTGATGTTAGTAGTGGTGGTAATGATGATGATGATATTGATGATACTATCGATGTTGTGTAACGTTTTGGTTGTCGTTGGATGTGACCGATGCTCGTGTTGGTTGTCAATACATGTGCTGTTGTAGTTGACGCTATGTTTCTGGTCGTGCCATGCCTGATGACAATTGTGTTTATATTTGCAGGAGCCCAATACCCAATTGAAGACGAGAACAAGCGAACCCGTACCGCTTACACTCGAGGTCAGCTTCTAGAGCTAGAGAAGGAATTTCACTTCAATAAATACATTTCCCGACCACGTCGGATAGAGTTAGCCGCCATGTTGAATCTTACAGAGAGACATATAAAGATATGGTTTCAGAATAGAAGGATGAAGTGGAAGAAGGATGAAGCGAAACGTCGACCCGCACCCCGCTCCACAGGAAAACCCCCCAGTCCCATGTCCCCCACCCTCGACAGCGGGGAGGGTAGCCCCGGGGACATGACTGACTCTCCGGAGGGTCACGTTCACGATGAGTTCTCTCCAGACACCAAAGTAGTACCAAAAGAACATATGAATGGTGATGGTGACACCAGCAAGGATTACCATACAGCAACTTGATGATCATTATCATTATGATCCAGTGATTGACACAAGGACTGCATCAGCAGTCGGACTAGTGAATCGAAAAGTGCTGTTTCGAAGGCTACAGGTACACTCTTGGAGGAAAGACGTTGACGGAGTGTGTTGGATGTCGTTAGTGATATCTACTTCAAACGAACTATATTTTTACGGACATTATCTGAACCATACTGACAAGGAAGAGTGTGGATATCCATAAGAAGGAATATTAGATAAAATATAATTAAAATCGAAGTTGGAACTGTGTTTTGGTTTTCCAGGTTAGGGCTACGACAATCTCCTGTACCTGTAGACCTCTCTACCTATCCTGCGTGGTAAAGCCCTTCAAGTGTCTGCTGTAGTCACGCCCTCTGAGGTGGGTGTGCAGTCTCTAGTCAAACTGTGCACAACTGTGGGACTTAACAGTTGAAAACTATGCAAATCTCAGATGGTCAGAAGACTAGCATTTCTTGAACACGCTCACTACCAGGAGAAAGGGCATCGGCCGTACAGCAGAGAAGTGCCCTTTCGATTTCAGAACGATGTATACAGTTATAGTGTTGTAAATGTGTGTGTATTATGGTGCAACAAACGGACGTATTGTGGGTTTCTGTACAGCAACGTTGTCTGAACCAAGTCTAGTTGAGATACTTTGTATTGCAGACACTTACACGTGGCGGTTCTCACCAGCTTGACATGAAGCTGTCGGAAAAGACTGAATTTAGGGATAGACGTATGATTTCTACCTTGTTGTGTTTTAACCATTATTGAGTAAACTAGATACAATATCTACATCCATGTCGTTATACTTGCACATGCTATCTCAGTAATGATGTATGAATGAAGTATGAAGGGTCGTGGTGAGGTGTTGGTCTGGGCATTGCCCTGCTTATGGTTGACAGGTAAGAAGATGGGCAAATATATGACACTACTCTTGCTTCGAAATCCTCTTCCCTATTTTCTCTCTGTTTGGTCAGGATTCTACGCAGCATTATATTTCCTTTGTTTAAATCCAAGCTTAGCCCATGTCGTTTTGGGGCCGTGGTGCTTCTGGGATGACCAAACTCGATTTAAACTTACTGACAATCAGGATAGCTTCAACTTTCAAACAGCCAACTTTCCCTTCATGTCGAGTAGTATTCTAGCAGCTAGAGCCTTTGGTGTCATTTTACAACTTCTGAGGTACAATCGAGCATGATCGTTCGATGACTTCAAAAGGTCATAGGACTCTTGCTCATAAGTCGTTCGACAAGGGTTACAATATTGAAGGGCCCAGAAAACCTTCCAAAAGTGTTTTATTGTAGATATGTGGACAACATCCCAAACTAGACCCATCACTGAAAATGATGTCTGATGCAATTGTATGTCATGTGAATAATTGCCTTGCCTTAGCATGTGTTGCCGACGGCTGTAGCTCTATGGGTGGGCTTTGCGAAAGTCCTGTATCTTCACGATTTGTGATTCGTAAACAGATATAGATTACTGATTCGTAAACAAATGTAAATGCTCATGATATCGTCTGAATGGTGCAGTTCACTCTACCCTTAGGTTCCTGTTACATTTAAGTTTACCATGAAAAGTTGGGGTTTAGCACTGAGTGGTCAAAAACACGATAAAACACTGTACTCTAAACCAATTCTTCTCCACCAAATTTTAAACAGTCATATAAACATAAATGCCTATTGGTTTCAGAAGCATGAAATGCTTAGTTTCAATGACAAAAAGCTGAATACAAATTCAGCGCACATATGCTCCTTGTTGACACCAAAAGATGTAGACAGAAGAATAAAAAATAAAAGTACCTGATACATCATTGTTGAAAACTGCGTCCCCGCATTATATTGTCAGGTGGCAGTCTCCGTGGAACATCGCCTTTGAACTTCGAGTCGGTGATAAATGGCGGAGTTGGCAACCTGTTTATCAGCAGCATCTTTGTCACTGAAAGTAGGATACATTTCTACAGGGGCCATTGGTGTTCAGGAGTATAAAACGATGATAAAGTTGCGATTTCTTCAAGATGTCATTGAACAAAACAATTGTCTTTGTTTCAGTACCTCAGTTATTTCTTTACTCTTGGTCATCAACCAACTACTACCACACAAAACACAGTCACCATTGTTACTGCGACTACTACTACTGCTGCTGCTGCTGCTACATTTCCACTTCTAACATCAGTACTGTTGGTTCATACTATTACTGCGAATGTTTGGTCTACTATACTACCAATACTATTGCTACTATACTACCAGAGCTTTGACTACTATGTCACAAATATAGCTACCAAAAGCACTCGGTTCAATACTACTATACCACCAATAGTCCTGCCACTATTAGGAATACTGTACGCCAGTAATTGTCATCACCACTCTTGCAACTACCAACGGGTCAACGTTTTAAGATGTACAATAATTTACACAGTAAACGTATAGGTCGTTCGTGATGAACAACAATTAACAAAATATATAAACTGTCATTCCTAATTGTCTTGTACTTTTATCAAGCTTAGAAAAGAAATCAGTTCGTTCATATTCAATACAAGACACAAATGTGTTCAAATGTTCAGTAATAGTCAGGCCGGGGCTAAACACCCGTTGTAATATACACGAGGTGTGTATACTGTAACTGCTACATTTTTACTTGTGATATATAATATCTGCACCCTTAGAAACATACATACTAACACTTACATCGTCCATATGTTGCTGCTGTCCCTTATTGTTTAGAACTAATAACTAACCAAGTGATACGTCAGACTATGATAATGTATGTTTCAAATGTACACATAATAGTGGCATTTGTATAAACGATGAATCTTATGTTTTAATCACGCACCGGGATTGACAATGGTAGTCAGTGAAAAGGTTCACTCACTTTCATGTAAAATTATTCTTTGCGAAGTGAATATGGATGGAAGATGTAATTGTGAAAATACTTGTAAATGTTCGATTACTGTTTAGACTGATTTGAGGAAGGAATGTGAACATTCACAAATAATTATTAAAAAGGAATATATGTTATGTACACAATAAATAAAAACACTCGCAAAGCTTGGAGTCTATTATTGAAGACACAAAAGGCAGTTTTATTTTAAGAATAACACATGTTTGTTGTTAATGTTGACATTTCACCACAAGTTACATTACGGCAAATATCGGAGCAGTTAATCATTCGGAATATTGGCATTTAAACGGAAACAGAATATATTCCGTTCGACTTTCACTGTTTCCCAAGGAAATATCTGAAAATACGACGCATCAAGGAAAATATTTTCATGACAACTGGTTCTTTTTAATTAAAATATTCTGTAAGGGCTGATGGTGACATGTAATAGAAGATGCCATTAAGGGGATTTTAATAATTACATGAACACGTCTTTTCACGTGAAATATTAATTAGCTGTGGTGTTCTAAAAATGGGAATGTAGCCACATGTATGCAATTTAAGTTTAATAGAATCGCTTTTCGTTTCCATACTATATCCGTTGTATATACTAATACTTGTTGCTTGGAACATTATCAGCACTCGATCACACATTGTTAAAACGTTAATTATACTGATATGTGATTGTGTTAATTTCCTGAATACAAATAGAACACTAAACATGAGGAAAAGAGCATAAAGGAGACCGCACTGAGAGTGTGTAGGTTTAATTCAGAGGAGTTGATCAGATATATATTTTCCGTATCGAAAGTTTATACACGGGAAGTTAAATTGTTCCTGTTTTTCACAAACCCATATGGGTTATGAAAGTTCATTAAGAAAAAGCTGTTCTGTTTAAATAGAAATAGATGAAATTAGACTTTACGATGTTCTACAGAAACATCAATAATTATATACACTAACAAGAAACATAATACACATTGCAGGTTCACAGTTGACAAATTGGTACTTGGAATATATAGTTTATATTATATTATATAGTGTATATTTTGATGTTAGATAATACTTAAAGTTTCTCATTAACCTCCTCCTGTCTCTCCTCACTGTCATTAATTATTTAATTATTGTTTTCTGCAGTTCGGTCTGTATTTGGCGAACAAGTAACTACTTGTCAAGGCCGATATCTGGATATGGTATTAAATGGATAACAAAATTTGAACCAGTTTTCTTTTTATTTTTGATCTGCAGTATTTTGCTAGTGGGAAATGAAATCAACAGTTCATTTCACTTTAACGTGTAAAGAAGAACATAATTCTATTTTGTTTAGTAGCAATTAAATCTGTAAAGGTAGTTGGGATCTTATACACCACTTACTATACATTTGAATATACTTGTCGAACTATTGTACACATTACTGATACATCGATTTTATATTGTATAGTCCGAATCCAGATGCATGTCCAAGTGCATAGCATTCTTACATTTTACTGATATTAAGTCAAATTTATAAAGTATTATTTTTTCAGTGTTATTCTTGACATTGCTGTCTCTGTCTACCATGGCGGCAATACAACGACTACTAATCAACGGTTAAATTCGTAGAGTGGGCAATATTTCTTGGGAGCCATTTAGTGTATGGTGGTGTTGTTGCCCTTGGTTTGTCAACGATGTTCACTAACATCATGAAAACGAGACACTACCCCTGCAGTTTACATCGATTTAATTTATCATGTGATGTGTCTGATGAAAAGTCTTTGTAATTATTATAAAAGTCATATCAGATATGATTTGTATGAGATGCATATTGTGCCATATCTACGGACCATTTCGGTGTTCTATCTCGGAATGACGATGTATGATATAGTACTACTCGGCCACTTGAGTAATGGACCACTACGTTTCTTTCTTGGGTTGAGTCTGCCTGGCTGTCCTCAGAAATAAATTGTTTATAATGCTCCTATTGGGATGGTTTATATACAAAACAAGCCGCCACCACTACTACTACTGCGTATACTACTACTACTACTACTACAACAACCGCCGCCACCACCACCACCACTACTACTACTGCGTATACTACTACAACCACCGCCACCACCACTACTACTACTACTACCGCCACCACCACCACCACCACTACTACTACTACTACAACCACCGCCACCACCACTACTACTACTACTACTACTACTACTACTACTACCACCACCACCACTACTACTACTACTACTACTGCCTGCCGCCACCACTACTACTACAACTACCGCCACCACCACTTCTACTACAAATACAACTACTACTACAACAACTACTACTACTACCACTGCCACCACCACTTCTACTACTACTACTGCTACTACTACTACTACTACTACTACTACTACTACTACTATCGATACAGAGTACGATTTCGTTTTCAGCGAAAAGTCATGCTTGACGCATAAGGCGATAAACGTTATAGTGTGATCATGATCGCTACTGCTTCAGATTCTGCTTCTGCACCAGCAACAACTACAACAACTACTAGTTTATAAATAGTTACACAATCACTACAGATTCTACACATATCGATATTACAACACAAGTAATGCAAATAGTACGTTTACGTTGTGTGACACCGGGACTGTGTTATTCGTAGGACTGCATGGTATTAAACTTATATTATTGGGTAAAGAACATATATAAAGTCTTTGTGATTATCTTTATGGTTTAAATAAAATCTACACCTACTTTCATTCACAACAAATGTTTCCTTCGTCATTCAATTACAAAACGACGTATTGTTATACTAAAAAATGAAAAAGAAAATAGAAGCCATGACTATATAACCTAATTTTGAGATTGTTGTTATCCGAACCATAACATTTATGTTTTGGGACTTATAATGTGGGAAATAGAACTGACAAGCACAATTTGTGTCACTCACTGTCAAACACTTAAATTCCCAATATATCGCAATACGTATCGCAATACGGGTACCGGAATCGCAATGGATTGCAATACAGTTTATTTGCCAATACACAGCCGTAGTTATGCGGCGCGACCTATAGCCATTTTACCCCCGCTCACATCAGTTTAAACAGCCGCATTGCATCAGGGTTCACGACATGACTCGCCCGTTCTGAAGGAGTGAACAGATAGTGGACAGAACAGAACTTTATTACTTTTCAGGCCGTAAGACAACGGCATATGAAGATCACAATGATTATACAAATGTATACATTTGGTGACAGGGCTGGTAGTCTGAGTTTAAGACATACAGTCGTGCCCCGTTTATCCGAACCTCAGATATCCGGAAAACTCGCCTTCCAAACGAAAATTCCTCAAAACGAATTCACAATGTTGTAAAATTACTCACTTATCCGGAAATCCGGTTTCCGTAACCGGACGGTCATTTTCACATACAAAATGCTAAAGTATATGTATTTCTTTTCGTATATCCGGATGGATGACCACCTGTCAGTATGTTTACACACACATTTTACCGAGTGGCCTTGCTTGCCCTGACAAAAGAAGTCGGCAGTCTTTGAAGCGTGAGAGGATTAACTACCTGTAATTAGCAAGGTGACACTGAGTTAATATTGAGTTGTGATTGGCAAGGCTATAAGCTACAAATAATAAATAGTAGTACAAAATACTTTCTTTTACACAGAGGACTTACATCTAGATAAAGTGACTTTATAATTCACTTTCCCAGTGACTTGTATATATCTATATCTAGTTACAAGAGTACTTCTTATGTGGCCAGGATGCAGAACCGTGCCTAATGTACAACACTACACATACTTTCTTAGTAACCGCATACTCTGAATACTAGTAGACGGAAATTGGGATACAGAGATCATCGCCAGGAAATATGACTTATTATAGTTATTATTCGTGCGTGTGTACTTTAAGCAGCTTTTATTGCATTCTTCAACAAGATGGTAATTTCTACCTTCAAGTTTATTACATGTGTCATGGGGGTTTCTTCAACTTAGAGCTGGGCTATTTGCTGTCCATAAAGCCGAGAGTCGACAGACTCTGGCAGATACAGTTTTCTGTAATGTAACGAATAGTCTGTCTGAAGATGAACATTTATCACCTCTGACAAACTTTTTGTAATCGGAGATAACGATTTTTTCAAGTGACTTGAAGAAACTTGAAGAAAAAACATATTTCTGGTTAGGTTTAGATCATTAATATATGTATATGTACACACAATCGGTAAAGAAACTGACTAAAATACATATTTTTTCATTTACACATATTTTATCCAATTTGACAATCAGTCAACTACGTCCAAATGGGGTGACACGAAAACAGCAGCGTCATAAAGATGGGTGACATTATGTGACATTATGTGACAGTATGTGACATATGATTCCCTGTCAGTGTCGGCGTTTTGACAACAAACAAAGCAGCCCAAACGGTCCTACAACTAAATTATAAAATATATATTTCTCGCCTTCGTGAAATCAAAAACGCCAAACATGTATTTGCACACACTGCAAACAAGCATAAACAGCCGAACATGTCCTGCTACCCACCACAAACAGCCGAACATGTCCTGCTACCCACCACAAACAGCCGAACATGTCCTGCTACCCACCACAAACAGCCGAACATGTCCTGCTACTCACCACAAACAGCCGAACATGTCCTGCTACCCACCACAAACAGCCGAACATGTCTACTCACCACAAACAGCCGAACATGTCCTGCTACTCACCACAAACAGCCGAACATGTCCTGCTACCCACCACAAACAGCCGAACATGTCCTGCTACTCACCACAAACAGCCGAACATGTCCTGCTACCCACCACAAACAGCCGAACATGTCCTGCTACCCACCACAAACAACTGAGTGTACTGGTCCGTCTTGGGCGCATATTATCTGACATAACGTACTAATACAGATCTAAAGAGGGGAAAACAATCACTACAAGCTACTACCCCTCTCCCACCACTTCTTCAAATTTCTAATTTCATACAAAAATCAAATAAGCAATAATAATGCCCACTCCTGTGGTCATAATCATTCCTCTTTCGGTCTGACACTAAATGGTCTGGCCGGCTCGTGTGAGAAATCCACATCATGTAGCAAAGCGCACGTAAAATCCCCAGGCGTAAGAGGCGTCTTAAGGACATTCAAGAGGGGTATGGTGTCACAACGTAAGGGGCGTCATAAGGATAAGAGGGGTATAGTGTCACGACGTAAGGGGCGTCATAAGGACATTCAAGAGGGGTATAGTGTCACGACGTAAGGGGCGTCATAAGGACATTCAAGAGGGGTGTGGACACACAGTGCAAGCTGGCTTTTATAATAATAACAGGTACCTGTGCAATAATGCGATTTTATTGATCTCTGTTCAAATGGTTCCAGAAAACGAGTAACAACACGGAGATAAATTAATTCACCAATTTGCCCTGCTGTCGATAATGGATGAGTTGGATTTGGGGATCACGGATATTGGCTGAATTGTCATAGCTGCAGAATATTCTTATTCACTGTGTCTTGCAGAAGACCCTGGCTCCGGCTCTTTGGATGACCAGACTGGACGGTGTGACGTCATCGAACAGCCGGCACGTGCCGTTCACGTGGATGAAGTACATGCACTCCGGGCACGACTCGAGACAGAGCGTCGAGCACTCCTCCTCCGACTGGGCATCCAGCGTTGGTGTTATTGACTGGTCAGTTGTGTCCACGTCATGAGCATGAAGGACGAATGTTGCAGACGCTTCACAAGGTACTGATTCAAAAGAAAAATAATGTTGTATGGAATGTAGTAGACGGAATTTCATTTTGCAGATTTCCTGTTTAAATTTCTTTTTTTATTTCCAATGTTACAATGCGTAATCTAATAGACAACGTTCATGTACTTACATCTCTTTTCGCAGAGACCAACATTTTTCTGATTGCAGTGGTAAGTGCCCCACTCGTAGCTGTTATCAGGCATCAGACCCACACATGTGTCCGCGTCCATAACGTTTGATCCAGTAGCCGAGGCCCAGTTCGAATACGTGCGACTGGCCCCATCCACCCAGTAGAAGTAACCCTGAGTTCTGTTGAGCCCAATATAAATTGGAGTGGCAGCCGAATTTCTGGAACTGAGATAGTAAAGGTCGCAATCTGTATCGCTAATGATTAATTCAAACACTGAATTCAAACATGATTGTATCCAAATTCCATCTGGTAGAGTTTGTTTCAGTGGTGAGAAGGCGAGATGCAATTGATGATAGATCGATGGTCATGATGTCAATGACTGGATTGTCTGGTCCAGACTCAATTATTTACAGCCCGCGCCATATAGCTGGAACACTGCTGGTTATGATAGCGGCGTTAAACAACAAACAAACAAACAAACAAAAAATTAGTTGGTGACAAGGTTAAGTGAAGACGAGATCATTCACGCTGTGAAGTTGTTTGTCCCACAAAATAAGATCATCTCAGTCATAACCTATTCATGGAGTTCTCAACACTGTTGCCACCACCAGTCACTTCATGCATGGAGATGCACGGAGATGCTTTGTTTGTTTTTACATTAACGCTACACTCGGCAATATTGCATTTTTGCGTCTATGATTTTAAGTACATCCAAAAGTAAGTTTGAATGTTACCTTCATTGGAGAAAAGTTTAAAAGTGAATTATCCATTAAAGGTCACATGCAACAAAAACAAAACATAATTAAATCACAATTATCACTTATTCATGACATATACTATACTTTGCTGATTATGAAAAGACAAATAAACACAATTATAGGCGTACAATCGCAAATCAAAAGTGCAATATTTTGTACTTGGGTTTACTTCCCTCGAAACGAAGCACCCGTGATACCGAACCCAGTCAGAGGGGATGGGCGTGCACTAAGTGTAACGAAGCCTTTCATTGGCTGGTTCATTTGCCGATACGCTCAGGACTCTTTGTGTTGTGTATAGAGATGTTAGGTTTTGTAAAAACGTGCTTATTTTTTGTGTATAACATTTTGCAATCAACAGACATCATAACATGTCATGTGTACAAGAATCACGCCTGCCTGTCTGTGTAATTACATAATGTGATAGAGACAGAACTCGGGTGCACGAGCCATAAATCAATGCGTTTTGTTTATGGTGTATAGCCTGATAGGTGTTAAGTTCAAATTGCATGTGGTCAGTGATCGACTATGGTTGAAACATAGCTGAGTAGATCTAGATCCTTAACAAGGTTCTTTTATGTAACGAGTAGATTATTTACTATTTGTTGCTTGTGTACACAACCAAGATTAGACTACTCCTGCTCACGACCTTATAATTCGGACATCCCGCTTCCAAGCTGCGCGAACCTATTCACTGCGCATGCGCCATGAGCGCAGTACAGCGCAGCGCAGCACAGCTGTTGAAACCACTTTTCACCCCAGCTGGGGTGAATTTAGTGAATCGTTTGAACTCCGATTTCACGGGGTTTTTTCATCGCGTTATTTTTCAACTTTATAAGTTGAATTTGCATTTTTGATAATTTGTTACTGTAAGTCCATACCGAAAGGTAGAAGAATCTGCAAAGTTGTGTTTTACGTTGCATGTGACCTTTAAAGAATTATGTTCGGCAATCTCACAGTGTATGATCTCGTACACTGCAAACCGGATATAGTGCGCTGTACGCTCGTGCTTTGGTTGATAGATGTGTCGTCTAAACAGGTATGCTCGATCAAAAACGTGTATTAAAAGACAAAGAACAGTAAAATAACACAGGCAAATAGGCTGCGCTACAACATTAGATAACTTTGATATAATATTTACAGTAATTATTAGCGAGATATCTGTATGTTAAAGAAAACATAATTTTTTTCACCTCTTGCGCATCGAGCCAAATTCGACAGGCTTTTACTCACATATACCATCATGTTAGCCTAAAGAGCTACCAGTATTCTCTTTGTAATATATTTTAGAATGTATGTGTGAATTTTCATGTTTCAAACTGGTTTAGTTATGATGTTATCAATGAATTCACTGGCAACAATACAGCATCACTATACTGGGTTATAGCCGAAACTGTTTGTTTCTCTGTACCGAATATAGCGTATAACTGAATAACGTCCTGACTGAGAGCTTATTCAAAGGTGGGCTTTATTGATATATTTGGACACATTCAACGTATGTATATATTGTACTGGTATATCTTGTTTTGAGAGAACTTATTACGAAAACATATTAGGACTGTCTCCAATCACAAGTTACAGCTTTCAGAAATTTGTCATGAGCAAGAGTTTTTCCAACTTTGAGTTGTCTCCCTTGTCTCACGTGACCACTGCAAATCTTAGTGACATCATGACCCAATGACATGAACTATGTTTTTTTATTCGTCTGAACATTCGGTAACCTGTTCTAATTCACGAAATTCCAAACTGTTAAGAAGTTCTTCACAACTTTCCAAAATACGAGTTTCGTGTGATAGTTAACATGTTTCCGATGAGAGTCGGATGCTCCTTTACCCCACATAAATCAACATCCCCTTACTTTCCACCCGTACAGGCATTGATTTTCTTTCCATTAACACACATTTTGTAAGTGTTAACTTGTTTTGGGTCAGTTTTAGCAATCATGTCCTGCATTTGCAAGAAGGTACAAGTTGGTTGTCTTCAATTGGACCTTTCATTCTGTCCAGAACAGTCCTATCAGGAACTGCGAAGTCTCGGTGTACTTTGGAATCATTAGGAACATACACACCACTAGGGACTATTCCCTCTGTCACTGTGCCGGTGTTTTTCAGCCCAATGCTCCAAAAACACTGTGTAACATCACTGTATCTCATCAGTACAGTGTTGTCGAGTAAATACCACGATACAGCACGAACGCAATATTGTCAAAGGGAAATGAATTTGAAGCAACCAATCGTGTAAAGTTAAAAAACATATCATCATGCCCGACTTCCTTTAAGTTATTTCAGACTAGTTGAAGAAATTCTATCATTTCTTTCATAGAACCTCCATCAAAACTCCCACATGCAGGAATAACAATTGTCGATAAGGTCCGAGGGCTAGCGTCATGCGTGGAAAATGTTTTTGTATTCCTATCTAGTTCCTCTGTTAACTCATTCATTGGCAAGACGCATCTGGCCAAACACGCCTTCCTTCATATCACATTTAGACTTTTTCTTAAGGGGACTGAATACTTCAGTTTGAAATTTTGGGTTTGAATATACAATGTTTAAGATAAGATATTAGAATTTGTATTTTAATTCACTGGATGGTGATTGATAATACAGTGGTCACTGATAATGTTGAAAGAATGTGTCCGAAAATCACAATAATAGCAAACTGAAGTGTTCTTTTAGTTGACCTGTGTTGAATTTAGAAGTACCTTAAGAAAATGAAGCAAAATATATAATTAGGAACTTCAATTACTTAGAAATGATAACATGAACTAACTAGAAACCGTACAGTGATTTGTTTTGAAAGCGCTATCAACCAACTGTACTAGCGGGTATCAACTTGTACGGTGATGATGCATAGGTGGGTAACGTTTAACTCTCGTGTAAAGAAACGAATAGTCTGTGTTAGGATTCCGAATATTATACACCATTTGAAAGCTTATTTATCACATATTTCATATGTTGTCAAATTATACCAAGAAACTGCGAAATTAAGGCATATTGTGGCTTCATTTCCGATGTTTTCTGTGAAGGAGCAATATCGGCGATGCGCTTTTGATATTTGAAAGAAATAAGAGGGTCATTATCCAAATTAGCAGTGAATTATAGTTTATAAGAGTAAAAGGAAGTGTTTCGCTCATTTTAGTACTTGAACTATACTCAAAGTAATAAAAAAAACAGCAAAAAGGAGCCCGTGACAACGTTTCTATAAACTAAAGCACGAACGTACAGCGCACTATATCCGGTTTGCACTGTATGAGATCATACACTGTGAATCTGCTATGAACATAATATAAATATCTACCGAGCATCAGAAGGAATTCAGAGTGGAAACACACTAGAGATGTTCAAGAGCAACTGAAAGATCGTCGTCATAACAAAATTGATCATCTGTCAAAAAGCATCTCAAACATAACATGTTTTATGAAAAGTATAATTGGACTTTGACTGATTGAGTTTTTTCAAACACGGTGCATATAGCTTCGATTCATAAGAATTTGTAAAATAAAAGTGTATTAATATGTTACGTAAATCATTAACCGGTTTTACTCAAGTTAATAAATGTCTTCGTACAGCTTAAAAAAAGGACAAATGGGGACGGACGGGGCCAGTTTGCCAGATAATGCAAGGAAGGTCGTAGCTGGCCTCTGGCAACAATATCCTAACTTATGACTCGAACATAAAATATATTATAGCGCTCTGTTCAAATTAGTTATCCATTCTCTGAACGTTTTTAGAGAATAATTGGACATTGTGTTTTGCTTTTAAACGTTACCTGGCGTTGCTGATGAGAATTAAGAAGGGGTGATAACTCACCTCAGGTACCTGATCGCCTTCAGAGACCGAGTCACGGTGTTGAGAACGGCGAGGTCTGTGTACCCGAGTTGCTGACATCTCATTCGGGCATCATAGAAGCTGAACCTCTCCTCCAGCAGCAAGAATTTGCCTACACAGTGACCTGGGAGCAAATTGATACAATCAGTTGACGATAACACGTATAGTGACGCACAGGCAAACTGTAGCGCAAATAGGGTTGCGCAACAGAATTTTTTACCAGTCTTCCTTTTTGCGAGCGAGGCGAAGCGAGTAAAGGTTATCAACGTACTTCCCTCGCTTCGGTTCGAAAAATATTTTTAATGACAAAATAAAATATCGCCACCATCAAAGGTAGACACCCATTTCCTCACGGGGTAGTACGCTCAGATTTCCAACCTCATATTTAATAATTACTCACGTAAAATATATTTCATTCAACATTTTAAGCGCCATTCGTGGCATATCAAATTGTTCTTCGCCTCCATTACCCTGTCAGCTTCCGGGGCGGTGGGGTAGCCCAGCGGTTAAAGCGTTCGCTCGTCACGCCGAAGTCCCGGGTTCGTTTCCCAGCATGGGTACAATGTGTGAAGCCAATTTCTGGTGTCCTCCGCCGTGATATTGCTGGAATGTTGCTAAAGGCGGCGTAAACCCAAGCTCTCTCACTCACCTTGTCACAGTGACACCACCACATTGACATCGTCACATTTACACCTGCACAGTGACACCATCCTAGTGACACCATCACACTGAAACCATCCCAGTGACACCACCTAAGTGACACAATCAAAGTGAGACCATCCCAATGACACTACCCTAGTGACACAATCAAAGTGAAACCATCCCAATGACACAATACCAGGGACACATTCCAAGTGACACCACCACAGGGACACAATCCAAGTGACACCACCACAGTGACACTATCCCAGTGACACCATGGCACTGACACCATCACACTGACACCATCCCAGTGACACACCTTGACATCAACACATTTACTCCATCACAGTGACACCAACAGTGACACCATCCCAGTGACACCATCCTACTGACACCATCACACTGACACCATCCCAGTGACACACCTTGACATCAACAGATTTACTCCATCACAGTGACACCAACAGTGACACCATTCCAGTGACACCATCCTACTGACACCATCACACTGACACCATCCCAGTGACACACCTTGACATCAACAGATTTACTCCATCACAGTGACACCAACAGTGACACTATCCCAGTGACACCATCCTACTGACACCATCCTGACACCATCCCACACCACTGACACCATCACACTGACACCATCCCAGTGACACACCTTGACATCAACACATTTACTCCATCACGGTGACACCAACAGTGACACCATCACAGTGACACCATCCTACTGACACCATCACACTGACACCATCCCAGTGACACACCTTGACATCAACAGATTTACTCCATCACAGTGACACCAACAGTGACACCATTCCAGTGACACCATCCTACTGACACCATCACACTGACACCATCCCAGTGACACACCTTGACATCAACAGATTTACTCCATCACAGTGACACCAACAGTGACACTATCCCAGTGACACCATCCTACTGACACCATCACACTGACACCATCCCAGTGACACACCTTGACATCAACAGATTAACTCCATCACAGTGACACCAACAGTGACACCATCCCAGTGACACCATCGCAGTGACACCATCACAATGACACCATCCCAGTGACACACCCTGACATCAACACATTTACACCATCCCAGTGACACCAAGAGAGTGACATCATCCCAGTGACACCATCGCAGTGACACCATCACAATGACACCATCACAGTGACCCCATCAGTGACACCATCACAATGACACCATCAAAGTGACACCATCACAGTGACACCATCCCAGTGACACCGCCAGAGTGACACCATCCCAATGACACCATCACAGTGACACCGTCAGAGTGACACCATCCCAGTGACACCATCGCAGTGACACCATCACAGTGACACCATCGCAGTGACACCATCAAAGTGACACCATCACACTGACACCATCGAGTGACACCATCACAATGACACCATCACCCGCTATATAGCTGGAATATTGCTGAGTGCGGCGTAAAACTCAACTCACTCACTCACTCGACTCACTGACACCATCACAGTGACACCATCACAGAGACACCATCCCGGTGACTTGCTAAGCCCTATGATCTACAGATAACAAAGCCTTAAAACTGTCATAGCAACTGAAAACTAGTAATGAAAACACAGTTACCTCCAAAATACACTAAACACACGACTTTCAGACAATATGAACCATTAAAATGTCCATGGAATAAAAACACTTACCTTCACACACGTGAACCACTATTGCCAGCAGAACCAGTGCGTATATGACAACCTGCATAGCTAACTATCAAGGGCTCTCCCAGGTCCCAGAGTGAGTCCAACGTCGTCAATTTGCAAACTTAACTCTCCATGTTTACCTATAACTCGTGTTCTTGCACACGAGCATTCTTCGTTGGGTAACGACAATATTCGTTATGTATGCTGAAAGAATTAAATCAGGTGTCTTTCAGGAAAGGAAAAGTTAGGTCAACACAAGACCATGTATGCTCGTCGTGTTCCCGGATTGTCCTTTGTTAAGTGGGCGCATTACGTTCAAGGCAAAACGCCATCGTGTACGAATACGTGAGTGTGTATGGCAACTTATCATTAATTCCATCAATGGCGTTAGTGCAGCCATGACAATGACACCTTCAGAACAATTTTATTGGTTTTATCTTTGGGGCTTTAGTGAAATACATAACAATCAAAAGAGTGCCGTGTGTCACACTCCGGGACAATCCTGCTTATTGCACAACAGTATGATCTGGCCAGAATATACAAAACTTGATTAATGAGTTCTAAGCATAGAAACATAATGAATTATGAAATAATAATAGTCTGTTTTTGGACATAACATGGTGTCGTAGATGTTTTTTTCCACAAAATGTAGACATAATCTCAACATTCAAGATGGTATGTTTAAACCTGGAAACACTGAAGGCGGAAACATGTTAAGATGAGGCTAGGGCATTGATAATGATCCCATTCTAAGATCATGAATCTGGCGGGCAAACCAACATGTGATCATGATCGTAAGTACTGGGGGCAAATTCTTTTGTCAGTTAAAATTATGTTGTTTTTAACCGCTTCCTAAATGCTGTGTGCCATGGGTCCGAGGCCTCACAGTTTTGTATGAGTAAGTCATCTATCTATCTATCAAATTCAAACGATATCTCAGGTAACCAAACGGCAAACTAGATCTGAGCACTTGTACTTGTAATAGTCCTCACTACTCCTTGGCTCGTACTAGCCCAGACTACTCTTGAACTAGCCCAGATCGAGTACTCTTGCTTGTACTAGCCATGCTATTTTGTGCTTGTACTAGCCCAGACTATTCTTGTACTTGTACTAACCCAGGCTTCTCTTGTACTTGTACTAACCCAGGCTACTCTTGTACTTGTACTAACCCTGATTACTCTTGTACTTGTACTAACCCAGGCTTCTCTTGTACTTGTACTAACCCAGACTACTCTTGTACTTGTACTAACCCAGACTACTCTTGTACTTGTATTAACCCAGGCTTCTCTTGTACTTGTACTAACCCAGGCTACTCTTGTACTTGTACTAACCCAGGCTACTCCTCTACTTGTACTAACCCTGACTACTCTTGTACTTGTACTAACCCTGACTACTCTTGTACTTGTACTAACCCAGGCTACTCTTGTACTTGTACTAACCCAGGCTACTCTTGTACTTGTACTAACCCTGATTACTCTTGTACTTGTACTAACCCAGGCTTCTCTTGTACTTGTACTAACCCTGACTACTCTTGTACTTGTACTAACCCAGACTACTCTTGTACTTGTACTAACCCAGGCTTCTCTTGTACTTGTACTAACCCAGGCTACTCTTGTACTTGTACTAACCCAGGCTACTCTTGTACTTGTACTAACCCAGGCTTCTCTTGTACTAACCCAGACTACTCTTGTATTTGTACTAACCCAGGCTACTCTTGTACTAACCCAGGCTACTCTTGTACTTGTACTAACCCAGGCTACTCTTGTACTTGTACTTACCCAGGCTACTCTTGTACTAACCCAGACTACTCTTGTACTTGTACTAACCCAGACTACTCTTGTACTTGTACTAACCCACTAACCCAGGCTACTCTTGTACTTGTACTAACCCTGATTACTCTTGTACTTGTACTAACCCAGGCTACTCTTGTACTTGTACTAACCCAGACTACTCTTGTACTTGTACTAACCCAGACTACTCTTGTACTTGTATTAACCCAGGCTTCTCTTGTACTTGTACTAACCCAGGCTACTCTTGTACTTGTACTAACCCAGGCTACTCTTGTACTAACCCAGGCTACTCTTGTACTTGTACTAACCCAGGCTACTCTTGTACTTGTACTTACCCAGGCTACTCTTGTACTAACCCAGACTACTCTTTGTACTTGTACTAACCCAGACTACTCTTGTACTTGTACTAACCCACTAACCCAGGCTACTCTTGTACTTGTACTAACCCACTAACCCAGGCTACTCTTGTACTAACCCAGACTACTCTTGTACTTGTACTAACCCAGACTACTCTTGTACTTGTACTAACCCACTAACCCAGACTACTCTTGTACTTGTACTAACCCAATAACCAAGGCTACTCTTGTACTTATACTTACCCAGGCTACTCTTGTACTTGTACTAACCCAGGCTTCTCTTGTACTAACCCAGACTACTCTTGTACTTGTACTAACCCAGACTACTCTTGTACTTGTACTAACCCACTAACCCAGGATATTCTTGTACTTGTACTTACCCAGGCTACTCTTTTACTTGTACTAACCCAGACTACTCTTGTACTTGTACTAACCCAGACTACTCTTGTACTTGTACTAACCCAGACTACTCTTGTTCTTGTACTAACCCAAACTACTCTTGTACTTGTACTAACCCAGACTACTCTTGTACTTTGTACTAACCCAGACTACTCTTGTACTTGTACTAACCCAGACTACTCTTGTACTTGTACTAACCCAGACTACTCTTGTACTTGTACTAACCCAGACTACTCTTGTACTTGTACTAACCCAGACTACTCTTGTACATTGATTTGTAAACCAAGTCAAGTTCATAATGCTATTGTGCAATGTTGTTGTTTGTTGGGTCTTGCATGGTTTCTCACTGAGTTCTTTCGCGAATAGATTTTTGGGATAACACTTGTGTTCAATATTTTTGCGGTCGGCTCCTATCACGTACAGTATACTTACTTCCAGCTGACCAGTCTTGTGTCGCCCCCTTAAATGCTGAGAGCCAGGCAGGGTAATAAGGAGCACCGTCCTTTAACGTCTTGGTATGCTGTGGCATGACGTCATCGTGGGATTGAACCACCGACCAGACGCTCTATCCAGTAGACAACGGAGGTGAGCCTACACAGACTAAATACGTGTGAAAACAGCCTAGCGTCAACTATGATTTTGATGATGATTTTATGGAGAAGCATGTACAATGTGAATCCCCCCCAACCCCTCCCTAAAATGTATGTACAAGGTAAGTGACCCCACCCCCTGCATGTCATGTACAAAATCAATGACACCCCTCTAGTATAGGTGTACAAAATTTATGAGTCCCCAACTCTCCCCTGAAAAAAATGTATGACACCCCCACTCCTAAAATCATCATTACACCCTAGAAGTAAATTATGGACCGTCCCTAACACACATATATGTAACTAGTCCGACAAATCACTGCACATGTAACCTGCACGTATAACCCGGTCCCATAACCCGTGTAACCACATATGTCATGTTCGCCTTTCCCTAACTTTTATTAGATTTGAAACAAATGATAAGTTCATACGAACAACCGTTCACGCAAGTGGCCCGAAACGCAAATATATTCCTAATTTGGAAATAATGGAAATAAATATATCCAATTTCTTTCAAAGTCTAAATCTAAATATGTATGTTTATTCATTTTGAAAGAATATGGTCGCTGACAGTCAGTCAACACGGGATCAGTCCATTACGAACCGATCCTGTCAGGAGGGCCGAAGAGGGTTTGCTCCAATGGTTTGTGCTCTATATTTGATACTCTGCGCAGTACAAAAAGAAGCACACCGTAAACCTGGGAGTAACTTCCGGGTCCTGAACGTCGGTGATAAATATTTATCGCTTTGGAATATGTAAATAACAGTACATTGATGTAGACAATGCTGCATAATATAAAACGGGATTTGGAATAACTTACACTCGTCTGATTAAAGGTAAGACGCCCTTTTTGTTCGAATCAATCCACGCGACACCAGCGATCAGTCGAAGACCCGGTCAGAAATTGAGAATTGAAATTCTTCCAAAATGTTATACAATGAATTTTATTCATGGTAGATGCAAACAAATACCTCATCATGACTTTGGGGACGTTTTTGGATATCCGTACTTACATCTTCCTCGTGATGGGCATAAGTTATTTGTTTGGTGGATTGTTTTTAGGGTTGGATAGATTGCCAAACGAACAGGCATTTATGATTTACGAAACCAGATTCTATCAAACTCTGAACATAAAAACATTAGTGCTTGCCACTGTATGTAAATGTTGAAGAGTTATCAGGTTGGTGTGATAACAATTCCCAACGCCTTAACCCTGTCATTTTAGTGCTTATATATTATAGTTTATCAGAGCTCCAGATAAGATTTAGCTCATGTGGGTACTGTACCCACTGTATTTTTTAGAGTGGGTATTATGAATGTTGAGTGGGTATTTCATTTTCCGTTACCCACTGCTTTCAAATATGTGCGTATTTCAGTCATTTTACTCACCTAAGTATTATGTCATTGAGTAAGTTTACTAAGCAGGTATGTTCTGCCTTATGTCATACCTAATCAAAACCAAAAAATCACTCATCCTATACTGACAGTACAACACTTGTCCTATACTAACAGTACAACTTGATAGCAATCGATGTCTTTTTCATAACGCAAGCGATTTTAATAAATATATTCTGTATGCATTTGTTTTAAACTTTTTATGTATCTAACATTTTAAATGTGAATTGGTACGCAAAGAATTATTTTCAATGCGTGGTTGGAAATTTTCTATGCATATTTTATCCGGATACGCAGCTTATCTGGGCCTCTGGTTTATAATAAATTGAATAATTTGAATTGAATAATTTTTTCACCCATCAATTGGGCTGTCTAGCTGTAAAATTAGATTTGTCCGGCAGAAATCTAGCCCGTCTCAGGGCGGTCGGACAGGCCTTTTTTACACTGGTTTCAATAATTCCCAACTCAAACCTTACCCAATGGAATCACTTTGCAATGATCTCCCCATTTAAATCAATTGGCTTAGGCACATCTTTCTGATAAAACAACCTTTCTGATAAAACAACTTTCTGATCAAACACCCTTCACCATGTTCACCATATTCACTTTCCCATGTGTGAGTTAGAGTCGGGTACCCCAAACTTATCAAACACCCCTTTGGGTCCCAACGACTTGTTTTACATTCAAGTCAAAATGGACAAACCAAGCTACTTTTTTCATGAACTAAGGTCCCTTAGAGTTTGTTTTAATCATAGTCTGCTGTATGCTTATTTTGTAATCAATACAGTACATATGTTAAACATGGGGTTTTAATTACCTTCTTTCAAGGTTTTATCAGAATCTTAGCTGACATTCAGGTAGTATTTATTGAAAATGTGTCATGGTATATGTATCTATGAAACACAAATACATGCAACTTTTGCAGGAGGCTCCCTCTTGCATCTCAGACGAGACATGTAAACGTCTCCTACAACATCACGTACTACCTCAGCTGTGTACACGATGCGGTTCAACAGCAAGGAGCTGGCATATGTAGCCACCCACTCCACCACTGTGGACAAAGAAGGCGTTCTTCGCATGAAAGACAAACAAGATGGACTATTCAAGAAGGGAGAAAGTAGGTGTTAATCTGCCTGAACCAGTTCATTCACAGACGATTTGCCACACATTTAAGCCTGTTTGAAATTTCAGTGTATTCTACAAACATATGCTGTGTTTGAAATGAAGGGAGCTATGGGTTTGAGGCTATGATGTTTTTATTTAAGGATTACTAAATTTGTAGATTTTAATCAAGCTAAACATTGAGCCTATGATTTGTTACAATATGTTTGGCTTAAAATTCTGTGCAGGAGGTAACAAATATATACCAACAACTTTCAATTTCCAGATTAGAGCTGCCACAAATGAATGAAAGCAATTAATTCTTATTGGGTTGTTTGTTACAATGAACAAGTTTTATACATATCATTCAGCATTTCTTATGAAGAACCGGGGGCGGTGGGGTAGCCTAGTGGTTAAAGCGTTGGCTCATCATGCCGAGGACCCGGGTTCGATTCCCCACATGGGTACAGTGTGTGAAGCCCATTTCTGGTGTCCCCCGCCGTGATATTGCTGGAATATTGCTAAAAGCGGTGTAAAACCATACTCAATCAATCAATCAATTATGAAGAACCGTAATAAAATCTCATGTTGTTTTTGCCTTATTCATCACTGTACAGTGACCTGTAAAACAGTGTTGGACAACAGCACACTCCGGCACAGCAATGACTAACATAACATCACTGCCACAGACTAATTTGCATATCACGTGACCGGACTTTTCTCTTGTTTGTAAAAAACGTGCATATTCATAATAAGAAGAGACTGGACTCATGAAAGCTTTTCGGCGCTCTCTTCATATTGTTTTACATTGTTACATATATATTCTTCCACAACTGCAACAGTAAGGTCTACGACAGTATATATTTAGATATCAAACTGGCTGCATCGTTTGCTCTCCATCAGCTTCGATGACAGCACATGGAGCCGCACAACCTATGTAAACAGAATCGCTACGCAAATCGAAATAGTGTTACATGTTTTTGGATATTTTCTCAGTGAAACTAAACCATTCTATTAAAGATGTTTAGTTAGATGTGTAGACTCGTAAAAATAAAAGAGTAAAAGAAATTTGTACATTATATTAAATGGACATTGCAAGATGTGACGAATCGTCACATTTTTCTGGCCTGTGGCAGAGGTACTATGCTGGCTTGCCGCATGGAACTCTGGGTAGAAGAGTGGGACAATAGTAGGTTATACCTTATATCATGTACTTTATATCATGTACCAAGTAAAAATGCCGGTTTTGACAGAGTGCGGTTTAGCTAGGTTTCGCTTATGACGCTTCGCGCACACGGAAGTTCGCTGTCGTGACTGTCACTTTAGCATTAACAAGATGTTTGAATAAGAAACAAGGCAGTGCCTGAATGCACATTCATGTTGTTTAAATCAAATAAAAATGTCTGAAATCTCTTTATTAAATTTCAACTGATCATATATTATCGGCAGAATTAAAATTATAAACTATTTTTCTAACGCTATTGCAAACAAGCGATTCTTGTTTATGCTTCTCGCAGCGGTCCACAATAGCATTGTCAAAGAGCAAAGTAACGATGTTTCAAACATCGAGGAAATCATTAAATAAATTGAAATCAACAATAACATTCATAAAAGTTGTCAAACGTATATATAAAATTACTATTTCCATTCTTTTGAGCCGATCATGCAATGTAAGTCAAGTCACTGACAAGTTACATCTCGCTTTCACACGATGCTTAATGTGAAAATATATGCTGAAGCATTTTGTCATAGGCCATAACCTAGCACCGATATGTCCAATACGCTCCATGATTTACGATAGGTAGCGATGTCTTTCTTAATATGTTCAGAATAGCATTATTTTACCCAAAACTTTCGCCTTAATCTAAAACTTTTCGCTTCACGAGGACGGTATCCATTTCCATAATATGATTGGCTGCTTAGGTCACGGTCTGATTTTGACCAATCACGACCCTTATAAGCAAAGTGTAGTGAAAAGCCGCCGTTAGGAAACCAATCTTTATCCAATAAAATCGCTTCTTACAAATGTGAAAATACTCGCAAGAGTACAGTGATATTGTTGATGTTCAGAGCTTTGAACGATACACGCATCATCAAACGATTCGCCTCTATGTAAGTGACACGCGTGCACTCACTAATTAACAAGAAACTGATTGATACTTCCCCGCTTCTGAATAATCTCGAGTCAATACCCGCTGAATCAACAAAATGTAAACACTTGCTTGTTTATACAGTCAAACTGCCCACTACATGTATTAATTACTCTGGGTAAGTGTTACATTACCACTCACTGATTAACGGGATACTGATTAACACTTCCCGCTTCTGAATAATCTCGGAGTCACAGCCAATTGTGTTGTTACATCATTTGGACCTAATTGCATCAAAGGGTTACGCCGTCTTTCATGTGCCGGTTTTACAGATTCGTTTTCATAACAACTTGTTCGTTGGGACTGAAAACAATGCCGATATCCTGAATAGACAGATGCCGATGTTTACAGAAGTTTCTTAATGATAATAACGTGCATTTCTGCCGGACTGAAACTTTGTGCCGATGTAGACAGAGTGCCGGTGTTAAGAGAGGCCGTATTGACAGAGTCCACTGTATATGGTAGTCATGCTGTTATCAAGGTATATCGAGTGTAAATGTGGGCGTTTCTTTCATAACGATTCTTAAAATATATTGTTTTCACTATGAGCCTGATGCCAGTGATTCAGTGCTTCTTGCTAAAGTTTAGTATCAAATCAGATATATACTTCCTAATTTGTCAAGATTTGCATTGTTGGCCATCCTTTTGAGTAATACACCTCATGTATAGATGGTTCATACACAAGATCTGTATTGTTTGTTCAGTTTACATGGAATAGTTTTCTTGAGACAGGTGTCATGAATATGGTTGAAACTAAAATTTAATGTTTCAAAAACCATCTGTTAGTGTAAAAAATGTTAATGGAGAATGGATTTATGAAATTATTGACTTGAATAACCTATTACAGAAATTGTTGCATCAGTGTGTGTTCAATTTGCCAGAAAACAACTTTTGAAATCAGGACTCATGAAATTATGGGTTCCTGTCTGGAAGATAATCGTACTGAACCCGTGACTTATCATGCGGATATTGTGTGCAACATTTTCACACCTAATTAAAAATGTTCAGAGTTAACAATTTTCAACTGATTTCTCATTCATATTATTTGATATATAATTTTGCTATACACATTGGTTTAAGTGGGGAAAACTGTCAGAAAGGACAATCAGATATTTCCAGTTTCATCTTCCATATGTTACATGAACACATGGGGTTAAGTGACTCAGTCATGTGTAATTTGTTGTGTAGAGTCGTGTCCCTTTGTTATACCCCAAAACCTACAATCAGGAGTTCAAACCTCAGTTGGTGGGGTAGCCTAGTGGTTAAGGCATTCGCTCGTCACGTTGAAGACCCGGGTTTGATTCCCGTCATGGGCACGATTGTGTGAAGCCCATTTCTGGTGTCCCCCGCAGTGATATTGCTAAAAGCGGCATAAAACTAAATTCACTCAATCAAACCCCAGTTTGCTCTCATCATGTTTCAATGTTTGTCAGCACTGTAGCAATGTTCAGGGGTCTCATCAGAACAGTAAGTGTCTACAACCTGTATAGCTTCAGTGTTCAGAGCTGAGGAAAGCCCAACACATTTGAGTGAGTGAGTGAGGTGAGTTTTACGCCGCTCTCAGCAATATTCCAGCTATATGGCGGCGGTCTGTAAATAATCAAGTCTGGACCAGACAATCCAGTGATCGACATCATGAGCATCGATCTGCGCAATTGGGAACCGATGACATGTGTCAACCAAGTCAGCGAGCCTGACCACCCGATCCCGTTAGTCGCCTCTCACAACAAGCATGGGTTACTGAAGATCAATATTCTAACCCGGACCTTCACGGGTCCCGAACACACTTGAATGCAATAAGTAATTACCATCAATATGTTGTACAACTGTGGGTGGTCAAGAGTGACCGATAATGTTTATTTACTGTATTTGGTATTTATCATGACTTGTGAAAGTTTAATAATAATATGATCATGTTTGCATTTCAGCATACCAAGAAAGATATTTCAGACTCAAGGGAAACTTACTATTCTACTTCAAAAATAAAGAAAATGTAAGTATGATCAAAACAAAGATGACAATATTAGATATTTCAATAAGTGAATTATTTCAATTTCTGTTTTGGCTTGTTAAGCATTTTTACTGTCATATTTGGTAATCAAGGTAGATATAAGATAGGGGCCGTTGGGTAGCCTAGAGGTTAGAGCTTTCGTTCGTCACACCAAAAACCGGGTTCATTCTCCACATGGGTACAATGTGTGAAGCCCACTTCTGGTGTCCCCCTCTGTGATATTGCTGGAATATTGCTAAAAGCAGAGTAAAACCAGACTTACTCACTCACTTTTATCCTTTCTACAATCCTCTTTGATGAATCCTTTTCTGGATAAATCACTCACTCTCTTGATCCCTTGAGCCAAATATATGGCTTGCAAATATTTATCCCGCCAGTATTGTTGGTTTAGGGCCATGAGAAACCGAAATACTTTCCGATAGTCTAAACATAATAGTATTTTGTGAATCTGCAAAAAAATGATTTTTACTTCCTCCTCATGCCTATGTATGTCTGGTGTGTCAGGACATGTTTTAACATTGTAAATAATCCATACAAGCAGTGTATATATCTGTTGTGATAACATGGTTAACAGACACTACCGGGAGTTCCTGTATTTAAGCACGGGGCTTAAATACGGAAAATCACTGTTCTAGTGATGAAATATTTTAACGATAAAATGCCAATATTTTGATAAAATAAAAAATAAAGCAGGTTTCTTAAATCTCTTTTATCAGGAAACTGGTCTATAAATTCAAAATAGAATGACCACATGGTTCAATTTAACTGCAACTGCGTGTACATCACAGGTGTTAAGTTGATCAATTTCTGTCTCTAATAACTGCCCTGTAACCGGTGTCCAAAATGTTCTGTAAACATGATAACCTGCAGAGAGCACTACTACAGTTGAGGGGCGGTGGGGTAGCCTGATGGTTAAAGCATTGGCTTGTCACACAAGACCCGGGTTCGAATCCCCACATGGGTACAATGTGTGAAGCCCATTTCTGGTGTCCCCGCCTAATGTTGCTGGAATATTGCTAAAAGCGGTGTAAAACCAAACTCAGTCAGTCAGTCAGTCAGTCAGTCAGTCAGTCACTAAAACAGTTGAAAACGCCCGAGGTTCGCTATGCTTTGAAGGGGACGCCACTCTAAATACCAATGAATTAAATCCAAATTTAGGCCCATGGGCTTCAATACGGGGAAAAATCCTGTATTTTAGCCTATGGGCTAAATGTTATGGCGGCCTAAATATGGGAATTCCTGGTATGCATTTCATTCAATTAAATAATGGGAAAGAAAGAGTTATTATCTGTTCTTAAGAACACACCTGCGTTCTTCATATTTGTGTTGTTTAGTTGTTTTGAAACTTGGAATTCTTAAGGTAGATATCATCAATCATGCATAATAGGTCACAACAGTTATTGACTTCATACTGCTCAATGAAGCAATAGCTATTTGTTTTAGACATTTGAAAATGTAAAATGGACTAGCAGTTTTCTTATTTTTCCTTATCCTGCTCATGCTTTTGCTTGTCGCTTCTTCTTGCTTAATGATAGTGGAAAAAGCCGGACGTAAAATCACTCACCCAAGGTTGCCTCCCTTTACTATTTTGGCCACAATCAGTCACATGATCGCCCATGCTTGTCACTCTCCTTCTTCAGCCCTAGAGGACGGTTGTGAGAGCACCTGGGTCCCTTTACGGCACTATATCCTTTTATGTGACTGATTTTGGCCAAAACAGTAAAGGAGGCAACCTTGTATGAGTGATTTTATCCGCTTTCAGATCAGATCAGATCCTTTGTATCATGCACCTGGCAGAGCTAATGATGAACAATATTGTTGATGGTGTAACACTAATTGTTGATTCTACTGCATCTACTATGTCTTGTTTCATGTGGTTGCAGAGAATTGAGCCGCTTGGTGTCATCATCCTGGAGAGATGTACTGTGGAGCTCGATCTTAAGGATGATGTCAGCAACTCCTTCCTTCTAGGTGAAACACAGATTGCATTCCTCCTCTGACCCTCCCCACAGCAAGAAGCAAAGTCTGCATTCCCACAGTGACCCCCCACCCCCAGCAAGAAACAATCACTGCATCCCTAAACTGACACCCCCCCCCAGTAAGAAACAATCACTGCATTCCTACTCTTGACATACCACACACCCCCAACCCCCAGCAAGAAACAATCACTGCATTCCTACTCTGACACACCACACACCCCAAACCCCCAGCAAGAAACAATCACTGCATTCCTACACTGACCCTCCAGCAAGAAACAATCACTGCATCCCTAAACTGACCCCTCCAGCAAGAAACAATCACTGCATCCCTACACTGACCCTCCAGCAAGAAACAATCACTGCATTCCTACTCTGACACACCACACACCCCAACCCCAGCAAAACAATCACTGCATTCCTACACTGACCCTCCAGCAAGAAACAATCACTGCATCCCTACACTGACCCTCCAGCAAGAAACAATCACTGCATTCCTACACTGACCCTCCAGCAAGAAACAATCACTGCATTCCTACACTGACCCTCCAGCAAGAAACAATCACTGCATTCCTACACTGACCCCTCCAGCAAGAAACAATCACTGCATTCCTACACTGACCCTCCCAGCAAGAAACAATCACTGCATTCCTACACTGACCCTCCAGCAAGAAACAATCACTGCATTCCTACACTGACCCTCCAGCAAGAAACAATCACTGCATCCCTACACTGACCCTCCAGCAAGAAACAATCACTGCATCCCTACACTGACCCTCCAGCAAGAAACAATCACTGCATTCCTACACCTGACCCTCCAGCAAGAAACAATCACTGCATTCCTACACTGACCCTCCAGCAAGAAACAATCACTGCATCCCTACACTGACCCCCAGCAAGAAACAATCACTGCATTCCTACACTGACCCTCCAGCAAGAAACAATCACTGCATTCCTACACTGACCCCTCCAGCAAGAAACAATCACTGCATCCCTACACTGACCCCTCCAGCAAGAAACAATCACTGCATTCCTACACTGACCCTCCAGCAAGAAACAATCACTGCATTCCTACTCTGACACACCACACACCCCAACCCCAGCAAGAAACAATCACTGCATTCCTACACTGACCCTCCAGCAAGAAACAATCACTGCATTCCTACACTGACCCTCCAGCAAGAAACAATCACTGCATTTCTACACTGACCCTCCAGCAAGAAACAATCACTGCATTCCTACACTGACCCTCCAGCAAGAAACAATCACTGCATTCCTACACTGACCCTCCAGCAAGAAACAATCACTGCATTCCTACACTGACCCTCCAGCAAGAAACAATCACTGCATTCCTACACTGACCCCTCCAGCAAGAAACAATCACTGCATTCCTACACTGACCCCTCCAGCAAGAAACAATCACTGCATTCCTACACTGACCCTCCAGCAAGAAACAATCACTGCATCCCTACACTGACCCTCCAGCAAGAAACAATCACTGCATTCCTGCACTGACCCCTCCAGCAAGAAACAATCACTGCATTCCTACACTGACCCCTCCAGCAAGAAACAATCACTGCATTCCTACTCTGACACACCACACACACCCCAACCCCAGCAAGAAACAATCACTGCATTCCTACACTGACCCCTCCAGCAAGAAACAATCACTGCATCCCTACACTGACCCTCCAGCAAGAAACAATCACTGCATTCCTACACTGACCCTCCAGCAAGAAACAATCACTGCATTCCTACACTGACCCTCCAGCAAGAAACAATCACTGCATTCCTACACTGACCCCTCCAGCAAGAAACAATCACTGCATTCCTACACTGACCCTCCAGCAAGAAACAATCACTGCATGCCTACACTGACCCCTCCAGCAAGAAACAATCACTGCATTCCTACACTGACCCTCCAGCAAGAAACAATCACTGCATTCCTACTCTGACACACCACACACCCCAACCCCCAGCAAGAAACAATCACTGCATTCCTACACTGACCCTCCAGCAAGAAACAATCACTGCATCCCTAAACTGACCCTCTCCAGCAAGAAACAATCACTGCATTCCTACTCTGACACACCACACACCCCAACCCCAGCAAGAAACAATCACTGCATTCCGACAGTGACCCCCTGACACACACACACAAAACAGCTAGAAACAATCACTGCATCCCTAAACTGACACCACCCCCCACCCCCACCCCCACCCCCAGCAAGAAACAATCACTGCATTCCTACACTGACAAACCACCACCACCAACACGCATCTATCACTTTTACACTAAAACAAATAGTGCATCCCATCTTTTATTTCAAATAAGTTTAGTCGTTATGCATAACAACTTTTATGAGATTTGAACTTGGTTGGACACTATTCTAAGTCTTGCAGTCACATTTGAGACTGCTAACATGACCTTGATATTTGAACTGTTGCAGTGTACGAGGGGGAGGACCACCCATATTACTTTGCATGTTCCTCGGAGGAGGAGCGAGACGGCTGGATCCAGGCTCTGCATATCGCAAGCTACGAGTGTCTCAACATGCAGCTGCAGAGTCTCCGTGAACAGCTGCAGGCTAAGACTGGCAGAGACCCCATTCAGCTGCCTTCTCACCAACATGCAACTCTGGACTATGAATCTCAGGGAGGTAGGTACAAGATGCCTTCTCACCAACATGCAACTCTGGACTATGAATCTCAGGGAGGTAGGTACAAGATGCCTTCTCACCAGCATGTAACTCTGGACTATGAATCTCAGGGAGGTAGGTACAAGATGCCTTCTCACCAGCATGTAACTCTGGACTATGAATCTCAGGGGTAGGTAGGTACAAGATGCCTTCTCACCAGCATGTAACTCTGGACTATGAATCTCAGGGAGGTAGGTACAAGATGCCTTCTCACCAACATGCAACTCTGGACTATGAATCTCAGGGAGGTAGGTACAAGATGCCTTCTCACCAGCATGTAACTCTGGACTATGAATCTCAGGGAGGTAGGTACAAGATGCCTTCTCACCAACATGTAACTCTGGACTATGAATCTCAGGGAGGTAGGTACAAGATGCCTTCTCACCAACATGCAACTCTGGACTATGAATCTCAGGGAGGTAGTTACCAGATGATGCTGTCTTCTATGCAGAATTTTGTTTGAAGCAAACATCACATTTTCCTGTTTTATGACAGATAACATATTGTAGTGGGTGAAAGTGAGTATGAATAATGCTACATAATTGCAATGTTAAGTGAAGCCCTAGCACCAGTGGTGTCATCAATGAAATACAGCTACCAGAAAACATAAGGAAAAATGTGTATGTTGATATCAAATTAAGAATGCAAACTGGACCCTTTTCTTTTGGTACCCAAACAGTTACATGAAAGTATTTCGATTACTAAATTTAGAAAAGCTTAAAATCACAATCTTTAAGACCCACTGCCTGATATACATTACCAGCGTTGCTGTTACCAGGGTTACAGAGTGTCAGAAACATTTCAATTTTCTTTTTGCGTATCAAAAATGTAAATTTTCATTTTTGATCTTGTTTTTGTTGTAGAGCCCAGTGAAGAGGCTATGCTGGAAATATCCCTTTGTAAGTCCTAATGTTGTCTGTGTGTCATATTGTGATGAACAATGGCTTTATGCTTTATGTTGTGTTCAGTAGCACAGTATCGCTTGTTGTTGGTCTCCATTGTGGAGCTGTCTTGTTTGTAAATGAAATGCTTGATCCAGAATACCACTTGTGTTCCTGACGAGCTGTTTACGGCACATGGTCATGTAAACTAACATGAAAATGGCTTTTTTTACACTGTTGACTGAAGTGTGAACCAGAATGAAACAATAATTCGAACCCATGATCATCAAGAGAACTTCTCATGATGTCATGCTAATGATGAAAGTGTGGAAGGGGAGATAATCCATATTTCATAACAAGTGGAGGTTTCATTTAAAGTCTTGTAAACAACAAACATCTGTCTTGTGTAACAAACTAAAAGATAAAGACACTCTACAGAACCATTCATTATTTTTCTGCATAGTAATTAGGGTGCAGGTGGCCCAAATAACTGAGTCAGCACAATTGGCTGTGCAGAGTTTCATCTCTTAGACACAGATAGCAGATTTAATCGTCTTGACCAATAACACCAATAGACAGGTACAAAACAAATCTATTGTGTGGGGAAAAAACCAGAAAGTATGTTAAGAGCAATATTTTATTGAAGAAATTCAAATGTGTTTTTTATTGTTGTTGGAAATTAGTTAGAACATCATACACAAGTCTGACTAAAATTATCAGAGGCAGACAACAAGAAAATGTGTCTCATCCCTAGTCATAGATTTTATGTGTGCTTGTGATGGAAAGGGAGATAACTGGTGCTGAGAACATATAAGAGTAATTTCATTTTATTAGGACACTTTGTCAATCTTATACAAAATCATGGAGCAAAGACCCAGATAGCATTCGGACGTTGGCTATCTGGGGAAAAGTTGATGTTTTATGAACTGCCTTTCCCCACAATATAAATCTGGAAGGAAGGAAATGGTATCTCAGTGATGTGAAAAATTACCCCTACTCATATGTAGGGTTCTCAGGTGCTCATGAACAATCAGATTCATGATTTCCATCTCAATCTGTTAGATCCACATTCACACCCCAGATATTAGCTGTTGGGTACACTTTACTTGTGATGAGAAAGTTTCATCTCAGCTCTGTTAGGGTTAAAGGTATTTCTATAATGGTCTGGTGAAATGGAACAGTTTTCAGTACACAGTGGTAATTGTTTGGCTTTTATGGACACAGGATGAACTTTCATTGATTATGGTTTAATATATATATCTTTTATGTTAATTTTGAAATAAATGTTGATCTTTTTCTTAAAATTTGATTTTCATATTTTGTTGTATTTCCTCAATTGGGCTAAACGTCTTTTTTTCATTGGTTGAGGGTTCAGAGTATCTGTTTTTGTGTAGAATCTAAAATCATTCATCCACTTTGAATGTGGTTCTTGGTTAGTCTGCACCATGCAGGTGCTTGTGTACTACATGTTATATCAGGACTGTTTATGGCTTGGCAATGCATGACTTTGGGATTACCTCACACAAGAATCTTAATAAAGTGGGGTAGCCTAGTGGTTAAAGTTTCTGTATATTACGCTGAAGACTTTGTGTGGGGACCATGCTCTTGTTCTCTTTTTTTGTCTTTTATGTTTTCTAAACTTGTATTTTTGGATGTTGGTGTATGTTCTGAAAGAAGTTAAGATTTTTGCATACATATTTCAGCATTTGTATCAAATATTTATGGCTCCTTTATTCTGTCTATATCATTTTGGGTATTTCCCTAGTTGTTATTTACAGTTATTCCTTTTTGTTAAACTTGAGCATGTTCCAGTAATTGCATGTTTTCTGAAAATAAACATAATTAAAAAGTTGCTGGTGTCTTTCTGGTTTTTGTCACATACCATATATGGTGTTAATTGGATACAGCATCTATATCATGTTGAACTTGTAGAATTTCTTAACAGGAAAAGGATATTTTTACACAAACCATTTGACAAATATATATTTTTCATGTTCAGCCACCTTCATCTTCACCAAGAAAATCCACTAGCGTATCAGGTTTTCATATCTTGAAATACTTCATTTAGAGCATTTACTGACTTGAGCAAATTTGGAAGTAGATATCTAGAAATTCACTGAAACTGACTGACTGACTGAGTTTGGTTTTACGCCGCTTTTAGCAATATTCCAGCAACATCACGGCGGGGGACACCAGAAATGGGCTTCACACATTGTACCCATGTGGGGATTCGAACCCGGGTCTTCGGCGTGACGAGTCAACGCTTTAACCATTAGGCTACCCCACAGCCCCACTGAAACTGAAATGGTGTAAGTTATCTTTGTATGATGGATGTAGTGAAACAAAGCTGAACCATGTGTTTGTTCCTTCCACATCAGTGATCACACACTGTGAATGACTTGGTGTTTATGCCATTCTGGTAGCCATTTTATGGACTGGGTTTCATCTGCTTTCAAGAAAATGATAATGTGTCGTTTTTCCACATACATAAGTTTTCCCACACATCAACACTGAATGACTCTTCCAGCAGGTTGTGGAGGGAGAGTGTGATGACAATCGTTCTTGCTGCTGTTATTTGTAGAATTGTTCATGTTTAGGGCTATAAGACTACAATTTGTCACCACAGCTGCAATGTGCTCAGTCATACATTCGGGGTAGTGGCATGGCCTAGCAGTTAAAGCGTCCGCTCGTCACGCCAAAGACCCAGATTGGATTCCCCACATGGGTACAATGTGAGAAGCTCATTTCTGGTGTCCCCCGCTGATTGCTGAAATATTGCTACAGGCAGTGTAAACCAAACTCACTCACTGACTGTGATACATTCATGGAAACCTGCCATGTTTTCCTGATGATGCTCTTGTGTGCTGTACATATATACTGAGGGAAACAATAAGGGAAGTGCTCCTTTATTCTTTTCCAGGTTTCTTCTGCAGCTTTGCATTGTGGGTGATAATCTGAGAATACGTAAAGGAACACTGCGATGAAGTGGTGATCCCTTATTTCTTTCCCTCAGTATATGTAGAACCGCGACAAGACTACTATTTAATTAGTGATATGTTGACAGAAACTTGCCATGTTATGGAGTTGTATTCCATCATCAGAGAGGACAACTGAGACTCACCCAAAACCTTTTTTGCAAACAAGCATCTATTTAACATATTTTGTTTGTAGCCCAGAGCATTTTCACAAATTAGATTCAGACTAGGTAACCTCATATATGTTTGTAAAGATACATTCCACTTGATATTTATTTCCAGGACTTTTAGTATTCTTATCTAAGATTCTTACCCATATGTTCCACAGTGGCTTCACACCAGCTTCTATGGTGCCACAAGTTTGGTTTGAGAGGCATCATGATCACAAAGGGTTTGCTAACCTCACCGAAGAGTCTGATCTGAGTATTCCCAGCTGTGAAGTTCATGCACTCAAAAACCTGAAAACTAAAGACATGATTGGTCAATAGGGATAATCAAATAGATTATGATGTCTGGAAGGAGCTGTATTTTGTGAAAGGCCGTGCAGGTCTCACTCTGACCAGTGCAGGTCTCACTCTGACTCATACTTTAGGTGTACAAGGAGATGATGATGACCTCTGCAGATGAAGATATAGATTCCTAAACAGCTACTATACTGATTGCTACCGATGTGATGGGGTTGTACTGACCACTACAACGTTGATGCATGTAGTTGATGTGTACCGTCCTTTTGCAGCCTGTACTGACCTGCCTACAGACAGCAGTGGACAGCCCCCCAACCCTCTGGTTGTGGTGCACACCATGACTCCCCCAGTACAGCAACTGTGGGTCAAACACAACCACACAGAGGTGGTAGAGGTAGGTTCCTCAACTCTATATGTCACTCACTACATATGGGAGTCTGTGCCACATTAACTCTATTCCATTACCCCTTGAGTCTGCTGTGCCAAATGCTTGTCGTAATAGTCAAGCGAAACCAGGAGTAATTGAATAGATGAGCCATCAACTCTAAGAATTGTTCTTTCTATAAGCCATTATTAAGAAGTATTGTGATGCTTCTTGAGTAATGCTGAGTCGGCAGAAAACATTGTTCACGAACTTTTCACCAAACTGTTCTCCACTAATGGAGATCTATCTTACCCAGAGGCTCTGTATACTCTTAAACTGTAAATTCTGTGGACAGTTTCATCTTTACTGATGCATGTATGTATATATTTTTCTTATGTACAGAAATGCTACAACCCCCAGTTTCTGAGGACGATTGGTTTTGGTGGGAGTGAGGGTGTAGAGACAGGTACTCGAGTCAGGCTGACCATCTACCATGTTGTGGAGAGGATGACTGGCACTGTAAGTGTTGACAAGCTGTGATGATGCTCCTCCTGTAGCTGGACTAGCCAGCAGATGACATACAGTATGTGGTGATCAGTTTGGTGTGACTCACGAGCAGATGACATACAGTATGTGGTGATCAGTTTGGTGTGACTCACGAGCAGATGACATACAGTATGGGGTGATCAGTTTGGTGTGACTCACGAGCAGATGACATACAGTATGTGGTGATCAGTTTGGTGTGACTCACGAGCAGATGACATACAGTATGGGGTGATCAGTTTGGTGTGACTCACGAGCAGATGACATACAGTATGGGGTGATCAGTTTGGTGTGACTCACGAGCAGATGACATGCAGTATGGGGTGATCAGTTTGGTGTGACTCACGAGCAGATGACATACAGTATGTGGTGATCAGTTTGGTGTGACTCACAAGCAGAAGACATTTAATGTGTGTAGATCAGTTTAATGTGGCTAACGGGCGGTGGGGTAGCCTAATGGTTAAAGCGTTGTCTCGTCATGCCGAAGACCTGGGTTCGAAACCCCAAATGGGTACAATGTGTGAAGCCAATTTTTGGTGTCCCCCGCCGTGATGTTGCTGGAATATTGCTAAAAGTGGCGTAAAACCAAACTCAGTTAGTCAGTCAGTAATGTGGCTAACAGACCACCTACTGGACTGAGATCAGTTTACCTCATAATCACCTGCTCTAAAAGCCAAGGGGGTGGTGGGGTAGCCTAGTGGTTAAAGCGTCCACTCGTCACGCCGAAGACCCGGGTTCGAATCCCCACATGGGTACAATGTGTGAAGCCAATTTTTGGTGTCCCCGGCCGTGATGTTGCTGGAATATTGCTAAAAGCGGCATAAAACCATACTCACTCACTCACTCACTCACTCTAAAAGCCAAGCTGTGAACCTGCTTACCACTCAGCCACTTGTGGAGGAGAGTCAAGTAGGAAAGAACCAAGTGATCACAAATTACATTCAGACAGTGTTGTTCTTTGGTTATCAGAGATTCAGTAAGTTTTGCAAGAAACATGACATATATTTCATCACTGTTTTCAGAGTGTCAAATTTGTGATGATCTTTCATTTCTTACCCACTCTCATCAGCATTCCCAGCTTCCCTACCTTGTCTCAATATTTATCTGACCAGTCCATAAGCCATTCTAGAAGTCATTATGAGTGAACATTATTCATGCATAACCAAGTGGTAACTAAAAACGAAAGCATGGTATGAAGTTTGCAGACAGGTGTGAAAAGTGAGGTGAAATTGGGTTTTACGTCGTGCTTGAGAATATTTCGCTCATATGACGACGTGCATGCGTGTGTATGTGTATGTGCAGCTGCTTGTACTAGCCCAGACTTAAGCTGGTTTTATAGTGCTAGCCCACTGAGATACCATGCCGCAGTGAAGCATGAATACCCCACTCAGACACATTATACTGACTCCGAGCTGACCAGTCCTTGTTGTACCCATTAATGCTGAGCGCCAGGCAGGGACCAACAAGTACCAATGCAAAAACTACCATATTTTAACATCTTTTGGTTTGACGCTGGTCGGGGATCGAACCCGCGACCTTCCGCTCTCAGGGCAGACGCTCTAACCACTACACCACGGAGGCGGTCTGTGAAAAGTAAGCGTGGTGTGGATACTGTTTGTGTTAACACAGTTGGTTTGTTGCAGATGTCACAGCTGGGTCAGACAGTGTTCTCCCTGCAAGATGTACTGATGGCACCCAAGATGAGCCTCACACAGAGTCTACAGTAAGTCAGAACACACTAGTATCTCTGTCAGAGTCTAGAGGAAGTCAGAACACACTAGTATCTCTGTCAGAGTCTAGAGTAAGTCAGAACACACAGTATCTCTGTCAAGTCTAGAGGAAGTCAGACACACTATCTCTGTCAGAGTCTAGAGGAAGTCAGAACACACTAGTATCTCTGTCAGAGTCTAGAGGAAGTCAGAACACACTAGTATCTCTGTCAGAGTCTAGAGGAAGTCAGAACACACTAGTATCTCTGTCAGAGTCTAGAGGAAGTCAGAACACACTAGTATCTCTGTCAGAGTCTAGAGGAAGTCAGAACACACTAGTATCTCTGTCAGAGTCTAGAGGAAGTCAGAACACACTAGTATCTCTGTCAGAGTCTAGAGGAAGTCAGAACACACTAGTATCTCTGTCAGAGTCTAGAGGAAGTCTAGAGGAGAACACACTAGTATCTCTGTCAGAGGAAGTCAGAGGACACTAGTATCTCTGTCAGAGTCTAGAGGAAGTCAGAACACACTAGTCTCTGTCAGAGTCTAGAGGAAGTCAGAACACACTAGTATCTCTGTCAGAGTCTAGAGGAGTCAGGAAGTCAGAGGAGTCTACACACACTAGTATCTCTGTCAGAGTCTAGAGGAAGTCAGAACACACTAGTATCTCTGTCAGAGTCTAGAGGAGTCTAGTCAGAACACACTAGTATCTCTGTCAGAGTCTAGAGGAAGTCAGAACACACTAGTATCTCTGTCAGAGTCTAGAGGAAGTCAGAACACACTAGTATCTCTGTCAGAGTCTAGAGGAAGTCAGAACACACTAGTATCTCTGTCAGAGTCTAGAGGAAGTCAGAACACACTAGTATCTCTGTCAGAGTCTAGAGTCTAGGAGGAAGTCAGAACACACTAGTATCTCTGTCAGAGTCTAGAGGAAGTCAGAACACACTAGTATCTCTGTCAGAGTCTAGAGGAAGTCAGAACACACTAGTATCTCTGTCAGAGTCTAGAGGAAGTCAGAACACACTAGTATCTCTGTCAGAGTCTAGAGGAAGTCAGAACAGACATCTCACACAGGGGTGCAGATTGGCAGAACCTTTTTCAAAGTAATAATGTGCACATATATACTTGAATGTTAACAATTTGACTTTTAGAAATTCAGCAGCTTGGAATATGCTAAGTGTAACATCAACTATAAACCATCATACACTGGAATCTGAGAGTATAAGAGTATAAGAGTATAAGCCACCCACTGAATACACTACAGAAACAATATATCTATCAACAATAGATAAATAGTTAAGACTTGTATCCAAATTTATATACGAGTGTAAAATGAGTGTGATCTATTTGTTTCATTTTATTATTTACAACACACCAATGTGTTTGTGTACACTACCTGTCAGTGGATGCTATTGACATGCAGCATTGATGTTTGGTAAGACAATATATGTTTGGTACTGGGGAGGACGGTGGGGGATATAGTGTGGTGGGGGATATAGTTGTGTTTGGCACCGCGGGTAGGGTGGAGGATACATAGTATGACAGTGCATGCTGTTGGGTATTTGGTACCTGGGCCAGCCTGAGTATACACTTCAACTCGTTGACTGAATCTGGTGTTTAGTATACATAGTATTGACAGTGCATGCTGTATGGGTATAGGGTATGCTTTGCTGGGCCAGCCTGAGGTATACATAGTACTGACAACGAATGCTGTATGGGTATAGGGTATGCTTTGCTGGGCCAGCCTGAGGTATACATAGTACTGACAATGAATGCTGTATGGGTATAGGGTATGCTTTGCTGGGCCAGCCTGAGGTATACATATAGTACTGACAATGCTCTGCTGGGCCAACCTGAATGCTGTATGGGTATAGGGTATGCTTTGCTGGGCCAACCTGAGGTATACATAGTACTGACAGTGCAATGCTGTAATGCTGTATGGGTATAGGGTATGCTGTATGCTGGGCCAGGGAGGTATACATAGTACTGACAATGACATGCTGTATGGGTATAGGGTATGCTTTGCTGGGCCAACCTGAGGTATACATAGTATTGGTATGCTGTACATAGTATGCTTTGCTGGGCCAGCCTGAGGTATACATAGTATGAATGAATGCTGTATGGGTGTAGGGTATGCTTTGCTGGAGCCAACCTGAGGTATACATAGTACTGACAATGAATGCTGTATGGGTATAGGGTATGCTTGCTGGGCCAGCCTGGGCCAACCTGAGGCTGTATACAGGGTAGTAACCTGAGGTGACAAATGAATGCTGTATGGGTATAGGGTATGCTTTGCTGGGCCAACCTGAGGTATACATAGTACTGACAATGAATGCTGTATGGGTATAGGGTATGCTTTGCTGGGCCAACCTGAGGTATACATAGTATTGACAATGAATGCTGTATGGGTATAGGGTATGCTTTGCTGGGCCAACCTGAGGTATACATAGTATTGACAATGAATGCTGTATGGGTATAGGGTATGCTTTGCTGGGCCAACCTGAGGTATACATAGTACTGACAATGAATGCTGTATGGGTATAGGGTATGCTCTGCTGGGCCAGCCTGAGGTATACATAGTATTGACAATGAATGCTGTATGGGTGTAGGGTATGCTCTGCTGGGCCAGCCTGAGGTATCAACTGTGGTACTGATGCTTAGGTTACTGTTGTTTCTGCCTCAGCTTTGTTCTGAGATTTCCTTGAATGCTTTGATCTACCTGGCAAATCAATCAAATATTGATCTGCTATGAACAAATGAAATGAGTTACTCTTTGAAGAGATATTGATTAACTTTGTTGGAGAACTATACAGTCATGTTAGTGTGTCTGATTTGTGACTCTAATAATTGTGGCAACATCCCATCATTTGTATAACAGTTGCTTTCTATCACAGACAAGAAGGACATGACATCTTTCTGACCACTGGAGTGAGTTTAGTTTTACGCCGCACTCAGCAATATTCCAGCTATATGGCGTCTGACCACTGGACATGATATATTGCAGGCTGTCATGTTGTTCACAAGGAACTGTAATGGAGGTGGAATACAGGCTGAAAGAACCATGTGAACCTCAAACTGTCATGTTGTTTGTGATGAAGCTGTCTGTTGCAGGACCAATGAGATGAAAGATGGAGGGAAGATCACGGTGATGGCGTGGATCAATGATGACAACACCTCACTGGTGGACATACAGCGGGAGAAGGTACGAGATTCATCCTGTTCTTGTTGTCAAAATAACCCTGCAGAAATATATATGTGAAGACATTTCTTTTACATTTGGAAATAGCTTTCTAGTTTATTATTGGTATATGTGATAGTGTTGCCTGACAATAATAATGAGCTCTTCATTGCAACAAAGTGATAGTGTTGCCTGACAATTATCCACAAGATGTCTCTTCTTTGTCATAAGTGGGTTTTTAGGAACTATGTATCAAACAGTATATTATCGTGTGGTCACTGCATACAGACCTGTACCACTTAGGAGTCATGTGATACAGGAGGTTGTGATATTCTCCTCCATGTCCTAGGGGTGCAGCTAGCTAATTCCCAGCTTGTGACACCTTCATTACCCTCTTTGTGTTAGCGGACATTGCTAGAATTTAGAGTTGTCCCTTCTGATTCCAAATGTAGTGACATTTATGTTTATGTGTTGTCTTTGGGATACCATTATATTAACGTTGGAAAATATTTTGACTGATTTACTGTTTCCTGGATTCAAATGTTTTTGTGTGTATAATCAATTTGGTTCTGGAATTGCATACTAATGGAAAACCGCCAAAGACCTACTTTGTATTTTTCTATACAATTGTATGATAGTTGAAATGAGATAGAGAATGAAAGTGATAAAGAAAATAATTTAGCTGGGACAAGTATATTTCAAGTTCTGAGAAGGGTCAGCTGTTTCTCAGCTAGTTGTAAGTTGAACTTCATACAAGGTTGTCAGCTGTCTTGGACAATAGGGAGCTGTGACCTGTGGCATGAGCTTTATGAAAGGGCAGTTGCTCTAAATAGTCTGGGTACAGGTGTCACTGTATGCTGTGAAGCGTTGTTTCATTGTGGTTTTCAAGAGGGGGTGGTGTGGTAGCTCAGCATGTCGAACACCTGTTGGACTCCCCACATGGGTACAATGTGTGATTCCCATTTTTGGTGTCACCTGTCGTGATAATGCAGGAATATGGCTAAAAGCGGCATAAAGCTAGGTATCACTCACTCACTCACTCACTCACTCACTCACTCACTCACTCACTCACTCACTCACTCACTCACTCACTCACTCACTCACTCACTCACTCACTCACTCACTCACTCACTCACTCACTCACTCACTCACTCACTCACTCACTCACTCACTCACTCACTCACTCACTCACTCACTCACTCACTCACTCACTCACTCCACCTCCTCACCACCAGATACTCACCCATTTTCCAAATGTTCACTTGCTCAGGCTGACTATTTTGCATGCTGAGTCACTCCACCACCCATCTCCCTGAAGTAGCAAAAACAGGCATCACAGATCCATTCTGCTGAAGTAGTGCTGTATTTTGCAGGGATCTGAAAGTGGTGCAGCCCAGAACCTCCGCTCCAGACCCAAGTCCCTCTCCAGACACAAGGACAACCTGAAGACCTACTTCGACAATGTCATCAGTAAGACATTCCGATTTGCCACCAACAATGACAGCCATGTTCTCCAGGTGCAGGAAAATATGGCCGAGAGTAAATGGACACTGGACATCCCTGCCAAGCTGCTGTGAGTTATACCAAGGTTTAGGTTTGATGTTTGAAGTGGATATGATACAATCATCATATGGGACTCATCAACAGTCTTTCTCATGTAATCATTGTCGTGTGAGTGATATATCTTCTCTAGAAGGTTACAAGAACATTGGCTTGACATTAAAGTCTCTCGTACTCTTGTTTACCAAATGATCATAGATTCAAATTGCTATTATTGGTTTGTATTACAAGGGGTAAACGCAGTAGTTGGAACAGTGATATAAATGCACGTACGGTACGTGATGAGCGTTAACTTAGACCAACCCTACTTGTTCTCTGTGTTTCATTTAATGTGCATACCCCCTTGTAATAAAAACAAATAACATCGGTTTGAAACTATGATTGTTTGTTAAACAACTTTTATCCTAAGTTGAATAAAATTCTGAGATTTCAATGTTTAATAGGCAAGGTAAAATTATGAGGATTCGCAATCTTAATTTCACTTCATTCGATTTACTTTATTGTTTAAAGTGAAATTCATCAGTACGTTTTCACTGCATGCGGACTATAGTCATGTGTATGCATAATGGGGGTCTATTCTCATGTACAAGCTATGTCAGCTATTAGTTTACACATCATAATGCTGATCATGTTTCATCTAGGAAACTATGGATTGATGAAGAGAAGCAGCGGATATCCCTGCTGCAGGACCTGGGAGAGGTGAGGGTTTATCTCGAGGCTCGTAAACTGATGAGTTGCTTATGAGTTGGTTATGTCCAGAACCAGGACATTTTTCAAAATGTATTCTCCATGCCATTATTCAGGGCTTCAGATAAGGGCCGTATCGGCGTATGTACGGATAAAAAATATGCACGATACGGAAGGAAATAATTTAGAAAACGTAGCAGATATGCACCACGGCAATGGTGTACAGTATTAGAATCATTTACAGACGTATTTATCTGAAAAAGTATTGTTTTATTGTTTATTGACCTGTTTAAGACTAGCAATGTTGAAACAAAACACAAGATTACTGATACTCCATGAAATTCCATTCAGTACTCTAAATGTACTTTTCCAGTACTCCTATATTGAAAAAATAAGGAGTACATACTCCTGATGTTGAAAACTTATCTGGAGCCCTGCCATTATGTTTCTATTTGTTTTATCAAGGATTGTTTCTGTCAAAGTCTGAAGTTTAAGGAGGGTAAACAATTTGAAAAAATAAATCTGTGTCAGATTTGTATTTGTTTAAAAGTAATGTTGATTTAACTTTAGGTGTAAGATGTGTTGGCAAAAAATAATTTGGATCATCATATTTTCGAATTTTGAAGAAAATGGGGTCAGCTGATCCTTGATCCAACAATTAAAAATAATGGTCATGTATTTGATTGACATTGATTGATTGACATATTGAACTTCTCAACTGTAAAATGTGGTCGGACTAGTCCTATACACAGTTATTAGTAACCAGCATGAGAATGTCCACATTTCTATTCTTATCACAGCTTCATTGGTTTGGCCAGGCTGCAGTGATTGTATTGTAGCACCATCACCATCACTGCAACATGTCTCTCTGCACTAGAATCATATCAGAGGGTGAATGTCAGTCAGCTGTTCATGGCATATCATGTGAATGTGGCCAGTTTGTATTCTTGTTTCTGATGATGAGAATTTTGTAACATCGTCATTACACTGTGTTTCAGTATGTAGCGGGTTGATACAGATATCGAGTAGATTATCCATTTTTAGAAATCTTTTGTAGGGTGAACACAGAAATTTAGTCAACCTATATTAATCTCCTTATTCATTATTTGATTCACAATCACAGGCTGACACGTGAAGATCTGGGTTCGAATTGATCTTCAGGAACCCAGGCCTGTCATAAAGGTCAGGTTTCCGGGCATGGTTGATGTATGTCATCACATTCCAATAGTGTAGATCAATGCTCATGATTTCAATCACCGGATTGTCTGGTCCAGATTCATTATTTATACACTGCCATCATATTGCTGGAATATTACTGAGTGTGGTGCTACACAGCTTAAAACAAAGCGTGATGAGTGAGCGAGTTGGGTTTTACGCCATTTTAGCAATATTCCAGCAATATCACAGCGGGGGACACACAAAGCTGAATGATTAGAAGTACTGTCTTGTAGCATGGTCATCATAATGGCAGCAATACTCACAGGTCAGCTCTGTCCAAGGTTGGTTACATCGACAGCGACATCATCGGTGCAGCAGAGCATCGGAAATCATGTTTACACACAGCGCTAGTGTTCGACATTAACGTTGGTCCTAAGGCCCAAAGCCGACTGAAAACCACTCGGACCCACAGCTTTTGTTTTGTACCGGTCCTTATGGCTGACAGCTTTCTCATCCCCAATAAAAAAAACCCCATTAATTCCATATTAAAATATAGGTTCTACACATTCTGATCAGGACCCACAACTTTTTAAGGGCCTGCAGCTTTTCAGGGTAAAGGGCAAACACTGTTTACACGTGTGTTCCACTAATCCATTACTTGCTTGTCTACATCAGGTGACCCGTGAAGGTCCGTGTTAGAAATGATCTTCAGTAGCCCATGCTTATCGTATGAGGCAACTAACAGGATCAGGTGGTCAGGCTCGCTGACTGGGTTGACACATGTCATCGTATCCCAATTGCATAGATCAATGTTCATGCTGTTGATCACTGGATTGTCTGGTCCAGACTTGAGTATTTACAGACCACCGCCATATAGCTGGAATATTGCTGAGTGTGGTGTAAAATTAACTCACTCACTCACTCACTCACTTACTCACTCGCTACATCAGGTCTGAGTTTCAGGGGAGCTGGGCAAGATGGAGGCAGCATGTGTCAGGGATGTATGTGTGTATGTTTCAGCTTGTGCCTGAGATAGAAGGAGAGCAGGTGATGTGGATCACACTATCTGCAGCCACTGTAGCCTGCTACACCGACATGCTGGACTCCATCACTGATTACAAAGGTTCTTGTGCACTCGTACACATATATACATGTGTGTACATACAAATAGATAACCCTTGTACAGATAGACACACGTGTGTACATACAAATAGTTAACCCTGACATGCATGGAACTGTTATCACTATAAACAGATGTATATGTCCTAACATAGACCCTCACATTATGATGATACTAATGCATTCCCCATCAGACATTTACAGAAGTCAGTATTCGTTCTGCTCCACCTCAGACATGAATCACCATGTTATCAATAGAATACACCCAACATAAGAACCCTTTTGAGGAATCTAGTGCAGAATGTGGCCACTATAGGAAGTGATTTGAAAGGAAGTGACACATGTATATGTTTCCACATGATGTCTAAAATGTTTCATATTTTATTCACTGACTTAATATGGTATAATCATAGGCGGATCCAGAAATTTTAAAGGTGTGTGTGTGTGTGTGTGTGTGTGTGTGTGTGTGTGTGTGTGTGTGTGTGTGTGTGTGTGTGTGTGTGTGTGTGTGTGTGTGTGTGGGAGGAGGGAGGGAGGGAGGAGGGAGAGAGAGAGAGAGAGAGAGAGAGAGAGAGAGAGAGAGAGAGAGAGAGAGAGAGAGAGAGAGAGAGAGAGAGAGAGAGAGAGAGAGAGAGAGAGAGAGAGAGAGAGAGAGAGAGAGAGAGAGAGAGAGAGAGAGAGAGAGAGAGAGAGAGAGAGAGAGTGTGTGTGTGTGTGTGTGTGTGTGTGTTCAGGGAGTTCAACCCACCTTGGTACTGCCATTGCAGAACATTAAATTCAATGTGGTCTTTAGTCATTTTCAAGGGGAACACAACCCCCCCTCTGGATTCGTCACTGATAATGATAGCATGGTCCAAAGTTTGCAAACGTTTGATTCTTGAAACAGATAATAATTTGAGTGTTTTTTGTTATATATGGAAATTCTTTAAACTCACTCATCTCAATGCTGACATCTTGCAAGATAATCATTTTCCCTGAACTGCATGGCTGTGCGAGTCTACTGCTGTGTGGCAGGAAGCATGTCGTCCATCTCCTGTGCCGTGAGACGTAGACCGATCTGCATCTGTCCCCAACATCAGCATGGCATTCTTTCCTTGACTAACCTGTTTCTGTCTCCTCTAGATAGAGATCTGAAGCCTTGATGAAGCCTTTTCAACATGAATACAATATGGAGTGATCAAAACTTGAATTGATTTAAAACCATAACATAAGAAATTACTTGTGGAGTGACAAAAGTTACTATGTGTAATTCACTTCTATATGGAATTATGTCTGTTGATCTGATATAAACATAAGGGAATGGCCATTTGATATTCTTGGGAGGGGGAGCTGGGAATTTGTAAGTAGGTGTGGATGAGGGTAATAACCAGATTTTGTTTAATTTAAAACAATGAGTCTAGACATTTTTTTTTTTCTAAATTGCAAAAAATATTTTTTTTATGGTAGTCTGAAACATTATTATTTTTTTCAAGAATTTTCAAAGACAATTTTCATTTTAAAAGAACATCATCCCCAAATAGCAAATGTTCCGTCCCCAAGCTTTGTTTTAAAACAGACAGATTTGAAATAGGAAAGAAACCTATTTGTCTATCCCTTGTTATATGTTATGGAAGTATGAACCATTAAGTTTTGGTCACTTGCCTGTGTGTGAAACATCTGTGTATGGAGCTTGCAATGACTGATTCTAACTGGTATGTATCTCTCGCCAGCTTTCAACTGACTGGGGCAATGCCGCCAAGAAATGACCGACTTTTGCATGAGTGTGGTGACCACATACACCCAAAACATCTCCTACCTAACTGCATATACAGGTAGTAACTAGTGGCATATATCGTCTTTAATAGCATTAGATATATGTATATGCTTAAGATGTTCCATCTTGCTTAACCTCGTATACAAGTATTAACTAATGGCATTTATGTTTTTAATAGCATTAGATATATGTAGATGCTTAAGATCCATCTATTCAGTGGTAGAAATTAACATGAAAACTTGCTGATTAAAGTACTGTCGGAAATAGAAAAAAACTGTATTTTCTCATTTATCTCTACAATTATGTAGTTGATATGTGAAAGCGTGAAATATCTGTTAAACTAAGTTCGGCCTAACCACAGTCTCAGTGGTAGAGAGATAGGAAACGGAGAAAAAGGACTTTACTGAGGGGAAATTAGTGCAGAAATTAGCAATGCAGGTTTTTTCTAAGTCCAAAAAGACTTATTTGAAACAGACCATGGCTTTATGCAAATTAGTGTGTGACGATATTGTATTATAAAGGACACTTTTTAAATGCCCAATTTGAAATTAGACATAGATTCAATATAAACGATAGCTGACGTAAAAAATAATAACTTTTATGCTGAAACTATTAAGGATGTAACTACCATGGAGTCTCACTGCCACTATAAAAAGAAACACATGGGAGGGGTCGTCTCAAAAGCAAAACCTGGGGTCGGCCTGGGGGATAGAGATATCAGCTAAGATAAGATAATCCTTTAGGGCAATTATACTGGGGAGGTACACGGTACGTCATAACAATTTACAAATAATATCCAGTCCTGTCGATCTTCGGGTGGTCATGCCACCTATATACTATGATGCGTTTCTATGGTTTTCAGGTATCATACTCTTTTACATATCTCAACATAAACTTTATGAAAGAAAGACACGTAAGATGTTAATCAATAGATGAGACATAGTCAACACACATGAAAAAGCACAAAATATCTTTGAGATGACCCCTTGTGCCTGTAGGCAGCACCTGCATTTCATGCCAGGTGAGTCGACGGTTTACATGTGTTCCATTAATCCATTACTTGCATGTCTACATCAGGTGACCCGTGATGCGTATTACGATATCCAGAAAAGCAGTAAACATGCTTTTCTGGATATCGTATTATGCATCCCACTGAATGCCCAGTTAGGCCGAAGTGGGTTATTTCGACATATGCTATTTGCAATTGTGTAAATTTTAGGGATACAGAGTAACAGCCTAAAAACAGTTTTTTTCTATTTCCAACAGTACTTTAGTACCACATGGTACGACTGGTATTCTTTTATCATGTGATTGCTGTGTATTGGTAAATATATTGTATTACGACATACTATGATTCAGGTACGTGTGTTGCAATATGTAATGATACATTGGGAGCTTAAGTGTTTGACAGTGTGTGACACTAGCTGTACATGTCATATTTTCGGCCCTAAAAATAAATGTTATGGTTCTGATAAAAGCAATCTCAAACTTTTATAGTTATGTATTCTGTTTTCCTTTTTTATAGAATTTAGCACATAAACTAGTAAAATGTTAATTGGCAGCACAATATAAAAATGGGCCATAGATCGTCAGCAACTGATTTTGGGTATGATATGATATGAAGATAATGTCTATTGAAAATATAGAATATGAAATTAGTTGAGAGTCATAGTTTCTTTTGTCCTAAAGTATATGTTTTCATCAAATTTATACTAAAATAATTCATCATGGAATCACACAAAAATTTAGTCTATGAATCCAAGAAATGATTTCCCTAACAACTGTTTCTACATGTCTGCTGCATGCTGCATGCTTTTTCTTGACAAGAATAGCATCCTTAGAATAATCATAACTTATGGTACAGACATCCCACTTTTGATCTTCAGTAAAATGAATTTTGGAAATGGTTGTCTTTCATTTCTACAATTGTATTTTCTTGTAAAATGTTTATGCAAAATGTAAACATATAGTCAATGTCATAACAGATTCCTTTTATTTGTTGTAAAGAAATTATCTCAGTAAGTTTGAACTTTCAAATGATCTGTTGTATGATCCATTGGAATGTTACCCAGCATGCACTGGTCTGCAGGTCCGAGCTTCAAGCCGAGCTGTGAGAAGGACAACAAGGAGCTGGAGTTTATCCCGGTCAACCTGCACGTCCAGCGGATGACCGTCGCATCGGAGGGCAGCAATCATGGTGAGGCGGGGGATGTCCTCAGTTGGCCCTCATCTTTTGTCCAGGGTCCCAATCCACAAAGCCTTCATAATGTTATGACCTGTCGTAACTCTTTAGATTATCACAGACTTACGAAAATGAATGTTTTGAGGATCGGGACCCAGTTCTGTTAGTGTTATAGAGATGAGATGGTGGTAACAAGCAGTTGTATGGATGACAGTTTCTTTATTTACACAGTTGCAATGTTTCTGCATTAAGTGTGATGTATATTCAGCTTACATTTTCATTTAAGATTCTGAATCCATTTGAGGACGGGTGGCATAGTCTTATAAGAGTGCGTCCCTTGTTCTCTCCAGGATCTCATGATCTACATTTGAATTTTGTTTCTAAGTTTGTCAGAACCAAACCCTTGTTGGTAGTTTTCCCAGTGTGGTAAATATCTGACACCTGTGTGACTTCAGGCTGTCCTCCCACACTGAATACCGGGATTTCCCGTATTTAAGCCCACTCGAAATTACGCCCATGAGTTTAAAAACGGGATATTTTCCCGTTATTAAGCCCATGGGCTTAAATTAAGATTTAAAATTTTATTGTTTAGAGTGACGTCCCATGGCAAAAGCACATGGCGAACATCAGCATATATAATGTTTGTAGTGCAGCTAGAGGTTTTCACGTGTACAGAGACCGCCTCCGTGGTGTAGTGGTTAGAGCGTCCGCCTGGAGAGCGGAAGGTCGCGGGTTCGATCCCCGACCGTGTCATACCAAAAGACGTTAAAATATGGTACTTGTTGGTCCCTGCCTGGCGCGCTCAGCATTTATGGGTACAACAAGGACTGGTCAGCTCGGAGACAGTATAATGTGTCTGAGTGGGGTATTCATGCTTCACTGCGGCATGGTATCTCAGTGGGCTAGCACTATAAAACCAGCTTCAGTCTGGGCTAGTACAAGCAGCCTCACATACACATAAACACGCATGTATGCAAGTCGTCATATGAGCGAAATATTCTCAAGCACGACGTAAAACCCAATTTCACCTCACCTCACCTCACGTGTACAGAACGTTTTGGAGTCCCAAGAGAGGTCAGGTACTCAATACTCAAATAGATAATCTCAATTCATATGACTCACACGCAGTCGCAATAAAATATCATAATATCAGCATTAAGTTCTTTCCATTTTACTGTGTCATTTTCTTCAGTTACAAGCATTTCCCGAATTTAAGCCCTGGGATTAATTATGGGGGTTTTATTTGTTAACTAGAGGGGTCATTTTCCGTTATTAAGCCCAGGGCTTAAATACGGGAAATCCTGGTATAATTTGAATACAGTTCAACACAGCATCAAACCCACATGACTCACTCACTTAAATGTCCCAGATGGCAGAAATGGTCTTGAGTTCACTGTGTTCAGTTGTGTTCACTGTGTTCACTTGTGTTGAAATACACAAAGATGACTGCTACCTGTCTATTTTCTCCAGGTAAAGTCTACGATGTGATAACCCATGGAGCCTTCACTGCATTTTGCCAGAAGTTTAAGAATGGTGGTTTACGAAAACTGCTGCAGTATCAGAAGGACTTCTACTCCTCTCAGAGCACACTGGGCTTCCGGACCAAGATGCAGCAAGCCTGCTCCCTGCTCAACGATATAGCCAAGCTGAAGACGGACATCAACCATGGCTGTGAGCGCCTGTGTCATGCAGCCCTGCAGGGAACCGACACACAACTCCAGACAGAGATGCAGTCACTCACAGAGACTGTAAGTTGCTGACTGTGCAAAAAGAAGCTACTTCTGATTGTTTACTCTAAAGCCCTGGTTGTATTTTACTCATGTATCGTGGGTGAGGGGTATACGCTGATTCCCGTGAAGTTCTGGGTTAGAACTGGTCTTCAGCAAACAATGCTTGCTGTAAGAGGCGACTAATAATGGGATCCTGTTGTCAGACTTGCTAACTTGGTTGTCACTGTATCCCAATTGTGTAGATCAATGCTCATGATGTCAATCACGTGATACCCGTGAAGGTCCGGGCTAGAATGAACCTTCAGTAACCCATGCTTGTCGTAAGAGGCGACTAACGGGATCGGGTGGTCACGCTCCCTGCCTTGGTTGACACATGTCATCGGTTCCCAATTGCGCAGATCGATGCTCATGCTGTTGATCACTGGATTGTCTGGTCCAGACTCGATTATTTACAGACCGCCGCCATATAGCTGGAATATTGCTGAGTGCGGCGTAAAACTTAACTCACTCACTCAATCACTGGATTGTCTGGTCCAGAGTCGATTATTTACAGACAACAGACAACATAGCTGGAATATGTGTTAAACATCTGGAGTGCTGTGTTAAACATTAAACACAAGTATACGCTGGTTATTCTTTAGCCATATGATATTCTATGGAGGAATATTCGTTAGGTATTATTTACTCATATGACATTTCAGGGCAGAAGTAAACTTATTAAGTGTCGAGTGTTTAGTTAACATATTGAAGTGGCTACATATGCACAGGAGCTATTGCCATGTCCCTGTTTTAACACTTACTCGTATGTAAGAGCATTATATGAAATGTAAGAGCATTATATGAAATAAATTTCTTACTATTACATGACCACTAGAAATCTGCACCTGTACAAAGTGATCTTAGCACAACGATGTTGTATGTATATGTTAAAGTATGGGAGCTATGGTTGTCAAGCCTGAAGATCACTTGTGGAGCAGCACCTAGGATGTATATTTCCATGGACCAGTAGCTATTAGCAGTGATCTTAGCACTCCGATGTTGTATGTATATGTTAAAGACTGGGAGCTATGGTTGTCAAGCCTGATAATCACTTGTGGAGCAGCACCTAGGATGTATACTTCCACGGACCAGTAGCTATTAGCATGCAGCTTTGAAACTTGATTTCTCTAATTTCAACAACATCCCAACTCTGATTCCAGGTGCGTGAGCTTGTCCGGCTCTGTGAGGACCCAATATTACAACTATCTGCCGAGAAATACATGCAGGCAAAGTCTCCCTCCAACACAGGAGATGGCCTTGACCTTGCAGCCTCTCTGGGTCACATGAGTAATGATGGTCGTAGTCAAGGTGATAAATCTCCTGAAAAGTCATGGAGGTGGTCAGGAAGTAACTTTGTCAGGAGCCCTACTGTGGAACCCTGGGTAATTAAAGCCATTATCATAACGATATTCATTATACAGCGGGGGTTCTCAATCATCAAATGTATTTTCTTGATGGTACATTAATAGCTGGCAAATGTTCCATTGATATTTATGAGCAGTTTATTGGTGTTATCCAAGTTGTTTGTCTGATGTACAGTGAAGTTGTATGTAGTTAAAGACATGGTCAGTAATTACTCTTGTTACCTGTTCATTGGTAAGAAATACAAAAGAAATTGATTATAAAAATTGTCCCTAAACTTTTTTTGTATACTTGTATTTGTTATTTTGAAACATTATGGCAACTCACATTTCATTTTTTTATTCAGGAAGTGACTCGTCTCAATCTGGAGGCAGCGATAGTGTGCCTGGTCTCGAGGGTTGACGAACTGGTGACTAAGTCGTCCTCAGGCCAAACAACCAGCTGGCTAAGTGAGCTGAGTCCAGCAGTTATCAAACTACAGAGTTTTGTGGAGATCGTGTCCAGTCGGGCAACACTTTTCCTCACATTCCTCTCCCTCATGGTAAGTCCCTGTCGGCCATGGGCTTCTTCCTCCCATTCAGGGAAGGTGTTTTGATGACCATGGGCTTCTCTCTTCCTCACATACAGGGCAGGTGTCTTCTTTTCCATTGGCCTCTCCCCTCCTCCCATTCATAGTAGGTGTCTTGTTGGCCACTGACCTCTCTCTTCCTCCCACTCATGGTAGGTGTCTTGTTGGCCATTGACCTCTCTCTTCCTCCCACTCATAGTAGGTGTCTTGTTGGCCACTGACCTCTCTCTTCCTCCCACTCATGGAAGATGTCTTGTTGGCCACTGACCTCTCTCTTCCTCCAACTCATGGTAGGTGTCTTGTTGGCCATTGACCTCTCTTCTCCACTCCATGGGAGATGTCTTCTTTGCCATTGACCTCTCTCTTCCTCCCATTCATGGTAGGTGTCTTGTTGGCCATTGACCTCTCTCTTCCTCCCACTCATGGTAGGTGTCTTGTTGGCCATTGACCTCTCTCTTCCTCCCACTCATGGTAGGTGTCTTGTTGGCCATTGACCTCTCTCTTCCTCCCACCTCCTCATGGTAGGTGTCTTGTTGGCCATTGACCTCTCTCTTCCTCCCACTCATGGTAGGTGTCTTGTTGGCCATTGACCTCTCTCTTCCTCCCACTCATGGTAGGTGTCTTGTTGGCCATTGACCTCTCTCTTCCTCCCACTCATGGTAGGTGTCTTGTTGGCCATTGACCTCTCTCTTCCTCCCACTCATGGTAGGTGTCTTGTTGGCCATTGACACCTCCTCTCTTCCTCCCACTCATGGTGTAGTGTCTTGTTGGCCATTGACCTCTTGTCTGGCTCATAGTAGGTGTCTTGTTGGCCATTGACCTCTCTCTCCTCCCACTCATGGTAGGTGTCTTGTTGGCCATGTGACCTCTCTCTTCCTCCCTTTCATGGTAGGTGTCTTGTTGGCCATTGACACCTCTCTTCCTCCCACTCATGGTAGGTGCCTTTATGGCCATTGACCTCTCTCCTCCTCCCACTCATGGTAGGTGTCTTGTTGGCCATTGACCTCTCTCTTCCTCCCACTCATGGTAGGTGTCTTGTTGGCTATTGGCCTCTCTATTCCTCCTATTCCTGCTAGGCTTCTTGCCGGCCATGTGCCTCTCTCTTCCTCCCTTTCCTGGTAGGTGTCTTGTTGGCCATTGAACTCTCTCTTCCTCCCTTTCATGGTAGGTGTCTTTGTGGCCGTTGACCTCTCTCTTCCTCTCTTTCATGGTAGGTGCCTTTTTGGCCGTGGACCTCTTTCTTCCCCCCACTATCAGTAGGTGTCTTGTTGGTTATTGACCACTCTCTTCCTCCCACTCATGCTAGGTGTCATGTTGGCCATTGACCTCTCTCTTCCTCCCACTCATGGTAGGTGTCTTGTTGGCTATTGACCACTCTCTTCCTCCCACTCATCGTAGGTGTCTTGTTGGCCATTGACCTCACTCTTCCTCCCACTCAGGGTAGGTGTCTTGTTGGCCATGTGCCTCTCTCTTCCTCCCTTTCCTGGTAGGTGTCTTATTGGCCATTGACACCTCTCTTCCTCCCACTCATGGTAGGTGTCTTGTTGGCTATTGACCTCTCTCTTCCTACCACTCAAGGTAGGTGTCTTGTCGGCCATTGACCTCTCTCTTCCTCCCACTCATGGTAGGTGTCTTGTTGGCTGTTGACCTCTTTATTGCTCCCATTCCTGCTAGACTTCTTGTCGGCCATGTGCTTCTCTCTTCCTCCCGTTCCTGGTAGGTGTCTTGTTGGCCATTGACCTCTCTCTTCTTCCCTTTCATGGTAGGTGTCTTGTTGGCCATTGACCTCTCTCTTCCTCTCTTTCATGGTAGGTGCCTTTTTGGCCGTGGGCCTCTTTCTTCCCCCCACTATCAGTAGGTGTCTTGTTGGCCATTGACCTCTCTCTTCCTCCCTTTCATGGTAGGTGCCTTTTTGGCCATGGGCCTCTTTCTTCCCCCCACTATCAGTAGGTGTCCAGCCTCCTATGTCTTTCCTCTCATGTATAGTGTCAAGTTGCACCATGTCCATGTCCTCTCTGTGTATTTCATCTATTTCATCTCCATTTGGAGAGACATATTCGAAAAGCCCCTCTCCACGTCCTCATTCTCACACTAGTGAGAACTATTAGTCAACTTATTTAATATTATTGAGTGAAGATAACTTCATAGCTATATGTACATTCATACAGAATGTCTAGTCATGCATCTACTTAATGCGCTCGAGCCCTGTGAAGTAAATAGTTAATGCTGAGGGCTGATGTGTCATTCATTCTTCTCTGCAGGAGAACAAGGACCACGTAAAGCTGATGCACATGATCAAGAACAGGAGAGACGTGGTCACAGCACATGCCGTGAGTTTCTCAGTACCAGTCCTGGGATTACAATGTCATTGCACACATTTATTGTTCAAGTATTTGGCTGCACATTATGGGATGACACGCTGTGAAAGTGCTCATGTGGCATTCAGCAGCACTCACTATCACGCAGTGTTAGGGAACTGATGGGCAAATAATCTCGGCTGCTCAATTTGCAGTACAGAGTTGTGTCTCTTAGGCCTGCCAGAAACTCGTAATCATTGGGAATCCATATTATTATTCTAGAATTGTCATCACCCTGACCATGCTCATGAGATTTGCCAAAATAGTATATGGCTATAATCTATATCGCCTTGGGGTTCCTCCCTCACTGAGCTTACTCACTTAGACAAGGATACAGTGTCATGGCATAAACGTATCTTTAAGGACCAGCCATCTCCCAATTATCTGAGGCCTGCATCACTTAAGGCTTTCCATCCTTGTCATGCTGACTTGCTGTGATACAACTGAAATATTGTTTCAGACAGTGTTTAACCAGTCTGACTCACCATACTTTGTGTAAAACTGGGGGTGGTATTATTTTTATTAGGTCAAGCAGTTGTTCAAAGAGGGAGCTCTTGGTTAGGATAAGTAGCTGTTCAGAGAGGGAGTTCTTGATTAGAATAAGCAGTTTTTAGAGAGGGAGCTCCTGATTAGGATCAGCATTTGTTCAGAGATAGTGATTTCTCCTCATTAGGGTAAGCCATTTTTCATGGAGGGAGCTGCTCATTAGTTTAAGCAGTTGTTCATTAGGATAAGCAGTTGTTCATAGAAAGATTCCTAATTAGGATAACCAGTTGTTCATTGGGAAATTCCTAATTAGGATAAGCAGTTGTTCATAGAGAAGATAAGCAGTTTTAGAGAGGGAGCTCCTGATTAGGATCAGCATTTGTTCAGAGATAGTGATTTCTCCTCATTAGGGTAAGCCATTTTTCATGGAGGGAGCTGCTCATTAGTTTAAGCAGTTGTTCATTAGGATAAGCAGTTGTTCATAGAAAGATTCCTAATTAGGATAACCAGTTGTTCATTGGGAAATTCCTAATTAGGATAAGCAGTTGTTCATAGAGAAGATAAGCAGTTTTTTAGAGAGGGAGCTCCTGATTAGGATCAGCATTTGTTTAGAGATAGTGATTTCTCCTCATTAGGGTAAGCCATTTTTCATGGAGGGAGCTGCTCATTAGTTTAAGCAGTTGTTCATTAGGATAAGCAGTTGTTCATAGAAAGATTCCTAATTAGGATAACCAGTTGTTCATTGGGAAATTCCTAATTAGGATAAGCAGTTGTTCATAGAGAAGATAAGCAGTTTTTTAGAGAGGGAGCTCCTGATTAGGATCAGCATTTGTTCAGAGATAGTGATTTCTCCCTCATTAGGGTAAGCCATTTTTCATGGAGGGAGCTGCTCATTAGTTTAAGCAGTTGTTCATTAGGATAAGCAGTTGTTCATAGAAAGATTCCTAATTAGGATAACCAGTTGTTCATTGGGAAATTCCTAATTAGGATAAGCAGTTGTTCATAGAGAAGATAAGCAGTTTTTTAGAGAGGGAGCTCCTGATTAGGATCAGCATTTGTTCAGAGATAGTGATTTCTCCTCATTAGGGTAAGCCATTTTTCATGGAGGGAGCTGCTCATTAGTTTAAGCAGTTGTTCATTAGGATAAGCAGTTGTTCATAGAAAGATTCCTAATTAGGATAACCAGTTGTTCATTGGGAAATTCCTAATTAGGATAAGCAGTTGTTCATAGAGAAGATCCTGATTAGGATAAACAGTTGTTCTGAGAAGAGATCCTGATTAGAGTAAGCAGTTGTTCTGAGAGGAGATCCTGATTAGAGTAAGCAGTTGATCAGAGAGGAGCTCCTGATTAGAGTAAGCAGCTCTTCAGAGAGGAGCTCCTGATTAGAGTAAGCAGTTGTTCAGAGAGGAGCTCCTGATTAGAGTTAGCAGCTGTTCGGAGAGGAGCTCCTGATTATGGTAAGCAGTTGTTCAGAGAGGAGCTCCTGATTATGGTAAGCAGTTGTTCGGAGAGGAGCTCCTGATTATGGTAAGCAGTTGTTTAGAGAGGAGCTCCTGATAAGAGTAAGCAGTTGTTCAGAGAGGAGCTCCTGATTAGAGTAAGCAGTTGTTCGGAGAGGAGCTCCTGATTAGAGTAAGCAGCTCTTCAGAGAGGAGCTCCTGATTAGAATAAGCAGCTCTTCAGAGAAGAGCTCCTGATTAGAGTAAGCAGTTGTTCGGAGAGAAGCTCCTGATTAGAGTAAGCAGCTCTTCAGAGAGGAGCTCCTGATTAGAGTAAGCAGTTGTTCAGAGAGGAGCTCCTGATTAGAGTAAGCAGCTCTTCAGAGAGGAGCTCCTGATTAGAGTAAGCAGTTGTTCAGAGAGGAGCTCCTGATTAGAGTAAGCAGTTGTTCGGAGAGGAGCTCCTGATTAGAGTAAGCAGCTCTTCAGAGAGGAGCTCCTGATTAGAGTAAGCAGCTCTTCAGAGAGGAGCTCCTGATTAGAGTAAGCAGTTGTTCAGAGAGGAGCTCCTGATTAGAGTAAGCAGCTCTTCAGAGAGGAGCTCCTGATTAGAGTAAGCAGTTGTTCAGAGAGCTCCCTGATTAGAGTAAGCAGCTCTTCAGAGAGGAGCTCCTGATTAGAGTAAGCAGTTGTTCAGAGAGGAGCTCCTGATTAGAGTAAGCAGCTCTTCAGAGAGGAGCTCCTGATTAGAGTAAGCAGTTGTTCAGAGAGGAGCTCCTGATTAGAGTAAGCAGTTGTTCGGAGAGGAGCTCCTGATTAGAGTAAGCAGCTCTTCAGAGAGGAGCTCCTGATTAGAGTAAGCAGCTCTTCAGAGAGGAGCTCCTGATTTGAGTAAGCAGTTGTTCGGAGAGGAGCTCCTGATTAGGGTAAGCAGTTCATAGAAGGAATCTTCCACCATACCGCTGTGTTGCTGGTACTTCCAAGCACAGAATGACACCTTTCTGGCACCAGTTGATGCATTATATTTGAGTGGTATACATTTTTTGTTTCTGGTTTCAGATCACAACACTTGTGAGTGGTTTAGCTGTCAACATACAGACCAATCACAAAGATCCTAAGTACCTACAACAGCTCATCAACAATGGGGTGATGGTTCATTTCGAGTCGCTGCTGAGCTGCTACGGCGAGGAGCTGGCCATGTTGGAGGATATGACAGTTGCTGTGGAGGACTTGGCCAGTGTCACCTTCTGCTTTGTGGAGGCCAAGGATGACGTCTTTGAAGCTGCTCTGTCTCTGCAGAAGTAGGTGAACAGGCGTGTAGCAAGCCAATTTTTTGTGTGTAAGCCCGATAGGTTACAAAGCTATATATTTAGAAAGTATTGAGGGCTTGCCCAACCTTTTTAGCAACAATCTATGCCAGGGCTTTTTTTATAATGGTAGCTACGCCCCTGTTGATGGTGACTGGTTGTTCAAGACAGACTTTGTTCAAGTTACTGTCTGTTCATAACAGACTTTGTTCAGGTGATTGTCTGTTCAAGAGACTTTTTCAGGTGACTGTCTGTTCAAGACAGACTTGTTCAAGTGACTGTCTGTTTAAGACAGACTTTTTCAGGTGACTGTCTGTTTAAGACAGACTTGTTCAAGTGACTGTCTGTTCAAGAGACTTTTTCAGGTGACTGTCTGTTCAAGACAGACTTGTTCAAGTGACTGTCTGTTTAAGACAGACTTGTTCAAGTGACTGTCTGTTCAAGAGACTTTTTCAGGTGACTGTCTGTTCAAGACGGACTTGTTCAAGTGACTGTCTGTTTAAGACAGACTTGTTCAAGTGACTGTCTGTTCAAGAGACTTTTTCAGGTGACTGTCTGTTCAAGACGGACTTGTTCAAGTGACTGTCTGTTTAAGACAGACTTTTTCAGGTGACTGTCTGTTCAAGACGGACTTGTTCAAGTGACTGTTTGTTCAAGTTTTTTCATAACAGACTAAGTTTGTACAAGATAGCAACAGCTTGTCAGCAACAGGTTTTATTCATACAGTATGGCAACCCAGATAGCAAAACCATTGCCAACGTTGGGCCAACATCTGAATGCTATCTGGGAAGTAGCAGTGTATAACAGATTTTATTCCTCATAATACCAGTGATTGCTCTTAACAGTTAATTTGTTGGTACTACATAGCAACTGTTTCTTCATATCAGATTTGTTCATAGTGACTGCTTGTTCATCCAGTAGGAGATTTACATATTTGTTAAACTGTATTACATATTATTTGATTGTCCATCCTCTTGTGTGTTTCAGCTCCATTAAGGGCGGCATGTTCCCTGATATAAACAGGTAGGACATGGACGACCTTCAACTTGCTCAAAATCAGAACATACATAATATGGACTAGTTTCTTCTGTGATAAAATTTGTATTACAAGGAAAAGTAGAATGCATATACCTTTGTGTTCTGTTTCTATAAATCCATGTTTCTAATGTATCATTGTAGTTTGATGTATCATCATCATCATCATAGTTGCTCATGATTTCAGTCATTGGTTTGTCTGGTTCACACTCAGTTCTGTATGGACCTCTGTGTTTGAGAGGGATATTGCTGAACACAGCATTGATCTACACTTACTTTTACTACAAAGTGTGTATGAAAGCAGTGGGTTTTGAAAGGTTGCTGTAAGCTTTTTCTTCTATATTTGTTGTTGATACCTCAAAACAGAAATAACTGAGATATAGGTTTGTTTGATGTGCACTTACTGTAGATTAAGAACTTAAAAGTGAGGGTAATGACAAATATTTTGTTTGTATGCTGTGCACTGACTGTGAACTAAGAATCTCTGGGTAATAAGGGGCGGTGGGGTAGCCTAGTGGTTAAAGCGTTGGCTCGTCACGCCAAAGGCCCGGGTTCGATTCCCCACATGGGCACAATATGTTAAGCCCATTTCTGGTGTCCCCCGCCGTGATATTGCTGGAATATTGCTAAAAGCGGCATAAAACTAAACTCAGTCAGTCAGTCAGTCTGGGTAATAAGATATACATTCGTTGGAAAGACTGTGTGATCCCCATGTTGAGCTTCCGTGTTCATCTTCCCTCTCTATTTACAGACACTGCATCCATGTGGAGATACCAGTTCCACCCAATACATATGAAAACCTCCCTCCCAAGTTAAAACAAGGGAACCATATTAAGGTGGTGCCAGTCCTCTTTAGCATCGGCATCAATGAACAGGCCACTCTGGCTGAAAAGTGAGTCTTGCATCTGTTATATGTTGAAACTAATGCAAAAGTTAAGCAGCATCAGTGTTGACAAACTAATACAAATTACTGCAAAGGTATGAATACAAAGGTATTACAAACTGAAAGGCAGTATAATACAACTGCATTGATCATAGCAATGAAGACAGAGATGGTAATATCCACACACCCACCCTCCCTCACTCACTCACTCACTCTGCTGCCCCAAAAATACCCTGTTCCGTTATACATGGATAAGTCATCTTATACTTGGTTATGTCTGTCTCTCACACAGGTTTGGCAACACCACTCTGCAGGAGAGAGTCAATGCAGAAAGTGTGGCTAAAGTCTTCAACTATTTTGAGAAGTATATGGATGACTTTGGGAAGTCAGGTATGTTTACACAAGAGAGAGAGAAGGATTATGACTGACCTACATTACTCAGTAAACATGCAGTCTAATGTAGTGATGAGATCAATACACACAAAACTGTCCTGTGGAGTGATGTACAGTATGTAGTCGTCATTTATAGGTCCTGCTTATACATTTGGCCAACATCAGTATGCGTAATGCAACTTGCTGCTCTGTGTGAGAAAAATGTTCTTGATATTGTTGCCTGTACTTTCTCTGCCTGTATGGGGAAATATGAGTGCTGTTATTAATGCCCCAGGTGAGCCTCAGACATCTGTATCTCAGCTGACCAAGCAGCTCCACACCAATGTGATGACCAAGAAAAGCAAGAACGTGGAAGTACTGCACCTGGCAGCGGAGGTGAGGGCCATCTGTCCGTCTCCTGTGTGATGATGTTTATATCAAATTTATGATTTGGTAAGGAGTGGTGGGATGGTGTTGCAGTTAAAATGGTGCTGTGGTCGGGTAAGGTTGTTGTGGTTGTCATGTACTTTCGATGTTGGGGGTGGAGGGTCCTGGATTCCAACAGACAACAATAAGTCCGCCATACGTTTTTTATCCGCCTTGATCTTATTACATCATCACACAGCTTGATGACGTCACTTGCCTACGTCATCATTTTTGGGGATGTACTATTTACCTAACAAATATCACAGTGGTGAGATGGTGTTACAGTTGATATGGTGTTGAGATTGGGTAAGGTAGTGGTGGTGTGATGATGTTACAGTTAAAATGGTGTTGAGATTGGGTAAGGTAGTGGTGGCGTGATGATGTTACAGTTAAAATGGTGTTGAGATTGGGTAAGGTAGTGGTGGCGTGATGATGTTACAGTTAAAATGGTGTTGAGATTGGGTAAGGTAGTGGTGGTGTGATGATGTTACAGTTGATATGGTGTTGGGATCGAGTAATATTGGATTATGTTGCATATTTCGTCTGTTTGACTGTTATGTACACTCTTGTATGTGGATGATGCTCTCATGATATTGTCATGATGTTGTCATGCTGCAGGTGTGCCGCAAGCTCAAGGGGGTGAGGTTTGCATGCTGTAAGAGTGGAAAGGATCGGACCTCCATGTCCGTCACCCTGGAGCAAGTACAGGTGCTGCAGCAGGAACACGATCTGGCATCGCACGTCTTCTGGCAGTCGCTCGACTGCTTCCGGAGGTCAGTCAAACATCAAGGCTCCATCCGTACCAGAAAGTGATCTTAGCGCTAAGATGATCAAAACTCATGTAACATTGACATAAGACCAGTGTGAGGCTGGAATGAGAGCTAGCTGTAGCTACACAGTTGCCAGTCTAGATTGTAACGCCTTGAATCAAATCCACAATACCAGTTCATAGCCAGGGTGTTTGTCTGTCCTGTCTATTCATAATTTTCATTATCACTTCATTAAGTTGTCCACATGTATAGATCCAGGTTAGAATTGGTCTTCAGCAACCCATGCTTGTCGTAAGAGGCGACTAATGGGATCGTGTGGTCACACTCGCTGACTTGGTGGACACATGTCATCGGTTCCCAATTGTGTACATCGATGCTCATGTTGTTGATCTCTGGATTGTCTTTTCCAGACTTGATTATATACAGACCGCTGCCATATAGCTGGAATATTATTGAGTGTGGCGTTAAACAACAAAACCATCCATTAAGTTGTCATCAGCTCTTTGTACAGTTATCTCCCCTGCTAGCTACAGTTATCTCCCCTGCTAGCAAACAAACAAGCAAACAATCAGCGTAAAGCTGTAATCCATGAAAGGTGTTTGTCTCATTTGTGTTAGTGGTTTTACTGTTTTTCTGATTTTGTTCCAGTGTTGGATGCCGGAGAGATAATACACACAAGAATACTGGTGTCAGGAAGTACGCCTTTAACAGCCTGCAGATGCTGTATATACCCAAGCTCTACCGGGCACCCAATGGAACATATGGGAACATACAGACTTGATGTGTCTTGGGTAGCTAGCAACATATAACCTTACCATGTATTGGTTACCTAGCAACATACAGACTTACCGTGTATTGGTTACCTAGCAACATGCACATTTGATGATTCTTAGGTACCTAACAACATACAGATTTACCTGTATTGGTTACTTAGCAACATGCAGATTTGATAACTCTTGGGTACTGCTGGCCTACAGACTAAATGTGTCTTGGGTACCTAGCAACATACAGACTTAATGTGTTTTGGGTACATAGCTACATCTAGGTAAGGTTTCAGGTGCATATTGCCTCCCATGGGAAGTTCCAACTAAACATATCTAAATCCAGGGCTCCTCTAGTGATCTGTTGCCTGTTACTCAAGTCTCACAATGCCAAAGGTACACTTCATGTTGTTCTATTTTACTTCTTAGTAAGTAACTTGGAATGTTTATTTGTTTCTATTGTTGGTGTATTCAAAACCTCTGTGGTGTAAGGGTAAGGTACATCACTGGGAGATACGTTTGTGTTCATGGATAGTCAACTTGTGACTGTCTTATACGAACAGTGAATGTTTGCTCCTTTTGGAGGGTATGGTGAGGTAGCCTAGTGGTTAAAGCGTTCACTTGCTACACTGAAGACTCAGGTTCGATTCCCCTCATGGGTACAATGTGTGAAGCCCCTTTCTTGTATCTGTTAAGGTTTGAACTGTTTGACCATGTCGTTTTTAATAAAAATGTCTACACCAGGATATATACACAGGTCCACCCCTGTATGTATACAGATCTCCCCCTATATAGAAAGTGAGATCTACCTGTGGGTAAATAGACATATAATCCCAATTAGGTTCAATTAAATTCATATTATTTCGGTTGGCCCATGTGAAATGAGAAAACAGTTTACAATGTAAAGAGTAGCACGTTTTACAGAGAAAAAAGCAGTTAACTTATTACGGAAGATGTAACAGAATTTCTAACAGCAGGAGCTTCTTTCGAAATGTTAAAAAGTGTATGGGCACAATTGCCGCTAGTGAAATGAAGATATTAGTCAGTATGCTATCCTGTCCACAATATGGAATTTATACTTATCTCTAATAAAATTATATGCTGTACATTCAAATTAGTTAGGTTTAGAGGTCTACCCTTGTATATATATAAATCTACACCTGTATATATAGATGTCTTCCCCTATATACTGCAGATGTGAAGCAGTGTTTCCAGGTATGTTTGCTTTTAGTAGGTAGCAGCCATTTTAATCATCCAATCCTCATCTTAGGCACCCTTTACCTTGGGGTCTGCCCAAGAATCCAGGGTTCCTCTTCATATTGTGATCATGCTTCTAGACAGTCCTGCCCTCATGATCTCCCATTTGTTGGAAAAGTAAAACATATTTTAGAAGTATTATGTATTAAATGAAAGTTTCCAGCAAGATGCCTAGGACATATTTTAAAAAGACTTGGTCTCGATGATTTTAGATTTGAAAACTCTAAAGTTGCCATGACCTAATGAGTGAGGAATTGGTGTTTGAGCGAGACATGCTCAAGTGTTTCAGAACACATGGTCATAGTGACCAGGAAGTTAACTGGGGATTCAAACAGTGGTATATGCACTAGCGGAGAGAGATAGGGCCTGACAAAAGCTTTATTTCATAAATAAAGCTTTAGAGAGCCTTTTCTTGGAATTGATCTCGTACCGCTATTGTATATACTACTTCTTCTTTTACAAAAACATCATTTTTTTGTGCTTTTTGCAACTTGTTGTTTCCATGTATTTGCCTTCTGTTTGTTATATGACAGAGATTTCTCCTCCGATATAGTATTATACGTTACAAAAACACATGCTTTCACATCACGACAATCTCATGTTCAGTCTGTATAATTCAAGACTGACATGCATGTATTACTTAGACGTAACATGCTGCCAGTTCAAGATCCCTTGTACAGACACTTGAACTGGCGTTAACTCCTAGCGCCAGGCTTTGTGTTGCTTGGATGATATTCACCTCCAAACATACTGTCTTTCACAATTCATGTTGCTGTTGATAAACAAAGTATTACATAGATGACTCAAGTGAAGTAGTATGTACTCTGTTTTCTTGTATATAGTGAACTCTATTTCCCCATGATCCACATGTGTAGAGACAGGTGTGTATAATGCATACATGCTAGAGATTTACTTGTATTGAAGTATGCGTACTGTTATTTCACTAACACTGTATATCTGGGATATGTTTGTGATGTCATGTTAATGTTACATTTAAATTGCCAAACTTTGGAAACCGGTAACACCGAGCATGTTACATTCCCATACAAAACAAATGTTAGAATGTATCTGATGTCTTGCTGTAGCAGATCATCTGCCAATCCTGTAGAAGTGATTCTCAGAGTTTGGGGCCAAAATGTTTGTAGCTTGTGTGTGTGAAGGGTTGGAGCATCTCCAAGTTCATACTGTTTGTCCATTTTCATCAATTGCACTGATTCAGAATCTTTCAGGAGACAAGTCAAAAGACAAATCTAAAAGACATATATCTAAATCGACCTTCTGTATATGAAATTATTGATTCTGAATGCGGTTCTGCTGTAGATGATCGGTGTTGGGGGAAGTGTTTGCCTAGTGGTAGAACAAAATTCTCATCATGAAAATTTGTTAAAAAGAACAATATTCTGTGAGAAGTAGCCTGCTCATTTGGTCCTGTTTGCTTGTCCGGGTGTGCATTATCGGTACCAATAGTATAACTATACAAGTAAGTATACAAATAGTATATTAATTATACATTGAAATCAAACAGTTCTATTAACTATTTCCTCTCAGTACTTACTTCTGTAGATAAGCATATGAAAAAAGTATTTCTGATACTCATTCTTAGACAACAGTCTATATATACCAGTTACTAATATGTCCCTGTCGACTTACCTTATTCCTGAAGCATAAGCACTATGACATTGTGCTTGCTGTGCTGTTTAGTTTAGTTCTGTAGTTTGTGTAAATCACTCCATGAATATTGACTGTAGGTGCATCATTCATATATAGTGCAATATGAAATCCAAAGCTCCATTCATGCTTGCCTTGTTTTCATCAGACTGGTATTGCAATAAGACATATATGGTTGTTACATATGTTGTTATATTTGGGATTACACTTTCTTAGTAAAGTACAGATGCTAGTACTTTTGCTGGGTTGAGTCCCATCCAGGATTCGAACCCACACCCTCAGCGTCAGGCACACAATCGCCAGCACACACAGTCAGCCGCCTAACCTGCTCAGCCACCGCTGTTTGAGAGAATATCTGTCATAAATATATCTACTCACAGTTCATGGAATCTTGAAAGTTTGAGGTAAAGCCAGTTCTGTTTATTAAGCATTGACACGTGATAGACAAGATCAGCAGTATGTATTTACCTGCCTGGTAACTGGAAATGAATTGGAGAGATTCTTCAAAATAATTTTACAAAATGTTCATTAAAGACCAAAAATGATGAGATACCTCAGACTGGGTCCAGTAATGACTGTTCAGACAGTCAGACAGACAGATTTATTTGTATAAGTGGCCCTGAGGCCAAAAGTACATGTGTAAAATAATAACAGTGCATTTATGCGCAACCTGTAAATACGCGAGTTATAGGAACATCAATAAATCCATAAACACCCATTTACAATTTACATTTTTTCTCTCAACCTAAGTATGTGGTACAACAGAAGGGCTACCTTAAACAACAAGTCAATATTTTCTGTGCAAAGTAGCATACAGAATTTATGACTTGACGGTTGGTTGTAGAAAAAATAAGGCAATTAAGTTTCTCGTATTTCTAAATATTTCGGGCATATATGTAATACATGGTACTCATCTTCTTGCGATAAATTGCAGAATGGACATTGGATATCTATTACATTTGAAGTTTTGGCAAATCATGCTGCTTGGACTTTGAAGTTGTGAGCGTTACATCTAAATTTAGCAAGCGTACGCTTAAGTTGTGGTGATTTAATCTTTGAAATGTAAATTTCTGTATTAATACAATATTTATATTCTGAATAAAAGTTGGCACAGGTTGATGACGTTATTTCATTATGTAATGGCTGTTCAAACTCTAACCAATTGGATCATTGCAGCCTTTGTGGTACCTAGTTCAGGTTAGGTGTTGACTCTATGATACCTGTAAGGGGAATAAGGTGTATAGACTCCTTCCAGCTTGAAGGATATTAAATGAAAACTGTCAAAAGTGTTGCAATGAAGACACTATTGCATAACTGTGAGCAGAAGTGTTATGATGATTATATAATGGAGATTTTGAACATGCTCTTTCTTGTATTGACCGCTAAACTCTACTTGTCTGATGTGTGTGAATAATAACTTTACACATTACAATATGAAAATGGATCATCTGAAATATGTCATATGTATTTAGAATGTGAAGAAAACTGATTTGCACTGTTGTTGCCCGATAACTTGCACATGTATTGAACGTTTATTATGAAAGAAGTATTACTGTTATGGTATGTCATCAATCCAATGCTGTTAATTATAATAAAGTGTGCTGACCTGCTTTGTTAATTGTTGTTTTTACATTCTGGTACCAAGGAAAAGACGATCTTTGTTGTATGAGGGATATAGCTTCTACACAGCGAAGGTCAGAAGGTTGAAGCTTCAAACACTGTTATGACATAAAAACACGCTGAAAACTCGGGTTAGATTCCCCACATTGGTACAATGTGTGAAGCCTGTTTCTGGTGTTTCTGGTGTTTCTGGTGATAATGCTGGAATATTTCTAAAAGCGGCGTAAAACCAAACACTCACTCATACAAAAAATGTTAAAGTACTTCATACCCTGCCTGTCACTCTGAATAAAGGGATAAATCAGAGGAGACTGGATGCTCATGTTATACTGATATGGTTTATAAGCGTACTGCCACAGAGAAACTACCATTTGAAACTGGTACATATACCCATGACACGGATGCATATATGCGCCCATACATACTCTCACGAGCTGATATGTTTGAACTAATTTACAGGTTATATAAGAAAATCCTCCGTTCAAGCCCATTGATTTTCTTCAGTGTGAACACCTTCTGTATACTATCCAGATATTTCAGGTGGTAAATCTTCCTAATATATAGATGCATGTCAATGTTTTTAAAGACTGATTTGAAAAAAATATATATCTTCAGTTAGATCGTCAATAAACATTTGTCTCATTTCTGGTTGCAAGATTGGGAAGAAAAGAATAACTTTGCAGACTATTGCTTCAATCCATTGACCACTGGGTTAAAGCCTTCTATTAGAAAGTCGTGTACTTGGATATTTAATTCATAATGAAGGGCTGCTGGGGTAGACTAGTGGTTATAGCGTTAAGTCTCGGGTTCAATTCCCCACATGGGTACAATGTGTGAAGCCCATATTGCTGGAGTATTGCTAAAAGTCCTGTAAAACCAAACTCACTTATTCCCTTAGTCTTAATGAATACAAATTTCAACAAATGTAAATATTTTAGAATATGTATCTTCCAGACACCAACGGAGATATTTCAACTTATGTACAATATCGCTTACATCAGACTAATCCTGCTCATGTCTGTTCATTTTATTCATAATGAACATTAATTGCACAGGATTACATATCTTACATGGTACGTCTTTCTACCCCAAATTTAGATATGTCAATGTGTAAAATGACTGCTATTGGTTAAGTTCTAATACTGAATCCTAAAGAGCAACAGCAGGGTTTATTTGCAAAACAGAAAGAAAAGAAAAAGTTATAGTTAGCAGAGCGTGGTTTCGATCCACGAACCTCTGGGTTATGGGCCCAGCACGCTTCCACTGCGCCACTCTGCTCTCCCTTTACCTTTCTTTTGCTACGGCACATGTCTCTATCAATAATGCTTGCATCAGATTAATCCTGCTCATGTCTGTTCATTTTATTCATACAAGAACATTAATTGCACTGGGTTACATATCTTACATGGTACGTCTTTCTAACACAAACATAGATATGTCAATGTGTAAAATGACTGGTATTGGTTAAGTTCTAATACTGAATTCTAAAGAGCAACACCAGTGTTTATTTGCAAAACAGAAAGAAAAGAAAAAGTTATAGTTAGCAGAGCGTGGTTTCGATCCACGGACCTCTGGGTTATGGGCCCAGCACGCTTCCACTGCGCCACTCTGCTCTCCCTTCAACTACCTTTCGCTACGTCACATGTCTCTATCAATAAACTTGCATCAGACTAATCCTGCTCATGTCTGTTCATTTTATTCATAATGAACATCAATTGCACAGGATTGCATATCTTACATGGTACGTCTTTCTAACACAAACATAGATATGTCAATGTGTAAAATGACTGGTATTGGTTAAGTTCTAATACTGAATTCTAAAGAGCAACACCAGTGTTTATTTGCAAAACAGAAAGAAAAGAAAAAGTTATAGTTAGCAGAGCGTGGTTTCGATCCACGGACCTCTGGGTTATGGGCCCAGCACGCTTCCACTGCGCCACTCTGCTCTCCCTCCACCTACCTTTTGCTACGGCACCTGCCTCTATCAATAAAGCTACAATCAGACTAATCCTGCTCATGTCTGTTCATTTTATTCATAATGAACATCAATTGCACAGGATTGCATATCTTACATGGTACGTCTTGCTAACAAACATTTAGATATGTCAATGTGTAAAATGACTGCTATTGATTAAGTTCTAATACTGAATTCTAAAGAGCAACACCAGGGTTTATTTGCAAAACTGAAAGAAAAGAAAAAGGTATAGTTAGCAGAGCGTGGTTTCGATCCACGGACCTCTGGGTTATGGGCCCAGCACGCTTCCACTGCGCCACTCTGCTCTCCCTCCACCTACCTTTTGCTACGGCACATGTCTCTATCAATAAACTTGCATCAGCCTAATCCTGCTCATGTCTGTTCATTTCATTCATAATGAACATCAATTGCAAAGGATTGCATATCTTACATGGTACTTCTTGCTAACCAAAATTTAGATATGTCAATGTGTAAAATGACTGGTATTGGTTAAGTTCTAATACTTAATCTTAAAGAGCAACACCAGGGTTTATTTGCAAAACAGAAAGAAAAAAAAGGTATAGTTAGCAGAGCGTGGTTTCGATCCACGGACCTCTGGGTTATGGGCACAGCACGCTTCCACTGCGCCACTCTGCTCTCCCTTTACCTGTCTTTTGCTACGGCACCTGTCTCTATCAATAAACTTGCATCAGACTAATCCTGCTCATGTCTGTTCATTTTATTCATAATGAACATCAATTGCAAAGGATTGCATATCTTACATGGTACTTCTTGCTAACCCAAATTTAGATATGTCAATGTGTAAAATGACTGCTATTGGTTAAGTTCTAATACTTAATCTTAAAGAGCAACAGCAGGGTTTATTTGCAAAACTGAAAGAAAAGAAAAAGTTATAGTTAGCAGAGCGTGGTTTCGATCCACGGACCTCTGGGTTATGGGCCCAGCACGCTTCCACTGCGCCACTCTGCTCTCCCTCCACCTACCTTTTGCTACGGCACGTGCCTCTATCAATAAAGCTTCAATCAGACTAATCCTGCTCATGTCTGTTCATTTTATTCATAAAGGAACACCAATTGCACTGGATTGCATATCTTACATGGTACGTCTTTCTAACACAAACATAGATATGTCAATGTGTAAAATGACTGCTATTGGTTAAGTTCTAATACTGAATCCTAAAGAGCAACACCAGGGTTTATTTGCAAAACAGAAAGAAAAGAAAAAGTTATAGTTAGCAGAGCGTGGTTTCGATCCACGGACCTCTGGGTTATGGGCCCAGCACGCTTCCACTGCGCCTCTCTGCTCTCCCTTTACCTTCCTTTTGCTACGGCACATGTCTCTATCAATAATGCTTGCATCAGATTAATCCTGCTCATGTCTGTTCATTTTATTCATACAAGAACATTAATTGCACTGGGTTACATATCTTACATGGTACGTCTTTCTAACACAAACATAGATATGTCAATGTGTAAAATGACTGCTATTGGTTAAATTCTAATACTGAATTCTAAAGAGCAACAGCAGGGTTTATTTGCAAAACTGAAAGAAAAGAAAAAGTTATAGTTAGCAGAGCGTGGTTTCGATCCACGGACCTCTGGGTGATGGGCCCATCACGCTTCCACTGCGCCACTCTGCTCTGCGTTCAACTACCTTTCGCTACGTCACATGTCTCTATCCATAAACTTGCATCAGCCTAATCCTGCCCATGTCTGTTCATTTCATTCATAATGAACATCAATTGCAAAGGATTGCATATCCTACATGGTACGTCTTTCTAACACAAACATAGATATGTCAATGTGTAAAATGACTGCTATTGGTTAAGTTCTAATACTGAAATCTAAAGAGCAACACCAGGGTTTATTTGCAAAACTGAAAGAAAAGAAAAAGTTATAGTTAGCAGAGCGTGGTTTCGATCCACGGACCTCTGGGTTATGGGCCCAGCACGCTTCCACTGCGCCACTCTGCTCTCCCTTTACCTGTCTTTTGCTACGTCACATGTCTCTATCAATAATGCTTGCATCAGATTAATCCTGCTCATGTCTGTTCATTTTATTCATAAAGGAACATCAATTGCACTGGATTGCATATCTTACATGGTACGTCTTTCTAACACAAACATAGATATGTCAATGTGTAAAATGACTGCTATTGGTTAAGTTCTAATACTGAAATCTAAAGGGCAACACCAGGGTTTATTTGCAAAACTGAAAGAAAAGAAAAAAAGTTATAGTTAGCAGAGCGTGGTTTCGATCCACGGACCTCTGGGTTATGGGCCCAGCACGCTTCCACTGCGCCACTCTGCTCTCCCTTTGCCTTTCTTTTGCTACGGTACATGTCTCTATCAATAATGCTTGCATCAGATTAATCCTGCACATGTCTGTTCATTTTATTCATAAAGGAACACCAATTGCACTGGGTTACATATCTTACATGGTACGTCTTTCTAACACAAACATAGATATGTCAATGTGTAAAATGACTGCTATTGGTTAAGTTCTAATACTGACTCCTAAAGAGCAACAGCAGGGTTTATTTGCAAAACAGAAAGAAATGAAAAAGTTATAGTTAGCAGAGCGTGGTTTCGATCCACGGACCTCTGGGTTATGGGCCCAGCACGCTTCCACTGCGCCACTCTTCTCTCCCTCCACCTACCTTTCGCTACGGCACATGTCTCTATCCATAAACTTACATCAGACTAATCCTGCTCATGTCTGTTCATTTCATTCATAATGAACATCAATTGCACAGGATTGCATATCTTACATGGTACGTCTTTCTAACACAAACATAGATATGTCAATGTGTAAAATGACTGCTATTGGTTAAGTTCTAATACTGAATTCTAAAGAGCAACACCAGGGTTTATTTGCAAAACTGAAAGAAAGAAAAGTTATAGTTAGCAGAGCGTGGTTTCGATCCACGGACCTCTGGGTTATGGGCCCATCACGCTTCCACTGCGCCACTCTGCTCTGCGTTCAACTACCTTTTGCTACGTCACATGTCTCTATCCATAAACTTGCATCAGCCTAATCCTGCCCATGTCTGTTCATTTCATTCATAATGAACATCAATTGCAAAGGATTGCATATCCTACATGGTACGTCTTTCTAACACAAACATAGATATGTCAATGTGTAAAATGACTGCTATTGGTTAAGTTCTAATACTGAAATCTAAAGAGCAACACCAGGGTTTATTTGCAAAACTGAAAGAAAAGAAAAAGTTATAGTTAGCAGAGCGTGGTTTCGATCCACGGACCTCTGGGTTATGGGCCCAGCACGCTTCCACTGCGCCACTCTGCTCTCCCTTTACCTGTCTTTTGCTACGTCACATGTCTCTATCAATAATGCTTGCATCAGATTAATCCTCCTCATGTCTGTTCATTTTATTCATAAAGGAACATCAATTGCACTGGATTGCATATCTTACATGGTACGTCTTTCTAACACAAACATAGATATGTCAATGTGTAAAATGACTGCTATTGGTTAAGTTCTAATACTGAAATCTAAAGGGCAACACCAGGGTTTATTTGCAAAACTGAAAGAAAAGAAAAAGTTATAGTTAGCAGAGCGTGGTTTCGATCCACGGACCTCTGGGTTATGGGCCCAGCACGCTTCCACTGCGCCACTCTGCTCTCCTTTGCCTTTCTTTTGCTACGGCACATGTCTCTATCAATAATGCTTGCATCAGATTAATCCTGCACATGTCTGTTCATTTTATTCATAAAGGAACACCAATTGCACTGGGTTACATATCTTACATGGTACGTCTTTCTAACACAAACATAGATATGTCAATGTGTAAAATGACTGCTATTGGTTAAGTTCTAATACTGACTTCTAAAGAGCAACAGCAGGGTTTATTTGCAAAACAGAAAGAAATGAAAAAGTTATAGTTAGCAGAGCGTGGTTTCGATCCACGGACCTCTGGGTTATGGGCCCAGCACGCTTCCACTGCGCCACTCTTCTCTCCCTCCACCTACCTTTCGCTACGGCACATGTCTCTATCCATAAACTTACATCAGACTAATCCTGCTCATGTCTGTTCATTTCATTCATAATGAACATCAATTGCAAAGGATTGCATATCTTACATGGTACGTCTTTCTAACACAAACATAGATATGTCAATGTGTAAAATGACTGCTATTGGTTAAGTTCTAATACTGAAATCTAAAGAGCAACACCAGGGTTTATTTGCAAAACTGAAAGAAAAGAAAAAGTTATAGTTAGCAGAGCGTGGTTTCGATCCACGGACCTCTGGGTTATGGGCCCAGCACGCTTCCACTGCGCCACTCTGCTCTCCCTTTACCTGTCTTTTGCTACGTCACATGTCTCTATCAATAATGCTTGCATCAGATTAATCCTGCTCATGTCTGTTCATTTTATTCATAAAGGAACATCAATTGCACTGGATTGCATATCTTACATGGTACGTCTTTCTAACACAAACATAGATATGTCAATGTGTAAAATGACTGCTATTGGTTAAGTTCTAATACTGAAATCTAAAGAGCAACACCAGGGTTTATTTGCAAAACTGAAAGAAAAGAAAAAGTTATAGTTAGCAGAGCGTGGTTTCGATCCACGGACCTCTGGGTTATGGGCCCAGCACGCTTCCACTGCGCCACTCTGCTCTCCCTTTGCCTTTCTTTTGCTACGGCACATGTCTCTATCAATAATGCTTGCATCAGATTAATCCTGCACATGTCTGTTCATTTTATTCATAAAGGAACACCAATTGCACTGGGTTACATATCTTACATGGTACGTCTTTCTAACACAAACATAGATATGTCAATGTGTAAAATGACTGCTATTGGTTAAGTTCTAATACTGACTCCTAAAGAGCAACAGCAGGGTTTATTTGCAAAACAGAAAGAAATGAAAAAGTTATAGTTAGCAGAGCGTGGTTTCGATCCACGGACCTCTGGGTTATGGGCCCAGCACGCTTCCACTGCGCCACTCTGCTCTCCCTCCACCTACCTTTCGCTACGGCACATGTCTCTATCCATAAACTTGCATCAGACTAATCCTGCTCATGTCTGTTCATTTTATTCATAATGAACATCAATTGCACAGGATTGCATATCTTACATGGTACGTCTTTCTAACACAAACATAGATATGTCAATGTGTAAAATGACTGCTATTGGTTAAGTTCTAATACTGAAATCTAAAGAGCAACACCAGGGTTTATTTGCAAAACTGAAAGAAAAGAAAAAGTTATAGTTAGCAGAGCGTGGTTTCGATCCACGGACCTCTGGGTTATGGGCCCAGCACGCTTCCACTGCGCCACTCTGCTCTCCCTTTACCTGTCTTTTGCTACGTCACATGTCTCTATCAATAATGCTTGCATCAGATTAATCCTGCTCATGTCTGTTCATTTTATTCATAAAGGAACATCAATTGCACTGGATTGCATATCTTACATGGTACGTCTTTCTAACACAAACATAGATATGTCAATGTGTAAAATGACTGCTATTGGTTAAGTTCTAATACTGACTCCTAAAGAGCAACAGCAGGGTTTATTTGCAAAACAGAAAGAAATGAAAAAGTTATAGTTAGCAGAGCGTGGTTTCGATCCACGGACCTCTGGGTTATGGGCCCAGCACGCTTCCACTGCGCCACTCTGCTCTCCCTCCACCTACCTTTCGCTACGGCACGTGTCTCTATCCATAAACTTACATCAGACTAATCCTGCTCATGTCTGTTCATTTTTATTCATAATGAACATCAATTGCACAGGATTGCATATCTTACATGGTACGTCTTTCTAACACAAACATAGATATGTCAATGTGTAAAATGACTGCTATTGGTTAAGTTCTAATACTGAATTCTAAAGAGCAACAGCAGGGTTTATTTGCAAAACTGAAAGAAATGAAAAAGTTATAGTTAGCAGAGCGTGGTTTCGATCCACGGACCTCTGGGTTATGGGCCCAGCACGCTTCCACTGCGCCACTCTGCTCTCCCTTCACCTACCTTTCGCTACGTCACATGTCTCTATCCATAAACTTGCATCAGCCTAATCCTGCACATGTCTGTTCATTTTATTCATAATGAACATCAATTGCACTGGATTGCATATCTTACATGGTACGTCTTTCTAACACAAACATAGATATGTCAATGTGTAAAATGACTGCTATTGGTTAAGTTCTAATACTGAAATCTAAAGAGCAACAGCAGGGTTTATTTGCAAAACTGAAAGAAAGAAAAGTTATAGTTAGCAGAGCGTGGTTTCGATCCACGGACCTCTGGGTTATGGGCCCAGCACGCTTCCACTGCGCCACTCTGCTCTCCCTTTACCTGTCTTTTGCTACGTCACATGTCTCTATCAATAATGCTTGCATCAGATTAATCCTGCTCATGTCTGTTCATTTTATTCATAAAGGAACATCAATTGCACTGGATTGCATATCTTACATGGTACGTCTTTCTAACACAAACATAGATATGTCAATGTGTAAAATGACTGCTATTGGTTAAGTTCTAATACTGAATTCTAAAGAGCAACAGCAGGGTTTATTTACAAAACTGAAAGAAATGAAAAAGTTATAGTTAGCAGAGCGTGGTTTCGATCCACGGACCTCTGGGTTATGGGCCCAGCACGCTTCCACTGCGCCACTCTGCTCTCCCTTTACCTGTCTTTTGCTACGTCACATGTCTCTATCAATAATGCTTGCATCAGATTAATCCTGCACATGTCTGTTCATTTTATTCATAAAGGAACATCAATTGCACTGGGTTACATATCTTACATGGTACGTCTTTCTAACACAAACATAGATATGTCAATGTGTAAAATGACTGCTATTGGTTAAGTTCTAATACTGAAATCTAAAGAGCAACAGCAGGGTTTATTTGCAAAACAGAAAGAAATGAAAAGTTATAGTTAGCAGAGCGTGGTTTCGATCCACGGACCTCTGGGTTATGGGCCCAGCACGCTTCCACTGCGCCACTCTGCTCTCCCTTCACCTACCTTTTGCTACGGCACATGTCTCTATCCATAAACTTACATCAGACTAATCCTGCTCATGTCTGTTCATTTCATTCATAATGAACATCAATTGCACAGGATTGCATATCTTACATGGTACGTCTTTCTAACACAAACATAGATATGTCAATGTGTAAAATGACTGCTATTGGTTAAGTTCTAATACTGAAATCTAAAGAGCAACAGCAGGGTTTATTTGCAAAACTGAAAGAAAAGAAAGAAAAAGTTATAGTTAGCAGAGCGTGGTTTCGATCCACGGACCTCTGGGTTATGGGCCCAGCACGCTTCCACTGCGCCACTCTGCTCTCCCTTTACCTGTCTTTTGCTACGTCACATGTCTCTATCAATAATGCTTTCATCAGATTAATCCTGCTCATGTCTGTTCATTTTATTCATAAAGGAACATCAATTGCACTGGATTGCATATCTTACATGGTACGTCTTTCTAACACAAACATAGATATGTCAATGTGTAAAATGACTGGTATTGGTTAAGTTCTAATACTGAATTCTAAAGAGCAACAGCAGGGTTTATTTGCAAAACTGAAAGAAAAGAAAAAGTTATAGTTAGCAGAGCGTGGTTTCGATCCACGGACCTCTGGGTTATGGGCCCAGCACGCTTCCACTGCGCCACTCTGCTCTCCCTTTGCCTTTCTTTTGCTACGGCACATGTCTCTATCAATAATGCTTGCATCAGATTAATCCTGCACATGTCTGTTCATTTTATTCATAAAGGAACACCAATTGCACTGGGTTGCATATCTTACATGGTACGTCTTTCTAACACAAACATAGATATGTCAATGTGTAAAATGACTGCTATTGGTTAAGTTCTAATACTGAATTCTAAAGAGCAACAGCAGGGTTTATTTGCAAAACAGAAAGAAATGAAAAAGTTATAGTTAGCAGAGCGTGGTTTCGATCCACGGACCTCTGGGTTATGGGCCCAGCACGCTTCCACTGCGCCACTCTGCTCTCCCTTCACCTGTCTTTTGCTACGGCACGTGTCTCTATCAATAAACTTGCATCAGATTAATCCTGCTCATGTCTGTTCATTTTATTCATAATGAACATCAATTGCACTGGGATTGCATATCTTACATGGTACGTCTTTCTAACACAAACATAGATATGTCAATGTGTAAAATGACTGCTATTGGTTAAGTTCTAATACTGAATCTAAAGAGCAACAGCAGGGTTTATTTGCAAAACTGAAAGAAATGAAAAAAGTTATAGTTAGCAGAGCGTGGTTTCGATCCACGGACCTCTGGGTTATGGGCCCAGCACGCTTCCACTGCGCCACTCTGCTCTCCCTCCACCCTACCTTTTGCTACGGCACATGTCTCTATCAATAAACTTTGCATCAGATTAATCCTGCTCATGTCTGTTCATTTTATTCATAATGAACATCAATTGCACAGGATTGCATATCTTACATGGTACGTCTTTCTAACACAAACATAGATATGTCAATGTGTAAAATGACTGCTATTGGTTAAGTTCTAATACTGAATTCTAAAGAGCAACAGCAGGGTTTATTTGCAAAACAGAAAGAAATGAAAAAGTTATAGTTAGCAGAGCGTGGTTTCGATCCACGGACCTCTGGGTTATGGGCCCAGCACGCTTCCACTGCGCCACTCTGCTCTCCTTTACCTGTCTTTTGCTACGTCACATGTCTCTATCAATAATGCTTGCATCAGATTAATCCTGCTCATGTCTGTTCATTTTATTCATAAAGAACATCAATTGCACTGGATTGCATATCTTACATGGTACGTCTTTCTAACACAAACATAGATATGTCAATGTGTAAAATGACTGCTATTGGTTAAGTTCTAATACTGAATTCTAAAGAGCAACAGCAGGGTTTATTTGCAAAACTGAAAGAAATGAAAAAAGTTATAGTTAGCAGAGCGTGGTTTCGATCCACGGACCTCTGGGTTATGGGCCCAGCACGCTTCCACTGCGCCACTCTGCTCTCCCTTCACCTGTCTTTCGCTACGTCACATGTCTCTATCAATAAACTTGCATCAGATTAATCCTGCTCATGTCTGTTCATTTTATTCATAATGAACATCAATTGCACAGGATTGCATATCTTACATGGTACGTCTTTCTAACACAAACATAGATATGTCAATGTGTAAAATGACTGCTATTGGTTAAGTTCTAATACTGAATTCTAAAGAGCAACAGCAGGGTTTATTTGCAAAACTGAAAGAAAGGAAAGAAAAAGTTATAGTTAGCAGAGCGTGGTTTCGATCCACGGACCTCTGGGTTATGGGCCCAGCACGCTTCCACTGCGCCACTCTGCTCTCCTTTACCTGTCTTTTGCTACGTCACATGTCTCTATCAATAATGCTTGCATCAGATTAATCCTGCTCATGTCTGTTCATTTTATTCATAAAGGAACATCAATTGCACTGGGATTGCATATCTTACATGGTACGTCTTTCTAACACAAACATAGATATGTCAATGTGTAAAATGACTGCTATTGGTTAAGTTCTAATACTGAATTCTAAAGAGCAACAGCAGGGTTTATTTGCAAAACAGAAAGAAATGAAAAAGTTATAGTTAGCAGAGCGTGGTTTCGATCCACGGACCTCTGGGTTATGGGCCCAGCACGCTTCCACTGCGCCACTCTGCTCTCCCTTCACCTACCTTTCGCTACGTCACATGTCTCTATCAATAAACTTGCATCAGATTAATCCTGCTCATGTCTGTTCATTTTATTCATAATGAACATCAATTGCACAGGATTGCATATCTTACATGGTACGTCTTTCTAACACAAACATAGATATGTCAATGTGTAAAATGACTGCTATTGGTTAAGTTCTAATACTGAATTCTAAAGAGCAACAGCAGGGTTTATTTGCAAAACAGAAAGAAAAGAAAAAAAGTTATAGTTAGCAGAGCGTGGTTTCGATCCACGGACCTCTGGGTTATGGGCCCAGCACGCTTCCACTGCGCCACTCTGCTCTCCCTTTACCTGTCTTTTGCTACGTCACATGTCTCTATCAATAATGCTTGCATCAGATTAATCCTGCTCATGTCTGTTCATTTTATTCATAATGAACATCAATTGCACAGGATTGCATATCTTACATGGTACGTCTTTCTAACACAAACATAGATATGTCAATGTGTAAAATGACTGGTATTGGTTAAGTTCTAATACTGAATCCTAAAGAGCAACACCAGGGTTTATTTGTAAAACAGAAAGAAAAGAAAAAGTTATAGTTAGCAGAGCGTGGTTTCGATCCACGGACCTCTGGGTTATGGGCCCAGCACGCTTCCACTGCGCCACTCTGCTCTCCCTTCAACTGTCTTTTGCTACGTCACATGTCTCTATCAATAAACTTGCATCAGACTAATCCTGCTCATGTCTGTTCATTTTATTCATAATGAACATCAATTGCACTGGGATTGCATATCTTACATGGTACGTCTTTCTAACACAAACATAGATATGTCAATGTGTAAAATGACTGCTATTGGTTAAGTTCTAATACTGAATTCTAAAGAGCAACAGCAGGGTTTATTTGCAAAACAAAAGAAAAGAAAAAGTTATAGTTAGCAGAGCGTGGTTTCGATCCACGGACCTCTGGGTTATGGGCCCAGCACGCTTCCACTGCGCCACTCTGCTCTCCCTTTACCTGTCTTTTGCTACGTCACATGTCTCTATCAATAAACTTGCATCAGATTAATCCTGCTCATGTCTGTTCATTTTATTCATAATGAACATCAATTGCACAGGATTGCATATCTTACATGGTACGTCTTGCTAACCCAAACATAGATATGTCAATGTGTAAAATGACTGCTATTGGTTAAGTTCTAATACTGAATTCTAAAGAGCAACAGCAGGGTTTATTTGCAAAACAGAAAGAAAAAAAAGTTATAGTTAGCAGAGCGTGGTTTCGATCCACGGACCTCTGGGTTATGGGCACAGCACGCTTCCACTGCGCCACTCTGCTCTCCCTTTACCTGTCTTTTGCTACGGCACCTGTCTCTATCAATAAACTTGCATCAGCCTAATCCTGCTCATGTCTGTTCATTTCAATCATAATGAACATCAATTGCAAAGGATTGCTTATCTTACATGGTACTTCTTGCTAACCCAAATTTAGATATGTCAATGTGTAAAATGACTGCTATTGGTTAAGTTCTAATACTTAGTCTTAAAGAGCAACAGCAGGGTTTATTTGCAAAACTGAAAGAAAAGAAAAAGTTATAGTTAGCAGAGCGTGGTTTCGATCCACGGACCTCTGGGTTATGGGCCCAGCACGCTTCCACTGCGCCACTCTGCTCTCCCTCCACCTACCTTTTGCTACGGCACGTGCCTCTATCAATAAAGCTTCAATCAGACTAATCCTGCTCATGTCTGTTCATTTTATTCATAAAGGAACACCAATTGCACAGGATTGCATATCTTACATGGTACGTCTTTCTAACACAAACATAGATATGTCAATGTGTAAAATGACTGGTATTGGTTAAGTTCTAATACTGAATTCTAAAGAGCAACAGCAGGGTTTATTTGCAAAACAGAAAGAAAAGAAAAAGTTATAGTTAGCAGAGCGTGGTTTCGATCCACGGACCTCTGGGTTATGGGCCCAGCACGCTTCCACTGCGCCACTCTGCTCTCCCTTTGCCTTTCCTTTGCTACGGCACATGTCTCTATCAATAATGCTTAGATCAGATTAATCCTGCACATGTCTGTTCATTTTATTCATAAAGGAACACCAATTGCACTGGGTTACATATCTTACATGGTACGTCTTTCTAACACAAACATAGATATGTCAATGTGTAAAATGACTGGTATTGGTTAAATTCTAATACTGACTCCTAAAGAGCAACAGCAGGGTTTATTTGCAAAACAGAAAGAAATGAAAAAGTTATAGTTAGCAGAGCGTGGTTTCGATCCACGGACCTCTGGGTTATGGGCCCAGCACGCTTCCACTGCGCCACTCTGCTCTCCCTTTACCTGTCTTTTGCTACGTCACATGTCTCTATCAATAATGCTTGCATCAGATTAATCCTGCTCATGTCTGTTCATTTTATTCATAAAGGAACATCAATTGCACAGGATTGCATATCTTACATGGTACGTCTTGCTAACCCAAATTTAGATATGTCAATGTGTAAAATGACTGCTATTGGTTAAGTTCTAATACTGAATTCTAAAGAGCAACAGCAGGGTTTATTTACAAAACTGAAAGAAATGAAAAAGTTATAGTTAGCAGAGCGTGGTTTCGATCCACGGACCTTTGGGTTATGGGCCCAGCACGCTTCCACTGCGCCACTCTGCTCTCCCTTTACCTGTCTTTTGCTACGTCACATGTCTCTATCCATAAACTTACATCAGCCTAATCCTGCACATGTCTGTTCATTTTATTCATAATGAACATCAATTGCACAGGATTGCATATCTTACATGGTACGTCTTTCTAACACAAACATAGATATGTCAATGTGTAAAATGACTGCTATTGTTTAAGTTCTAATACTGAAATCTAAAGAGCAACAGCAGGGTTTATTTGCAAAACTGAAAGAAAAGAAAGAAAAAGTTATAGTTAGCAGAGCGTGGTTTCGATCCACGGACCTCTGGGTTATGGGCCCAGCACGCTTCCACTGCGCCACTCTGCTCTCCCTTTACCTGTCTTTTGCTACGTCACATGTCTCTATCAATAATGCTTGCATCAGATTAATCCTGCTCATGTCTGTTCATTTTATTCATAAAGGAACATCAATTGCACAGGATTGCATATCTTACATGGTACGTCTTGCTAACCCAAATTTAGATATGTCAATGTGTAAAATGACTGCTATTGGTTAAGTTCTAATACTGAATTCTAAAGAGCAACAGCAGGGTTTATTTACAAAACTGAAAGAAATGAAAAAGTTATAGTTAGCAGAGCGTGGTTTCGATCCACGGACCTCTGGGTTATGGGCCCAGCACGCTTCCACTGCGCCACTCTGCTCTCCCTTTACCTGTCTTTTGCTACGTCACATGTCTCTATCCATAAACTTACATCAGATTAATCCTGCACATGTCTGTTCATTTTATTCATAATGAACATCAATTGCACTGGATTGCATATCTTACATGGTACATCTTGCTAACACAAACATAGATATGTCAATGTGTAAAATGACTGCTATTGGTTAAGTTCTAATACTGAAATCTAAAGAGCAACAGCAGGGTTTATTTGCAAAACTGAAAGAAAAGAAAGAAAAAGTTATAGTTAGCAGAGCGTGGTTTCGATCCACGGACCTCTGGGTTATGGGCCCAGCACGCTTCCACTGCGCCACTCTGCTCTCCCTTTACCTGTCTTTTGCTACGTCACATGTCTCTATCAATAATGCTTGCATCAGATTAATCCTGCACATGTCTGTTCATTTTATTCATAAAGGAACATCAATTGCACAGGATTGCATATCTTACATGGTACGTCTTGCTAACACAAACATAGATATGTCAATGTGTAAAATGACTGCTATTGGTTAAGTTCTAATACTGAATTCTAAAGAGCAACAGCAGGGTTTATTTGCAAAACTGAAAGAAATGAAAAAGTTATAGTTAGCAGAGCGTGGTTTCGATCCACGGACCTCTGGGTTATGGGCCCAGCACGCTTCCACTGCGCCACTCTGCTCTCCCTTTACCTGTCTTTCGCTACGGCACATGTCTCTATCAATAAAGCTTGCACATCAGACTAATCCTGCTCATGTCTGTTCATTTTATTCATAATGAACATCAATTGCACAGGATTGCATATCTTACATGGTACGTCTTTCTAACACAAACATAGATATGTCAATGTGTAAAATGACTGCTATTGGTTAAGTTCTAATACTGAAATCTAAAGAGCAACAGCAGGGTTTATTTACAAAACTGAAAGAAATGGAAAAGTTATAGTTAGCAGAGCGTGGTTTCGATCCACGGACCTCTGGGTTATGGGCCCAGCACGCTTCCACTGCGCCACTCTGCTCCCCCTTCACCTAACTTTCGCTACGTCACATGTCTCTATCAATAATGCTTGCATCAGATTAATCCTGCACATGTCTGTTCATTTTATTCATAAAGGAACACCAATTGCACAGGATTGCATATCTTACATGGTACGTCTTGCTAACCCAAACATAGATATGTCAATGTGTAAAATGACTG